>NC_052360.1:39133461-39154803 GCF_009727055.1 Benincasa hispida | reverse complement strand
CCGTGGACTTCAAGCATGGTTCTTCGTCAATGCCTATGCCCATAAAGAGGCACAAGCTCGAAATCATCCACGGAAAGAGTATGGCCTCTCACATGGCCAACAAAGCCTCGAATCTGCTTCGCAATCAACTGGCCAACATCAATCGAAATGCCTCGTGCGATGCAGTACGCGGCCATCACTCGATCCCTTGAAATTTTCTTATCATGCATTGTTGGGATGAGTCACCATTTCACTAAGTATACCCAAAGTCGTGCCTCTAGAAGCAGCTTGTTGGAGGCAAGGGTCTTAATGCCTGTCAATGATACCGACCACTAGATGCCTGGTTGTGTTAATACTTTCAGCGCATCTTCCATGTGTACTTCTTCAGGGTCATCAATTTTCTTGTTACCTAGTGCTCCAAAATGTTCTTCATCTTATATAGTTCATTGATGTCCTTGCCTTGAATGGCACTACCCTTCCTTCTATGATCACCGTATCTTTGGTGTCATAGAGCTGACCATGATAAAAGGCCCTCACTACCACAGGAATAATGATGGATGGTCATTGGCAAAAGGTTTCCCACCCATGCTCCAACACAACACTCATAATCAGATCTAGTAGTGGCGTCGACGCAGGAAGAAACCCATCTCATCATCATATCATCATTTTCTTTCTTTGTTTGATAGGCGCTTCTTGGTCGACGCAAGCTCCCTACTCTTACTTTCGCTTTGCCCATGTCTTAGCAGACGCAAGGCAGGATTTTTATCTTTGTTTGTGTTCCCTTTCCTTACGTTGCTCTTCTTGTTCCCTTTCCATTCCGCCACTTCTTTTCTTTTATTTTCCCTGATGCGCTGCACATTGGCCTTGCGCCGTCTTTCCTTCTCCTCTTTCTCCTTCCTTTCTTTTTCTTCTTCTTCTCTCATCTCTTTCTCAAACTGCTCTGAGGCAAGAAAAATGCATTGCTCATTCTCGAGCCTTTTTCTTTCTTCTTCTTCTGCCCTTGCATTGTCACGCCGCACTTCCTCATCGTGCAGTTTTTTTGCCAAATCGCCTGATGCGATGATTTAGAACGCACATGACATTCTTTCTTCTTCTCCTCTGCTTCTCTTCTTCTATTCTTCTCTTCTCTGCTATGCGTTGCAAAAATAGTGGGTCACTTGTTGACCCTTGCGGCATATTCTCCTTGCGACGCCACATCAGAGGGGTAATGTCTGGATCTTCTCCATCTTCAGTCACAACCATTCTTATATGCATTGATGAAACTTGAGGTTGCGCTCATGCATGGGCTTGCATTGACACCCCCTCTTCCACCCTTGTGGTGGTTGATTCTCCATCGAAATCTGGGCTTTCCGCCCTCTTCCTCTTCTCCTCATTCTTCATGCGTTTCTCTTCTTACCTGGGTTGTCTCTTTTCACTCATCTTCTTTTCTTTCTTTTCCTTCTTTGGTCGGGCAGCTTCATCTTCTTCTACTTGTTTTTTCTCTTCTTCTTCCCTTCGGTCGTCTCCGGCTGCTTCTTCACTTCTACCTCCTCCAAAATGGCCTGATGGGTCCCTCATTGGAGTCTGTTGGAACAATCTCCTTAGGATCCACAACGGCCAAGGCCCTTCTCTGCGAAGCTTTTCCATTTCCTCCTCCGAAGCAGGGGCTAGTGTACAACTCCAGCTTCTGGTAGCCCCCCCCCCCCCCCTCCATATTGCTAAAATGCTCCCAAATACCTCTTTGTCATCTTTTCACTTTCAGTTCCACTTTCTGATGAAGGTACTGGGAGCGCCAATCTTAGGTCTGATGGCAGGGGCACTCTCTGTGCTCGACCCTTCTTTGGATGGTGAGTGGTTGGCTACAGAGGGTTTTTCGTCGAGGTTTTCTGACGATTTTTGGCAAGCTTGGGCTGGGCGACGGGCGGCTAGCAGCAAGGAATGCCACCTCCCGTGCGGTGATGGGGCATTGGAGGCGATGATGGTAGGAAAGATGAGTGTGAAGATTTTTCGCCATGGTTTCAATTGAGTGAAAAGAGTTGGAAATTTCTTAGGAATTAGGAAGGAAATCGGAAGGTCTAGTATGCAGAGGGAATTTTTAAGGTTTCTTTCGTGAGGGATTCAAATAAGCTCCTCGGTTTGAAAAAGGGCAAGATTTATAGGTTGGGCCTTGATGGGCCCAATGCAATCTCTTCGTGGTAGGCTTCGAGATTCTCAAAAAGCCTGTCGCCACGCTCCTCCCATTTATGACTTAGCAGAAAGGACGTCCTTTCGTCTGCTAAGTCATAATTTCCTTGGAAGCTTAAACGATTCGACTACTATCTCGGCAAAAATTTTATCATTTTATTTTATTCGCATGGGCGCAATGTTAATGATCAACGCAATGCATCCGTTACCGCAAATGCTATTTGCGGAGGACAGGCACAACGTATGCATTAGCGCAACCACACCTTCTCAACTCAGTGCATTTCTAAGGATGGGTGCACGGTATTTCTACCACGCAACACTACCTACATAGTGCGTTTTTTGTTGATGACGGGTGTAGTGTACACACGTGCGTAACTTCATCCATCAACGCAATGCATTTGTGGAAGACGGGTGCAAAGTGTAACTTAATCAGTACAAGATACACCCGTCATCGCAATGCATACCGGATTTTTTTTTATTTTATTTTTTGTTTGTTTTTGTGTTTTTTTTTATTCATAAACAATGCAACGCTTATCCCAAAACCAAGTTGATAAGCCTTTGCGGTGTTCATTTTTTCTTTTTATTAATTCATTCACAGAAATTAGGAACAATTGCAATGCTAAGATAGGAATGTAAATAAATTGAAACTAGGCCATGAATTAAATCAACGCAAACTGGAATTGAATTAAACGTAAATTCCAAGTAAGTAGTAAAGAATAATTTAAGAAAGCATTAAATAACGCAATAAGGAAAGCAGTAGAGGAAAGCGATAGAGAAAGCGATAAAGATAAAATGTTAGGGATGCCGATTGAGAAAAAGTTCTTCAAGATTACCGTAATCCCACATCTCCGCAGGCAGTCAGACATGCCTACACAATGTCACTACTGACATTGTTCCTTCCCATGAGATCCTGGGGCTTCTTGAATTACTTGGCAGCGTTCCTGGTGTTCTATTGCAAAGCTCGACTGCCAATTTCCATACTTGGACCTCAAATTCCTCATTGAAGACGCTTCGATTGCATAACTGTATCATTTTTCTCGATGTATTGCTTCAGCAGGGCTTCCAAGGATGATGAATTTACAGAGATGTTTGATGTGGAAGGTTGTTGTACGATGTGGAAGGTTGGTTGTACGATTGTCGTTTGGTGACTCTAATTCAGACCCTAGTGAAAAGCCAGAGGTTTTCTCAATTCCCGGAGTTGTTCTGTGAATTCCTCTGGCCTCCTTGGTCATTGTTACCTCCCCAACTAAAGTTGGGGTGATTCCACCAATCCAGATTATATGTGTTGCTGTACGGGTTATTTTGAATGGTATACACTGCTTGCGAGTTTGATGGGCACATTTCTATCTAAATGACCCCCTCCGTATTGTGCACAGCTGATTGCTACCACTTGTGCCAGCTACTTGGTTTGCGTTGCACACACTGAGACAGGGTTCCTTGATTTATTGCCATCGTCTGGAGGACAGAGGTCACTGCGACCATTTGTACGGCCAAATGTTGTCATTGTATCTACTGGTACAATGGCATTTTCTGTTCTTCTTCTCTCTGGCCTCTTCCTCCTACCCATCGTCCACCCAGTCATCTGTGTTTTACGAAATGCGATCCAAAGATCACCTTGGCTTCAGTGTAAGTCTTGTCTATAAATCCTTCGACTGCGAAGGCATCAGCAACAGCTTGCGTTCATCGGTTCAGGCCATTGTAACTGGTCTCCATTAGAACACAATCGGGAATCCCAATGTACGAACAGTTCTTCTCTAATCTTCTGAATCTCTCTCAAGCGGTGCTCAGAGTCTCATTTTCAATTTGCTTGGAATTCAACACCATCCCTTCGTCTTCTGGCGTTGACGGCTGGCGGGAAGAATTTCTTCATGAACCACTCTACCAACTGGTCCATGTAGTAAATTTCATTTGCTCTAGTGAATGAGCCCACCTCTTTGCCTCATCCTCAGTGTGTATAGGAAGAGGTATAAGTCCAAACTCCCTCAGGAGTAACGCCAGGAATGGAGAAAGTATTGCAGATCTCCACGAAGCTGGTCAAATGGGTTGTGCGGGTCTTCACCCTTGCATACTTCCAAAACTGTCCTGCATTTTGGATCATCTGAAGCATGACTAACTTAATTTTGAAGCGTGCATTCTCCTCAATCATATGGTCTTTGAAATTCTGGGCAAGAAGTCGTAAAGATTCGGCGTCGCATAGTTCCTCATCAGGATGTGCGGTCGGCAGCAAGAAAAAACAAGATCTTGCACTGGCCGATTCGCCCCTTGATTCCCTTCTGGCCTCTCATTATTAGCCATGTGTTGCTCTTCTTCGCCTAATTTGATTCTGGCGTGCTCTTATGCGAAAAGTACGCTCGATCTCTGGGTTGACTTCGAATTCTGGATCGTTCTCATAAACCATCAGCCTACTCTTTGCGATAAACAGACAGTACAGAAGAGATATGTCCTGCAAAATACCACAAAAATATTCAAATCACTAACCGTAACCAATCCCCGACAATGGCGCATGATACAATTTATTCTATCTTTATCCAATGCATTGCTTATGAATGAATATGATGATGCTCTATACGCTCAAGTGCTTTGCGATAAAGATATTATTGCGATACTACGTTCTAGGTGTATGCATTGATGATAATATGCTTCGTAGTATGTGATGATGTAGTGCGTGTCACAAGTTTTCTTGCGCTGGAATCAAGTATAATTCCAACACAGTTTCTCAGAATGACCTGAGGTCGAACACGGGGATTGTTGTTGTTGTTTAGATGCGATACTAATGTGGTAAATACACCGGTTATCATAAAGAATAAAAGAATTTAGTTTGTGCAATACATTGTGATGAAAAGTAAATTACGTTAAAGTAAATGACTAAATACTAATGATACAGGGTGAGGACTGGCTGTGAAGTTGTACAAAAGAATCTAAATGAATGCGTGGCAAGTCTTGTGAATGAATCAGAAAAATAATGAGTGCAAAGAGTACGAATTGACTATACGCATAGTTTATTTATATCAACTATTCTCCAACGAGACACAGTAATGTGGGTATCCGCCTTTCCCCATTTGGCGTAACACCCTATTAGTGACACCTGCGAATGCATTGCTCTTCACATCTTCGATCGATCGCCGCATGCGGTGTAGTTGTTTTGATCTCTTGTTGATTACCGCATGCGGTGGAAATGCGTTGATCGCTTGAATCCTTGATCGATCGTCGCATGCCTGTCTCTTATACACATCTAGATGTGTATAAGAGACAGGGTTTTATCATGCGTTGTTGGGATGAGTCACCATTTCACCAAGTATACCCAAAGTCGTGCCTCTAGAAGCCTGTCTCTTATACACATCTAGATGTGTATAAGAGACAGCCCTTGAAATGGTTTTATCATGCATTGTTGGGATGAGTCACCGTTTCACCAAGTATACCCAAAGTCGCGCCTCTGGGAGCAGCTTGTTGGAGGCAAGGGTCTTAATGCCTGTCAATGATACCGACCACTAGATGCCTGGTTGTGTTAATACTTTCAGCGCATCTTCCATGTGTACTTCTTCAGGGTCATCAATTTTCTTGTTACCTAGTGCTCCCAAAATGTTCTTCATCTTATATAGTTCATTGATGTCCCTTGCCTTGAATGGCACTACCCTTCCTTCTATGATCACCGTATCTTTGGTGTCATAGAGCTGACCATGATAAAAGGCCCTCACTACCACAGGAATAATGATGGATGGTCATTGGCAAAAGGTTTCCCACCCATGCTCCAACACAACACTCATAATCAGATCTAGTAGTGGCGTCGACGCAGGGAAGAAACCCATCTCATCATCATATCATCATTTTCTTTCTTTGTTGATAGGCGCTTCTTGGTCGACGCAAGCTCCCTACTCTTAACTTTCGCTTTGCCCATGTCTTGAGCAGACGCAAGGCAGGATTTTTATCTTTGTTTGTGTTCCCTTTCCTTACGTTGCTCTTCTTGTTCCCTTTTCCATTCCGCCACTTCTTTTCTTTTATTTTCCCTGATGCGCTGCACATTGGCCTTGCGCCGTCTTTCCTTCTCCTCTTTCTCCTTCCTTTCTTTTTCTTCTTCTTCTCTCATCTCTTTCTCAAACTGCTCTGAGGCAAGAAAAATGCATTGCTCATTCTCGAGCCTTTTTCTTTCTTCTTCTTCTGCCCTTGCATTGTCACGCCGCACTTCCTCATCGTGCAGTTTTTTTGCCAAATCGCCTGATGCGATGATTTAGAACGCACATGACATTCTTTCTTTCTTCTCCTCTGCTTCTCTTCTTCTATTCTTCTCTTCTTCTGCTATGCGTTGCAAAAATAGTGGGTCACTTGTTGACCCTTGCGGCATATTCTCCTTGCGACGCCACATCAGAGGGGTAATGTCTGGATCTTCTCTATCTTCAGTCGCAACCATTCTGATATGCATTGATGAAACTTGAGGTTGCGCTGATGCTTGGGCTTGCATCTTATACACATCTAGATGTGTATAAGAGACAGATCTTCAGCCAAGTTTTACTTTTGCTGGTCAGAGGAGTTGTCTATTTTATCCTTATTTTCACTCTTTTTTTCATATTGCGTCGATCCTGGAAACATTGATTGGGCCCATCAAGGCCCAACCTATAAATCTTGCCCTTTTTCAAACCGAGGAGCTTATTTGAATCCTCACGAAAGAAACTTAAAAATTCCCTCTGCATACTAGACCTTCCGATTTCCTTCCTAATTCCTAAGAAATTTCCAACTCTTTCACTCAATTGAAACCATGGCGAAAAATCTTCACACTCATCTTCCCTACCATCATCGCTTCCAATGCCCCATCACCGCACGGGAGGTGGCATTCCTTGCTGCTAGCCGCCCGTCGCCCAGCCCAAGCTTGCCAAAGAATCGTCAGAAAACCTCGACGAAAACCCTCTGTAGCCAACCACTCACCATCAAGAAGGGTCGAGCACAGAGAGTGCCCCTGCCATCAGACCTAAGATGGCGCTCCCAGTACCTTCATCAGAAAGTGAACTGAAAGTGAAAAAGATGACAAAGAGGTATTTGGGAGCATTTTAAGCAATATGGAGGGGGGGGGGGGGGGCTACAGAAGCTGAGTTGTACACTAGGCCCTGCTTCGGAGGAGGAAATGGAAAAGCTTTCGCAGAGAAGGGCCTTGGCCGTTGTGGATCCTAAAGGAGATTGTTCCAACAGACTCCAATGAGGGACCCATCAGGCCATTTTGGAGGAGGTAGAAGTGAAGAAGCAGCCGGAGACGACCGAAGGGAAGAAGAAGAGAAAAAACAAGTAGAAGAAGATGAAGCTGCCCGACCAAAGAAGGAAAAGAAAGAAAAGAAGATGAGTGAAAAGAGGACAACCCAGGTAAGAAATGAGAAGCGCATGAAAGAATGAGGAGAAGAGGAAGAGGGCGGAAAGGCCCAGATTTCGATGGAGAATCAACCACCACAAGGGTGGAAGAGGGGGTGTCAATGCAAGCCCATGCATGAGCGCAACCTCAAGTTTCATCAATTGCATATAAGAATGGTTGTGACTGAGATGGAGAAGATCCAGACATTACCCCTCTGATGTGGCGTCGCAAGGAGAATATGCCGCAAGGGTCAACAAGTGACCCACTATTTTTGCAACGCATAGCAGAGAAGAGAAGAGAATAGAAGAAGAGAAGCAGAGGTAGAAGAAAGAAAGAATGTCATGTGCGTTCTAAATCATCGCATCAGGCGATTTGGCAAAAAAACTGCACGATGAGGAAGTGCGGCGTGACAATGCAAGGGCAGAAGAAGAAGAAAGAAAAAGGCTCGAGAATGAGCAATGCATTTTCTTGCCTCAGACAGTTTGAAAAGAGATGAGAAGAGAAGAAGAAAAAGAAAGGGAAGGGAGAAAGAGGAGAAGGAAAGACGGCGCAAGGCAATTGTGCAGCGCATCAGGGAAAATAAAAGAAAAGAAGTGGCGGAATGGAAAGGGAACAAGAAGAGCAACGTAAAGGGAAAGGGAACACAAACAAAGATAAAAATCCTGCCTTGCGTTGCTGATCAAGACATGGGGCAAAGCGAAAGTTAAGAGTAGGGAGGCTTGCGTCGACCAAGAAGCGCCTATCAACAAAAGAAAGAAAATGATGATATGATGATGAGATGGGTTTCTTCCTGCGTCGACGCCACTACTAGATCTGATTTGAGTGTTGTGTTGGAGCATGTGGTGGAAACCTTTTGCACATGACCATCCATCTTATTCCTGTGTAGTGAGGGCCTTTTATCATGGTCAGCTCTATGACACCAAAGATACGGTGATCATAGAAAGGAAGGTAGTGCCATTCAAGGCAAGGGACATCAATGAACTATATAAGATGAAGAACATTTGGGAGCACTAGGTAACAAGAAAATTGATGAACTGAAGAAGTACACATGGAAGATGCGCTGAAAGTATTAAACAACCAGGCATCTAGTGGTCGGTATCAATTGACAGGCATTAAGACCCTTTGCCTCCAACAAGCTGCTTCTAGGGGCACTATTGGGTATACTTAGTGAAATGTGGACTCATCCCAACATGTGCATGATAAGAAAATTTCAAGGGATCGAGTGATGGCCGCGTACTGCATCGCCGAGGCATTCGATTGATGTTGGCCAGTTGATTGCGAAGCAGATTTCGAGGTTTGTTGGCCATGTGAGAGGCCATACTTCTTTCCGTGGATGATTTCGAGCTTGTGCCCTCTTTATGGGCATAGCATTGACGAAGAACCCTGCTTGAAGTCCACGGCCTCATTTTATTCGAAGATCCTGAATGCTCTTCAAGGAATTCCCCACAATGCTTCGAGCTTCAACCCAAAATGCCCCTCATAGATTTGAATGCTCCGCACAACCCAAGCCAAAGCACAAAAAATGATAAAGGAAAGGAAAAAGTCCAAGAAAAATCACTGCAAGAGCAACCCAAATACCCTTTGACCTCTTACCTTTAATCATTCGCCCTCCAAGCCCTCCCTGGAACCCCTTTCCCCTCTTCCTGAACATTTCACCAACCTTCTTCTTGCTCCTGATTAGAACACCACATTCCCAGCAGCATCTCCCCACCATCCATTCTCCACCTCACTTTTCATCTCCATCGCTGTAGTTGACACCCACACGGTTTGGGAGCAGACCCTTCCGCTCAACATCAAACCGATGTTGTGTGAGACATAACGGCGCAACCCACCATCGCAACCCTTGCTGCTGAATTAGTAGAAATGCGGTCCTCTTCTCTCACCAAACTTAACTTCTTCAGCCAAGTAATAACAGAGTTGCAGGAGAGAAACGCAGAGTTGCAACGTGTAATACAATGGTGCGGTAGGCGATGATTAATATTCAATGCAATATCTTTCACCATCCGGCCTCTACCAAAGACAAGATGGCAGAGTGCAACCATGAGTACTTTAATTTTCTAATGGCGTATCTACATGGTCCCATGGTGCCTCTCCTTCTACAAAGAACTTCTACAGTTTCAGGAAGCACCTCAACGAGCTCCTCCCACATCCTCCTTAAGATCCCTCGCTACCACTCTAAATATTGGGGGTGTACCCCTTCTCCGCAATTTCTCAATTTCTCTTTTGCGACCATTCATTCTTTCATTATTTTTTTTATATAGAAGCTATACCTTGTATCTTTGTACATACTAAAATTTTGTGTTGCAATGTTTGTAATTCTTTGTATCTCATCAAATTTTATATAACTGAGTAATTTATTCTTTCTATATGCGTTAGCCTCTTTACTTATCATCCTTTGTCATTATTGTCGATAATTCTTTCTTTATTTTTTCATTGTTAATTGCGCTGCCATGATGAGTAGTATGCATACCCTTAGCAATATTTCTTATACATTACACTTTTCTGACTAGCACTTAAACAATTTCATCGCAATAGCTTTATTTTACTTCTTATTTCAAGACTCTGGTCAACTTCTTTTCAAAAATTTTTTTGACTAAGTGTTTTTGTCTTTCTGTCCAAAACAACACAATGAAGGACCTTGCGCATCTCTAAATTTGGGGGTGGAAAGATATGAGCAGATGCGATCAAGCGGATGCGGTCATATCAGGCAAATGCGTCCATTATGAAAAAAAAAATTCATAACTCCAATGTCCGCGCAAAGGAATCCCAACCTGATAAGATTTAAGTCATGAAGGAACCTGCTTGTAGTTGGATGTTCGCATGAACCCATGGGCGCAAGTCAAAATGAAGGTAGGTTTCCAGGATCGACGCAATATTGAAAAAAAAGTGAAAATAAGGATAAAATAGACAACTCCTCTGACCAGCAAAAGTAAAACTTGGCTGAAGATCAAGAGTTGAAGTTGAGATTTGTACACACCGAAGTTGGATGCTTGCATGACACCTTGGGGAGCAAGCCAAAATGAAGGGTGTGGACCTATTCAACCATTCTCTAATAAGATGACGCAAACCAGGCACCACATAAAGACACACTTAGTTGTTTTTGCAAGAAGAGGTAAACATTATTCTCAAAACTAGAAGGGAATTTAGGTAGAGGTTTATTGTAGATAAGAATAAAGTAGAGCATGTGATGAAATGTTAAAGGATAAGAGGAACTTGCATTGTTGAGTATATTTGTAGAGGTGGAAACATTCGGAGTAGCCGATCGATGCAAAGTTGGATTGGGGTTGAGTGAAATTGCCTTAGTCGAAGATATACTTGAGGACAAGTAATATCTAAATTTTGGGGGTGAATCATCGTTGTTGCTGCCACCCAGTTATAGTTTTGGTTGGATCATCGTTGTTGCTGTTGACTACTATAGTTATGCCACCTTTCTTTGGTATGCATTGAATTGGGCACCAGCGGTAGTAAAAATATAGAGTAAACCACCCCTTCATCGAGCCATCTAATGATTTCTTTCTTTACCACTTTCTTTCATTATGGGGTTGAACTTGCGTTGGGGCTTGATCGATCTGATTCTTCCCTTTCTCCAATCTGATTTTATGCATACAATATGTTAGGTCGATTCTCGAATATCAACCAACATCATCCAATTGCTCATTGATGTTTTTTCAATATTTGCAAAAGAAGTTGTTCGTTAGACTGAGAAAGTGTAACTAAAATTATGGAGATAAAGTATTATTGTTTCAAGAAAAGATATTCCAAGTGATCTGGAGGAAGAGATTTGAGCTCAAGTGTTGGCGACTTCTCAGAGATAGGAGCATTGCTTTTGTCCTGCTGCTCATCCAAATTAGCGGCTCGAACCTTTGGTGTATTTTTCACTCAACGCAATGGACCTCATAGACTTGGTCCATTTCTTGTTCCTCTTCTTTTGGGCAGTTGAAGTGAATCAATAGGTTGACAGGGTTTTGTGTCATTGGGAACTTTTTAATGCACTCAATATTTTCTTGATTGTCCACACGTATCGTGAGTTCCCTTTTGCCATTAATCAAACTTTTTCAGTGGCTAGAAATGGGCGTCCAAGAATGATTGGGATATCTCTATCTGCTTCATAATCTTAAAATAATGAAATCTATCGGAAATATTGATACTTGTCAACCTTCACTAAAACATCCTCAATCTTTCCTTTGGAGTGAACATGAATTGATCTACCAGCGAGTTTGAAACGTTATCATTGTAAGGCCTAACTTCACTGATTCAAGTTTCTTAAAAATAGATAGGCATCATAAATTGATATTGGCTCCTAAATCCCCTAATGCGGCCCCTCGTCTATTCCACCTAATCGAGCAAGGGACAGAGAAACTGTTGGATCTCTCCGTTTTTTTTCGGGAATTTTTGTGGTATCAATGCATCCATTCCTATGTTGACACCAAGGTTTTCAAGCTCACTAAATCTTTCTCTTATTTGTCAAACATCCTTCAAAGAACTTTACATAACTAGGCATTTGTTCAATGCCTCGATGAAAAGGGATGTTGATATGTAATTGGTTTGAAAAAGTCTCAAGGAAACATTTGAACTGCGTCTTTTCATTCTTTTTCTGCAAGCGTCAGTCATTATAGGAGTGCGACTCTCCATAACCCACACAATTGGCCATAGGTTGTGTGAATGCGATCTACTTGTTACACACTAATACGTTTTGCGCTGCATTACTCATCGTTAGATTTTTCAACATGTTAGTCATCGCAGGTACTTGTGCTGACAAAATGGCTACTGCGTTGATGTCAATAGAACTCTGAGAATGCCTCCTACTGTCTATTATAGAGCCATAGGCATCATCAAACCCATTCCATGTTATGCTTCGCAATCCGAATCTTAAATTTTCTTGGCTTCTTATATGTGATTCTTGTATGCAAATTTTACATAGCATCTTTGCATAAGTTGTAGAATAAGGTTGCAATTAGGAGTCCTTGTGTTACCATGACTTTTTTCTGAACTAGCACATGTATGCCTAATTTAATTTCACCCCAATTAAATTCATGCTATGAATCTAGGCTTTCCAATTCATAGGGTGTAAAACAAAGTAATCCAATTCTTAATGCGAATTAGGATTAAGCATGAATCTCACTTAGAAGGAAGTGTTTATGTCTAGTTTAGGGTCAATTAGATAAGACCTGTAATTGACTAATCGGGCCATTAGTTTTACAAATAGGTTGTGGAGTTCATGAGTTTGCATTGATTTTTTGTATCCAATGATACAATTATGCACTATTCTCAAGACCCTTTTCTATTGATAACTTCAAACAAAGTCTGCTTTATGTTTTTATCTGCAATTTACATATTTTGCATGCTATCTTTTAATTTTTCTTTTTCACAACAACATCCCCGCCGCCCCCTCCCAACATTGCATGGATTCTTCAATTGTCCTTGCTAGTTCATTGTCCCTAAGGACTCAACCTCATACTTACTGCTTGTTACTACCTTTGACTGTAGGCTGTTGGCTCGGGTGAAACACATTATTTTCTTAGTCAAAGTTGTAGGTGACAACAATTTAATTTTTTAACAAATTTGGCACCATTCCATAGGAGAGGGAGAGAAGAAGAGATAAACCTCATAAAGAAGATCATCAAGCTTTGGCATGATCAATAGAAGAAGAGAAAGAAGCTACCATGGGCAAAGTAACGAGACAAACTCTTAGGGTGTTGGCCGAGTCAGACTGGCTCAACAAATCCCTATGCATCATTTTTCTAGAGACCACTGTGCCCTTCGAGCTCAAGCCTAGTGTGATCAACCTGTTACCTATCTTTAAGGGAATTTCTGGAGAGAAACTGCATAAACACGTTAAAGGATTTCAAACATTGGTGTCGATAAGTGTGAGGACTCTATGGGTGACCGAGGAACAACTAAACCCTAGACCTTTCCTTTTTCATAAAGGACAGTGTTAAGGACTGGTTGATTACTTGCCCCCAGGTCTATTATGACTTTGGAATGACCTAAGAAAAATATTTCTTCAAAAGTTTTTCCTGGCCTCTAAGGCTAATACCATTTGAAAAAGAAATTTACGGTTAAAACCAAAATTTTGGGGAAAACATGTCAGAGGACTCAGAGGATATATGCATTTATGTGGTAGTTTTTCTCATCATTCAATTTTTGGATGACCAGTTATTAATCCAGGATTTTTATAGTGGTTTTTCTCTCTTGTCATGGAGTGTTATAGATTCAACGGCGAGAGGAGCTCTTGCTGACAAAAGATCGACGGATGCTTAATAGTTGATTTTGCATATGGAAGAAAATGACCAAATATTTGGAACCATGAGCTTCTGAGTTGACTCATCTACAACACAAGAGGTGAGTGATTGGAGGTCTCAATTGTCTAATCTAACTACTCTTTTACACAGATGGTGCAAGGGGGAGCTGCTCAAGTCAAGACCTGTGGAGCTTGTGGTTTAGTAGGACTCGTCGGAAGGGTGCCTCAGTTTAATTTCAATTGCCCATTGGGAGGCTTCCAGAGAAAACTATGACTCCTCATGCCCCTACTTACAACCTTAGATAGTGGACCACCCTAATTTCCAATGGAAAGGACAAGGGCAAGGGTAGCACGATTCAAGACCTCACAAAACCAATCCTCTCATCTTTCCTTAGGTATTGTCGTTAGAGGATATCGTTAATTCTTTTAACTAACTATTCTCTGAAAATTTCAACAGGATATCTACCAGTTGTAAAAGGACTTCATCCAACTGTCACAAGAAACTAAGTTTGTTGCAATAGAAGACAAGGACAGGGTTTTCAAACGGGTACTTAGGTACCAAGCTAGCGACAGTGTGAGCCGTTTTTGAGGCCAAGCTTTGGAAAATTACCTACTCAACTGGACCATGCAATGTGAGCACCATTCACACCAAGGAGCGGGAAGGAACTTCCATCTTCCCCCCACCTCCTCAATTGCACCAGACACTTCTGTCTCTCTTTCTGTTGAGTCTCAAAGAAGAAATAAGACAAGAAGAGCAAAGTGAAATAAAAATTAGAGCACCCACCACCGACCACTAGGGTAAATACATCTTATTTGCTTTACATTTGAACCTTATGTACTACGGCTCCCTTTTTAGTAGGTTGACAAAACCGAAGCAGGAGAGCAAGGATAAAGAACTCTTACCGATGTTTCAGAAGTTCAAATCAATATCCCTCTTCTTAATGAAATTCAACAAATCCTAAGGTACACACTAAATTTCTTTAAGGAACTTTTCACCAAGAGAGTGAATAGGTAAGGAAAGGAAACAAGTGGTGGTAAGCAAAAATGTCTCTGGCTTAATTAAAGGAATATTGCCTGAGAAATGTTGTGACCAGGTATGTTTACTTTACCTTTTGTTATTGCTAATAGAGTGATTCGAGCATTGTCATGCTTGATTTAGAAGCCTTAATTAACGTTATGTCATTACCATGTCTATGAGGATCTTAAATTAAACGATTTGCAAAAAAACTATCGTTTGTATTCAGTTGGTTGATAGATCTTATATTCAACCTCTGGGAATAGTTGAGGATGTTTTGCTTCAAGTAAACACTTAATTTTTCTCGGTGACTTCTATATTTCTAAAAATGGACGATAGAACACTTTTCTTCTATCTACCATTTTATTAGGAAGACCCTTCATGAAAATTGCTAAAACAAAAATTGATGTAGATAAAGGATGTCTCTCTATAGATTCTTTGATTGGGGAAGTAGTCTTGATTTAATATTGTGTTATTGCCATGAAGTTCCCAAAAGAAATATTTTCCTTTGTGCATGATTGAGAACGGCCATGATTTTATGTATGAGATTGTTTTGTCTGTGAGGATAATTCTGCATGAATATGGCCCCCCTATAATTGACTTTTGGATTCAATGGGTTATCCACATAATATTATTCCTTCTTCTATTGACATTTTGCAAAAATTGATATTCTTTCTTCTAATGACGATCTTGCGTAATTCGCATTGTACAAAGAGATTGAGCTTAAGGCTCTCCCTAATCTTCCTCAAGTTCATGTACCTAGGCGAGAGGGAACACCTTTTCTTGTAATAATTGAAAGGGAATTAACACCAACCCAAGAAGGTTCTCTAGTTGGAGAACGTTGAGAACATACTAAGAAAGCCTATTGGGTGGACCTTTTGATGGTATCAACGGGAATATTCCTTCCTTTGTAATGCATAGGCATCACTGTGGAGGATGGGACCAAAGCCATGAACAACCTCAAAGAAGGCTACAATGAGGAGTAGTTCTTAAGGAAATCATCAAGCTTAACGAGGCCGACATCATTACCTAGTTCCTTGACAGTAAAGTGGGCAAGTCCAATTTCATGTGTACCTAAGAGATATGTAATGACAATAGTTGAAGAAATGAAAAGGAAAAGATTGGTGCCCAATGCAAGTTGAAAATGGTTGGAGGATGTGCATAGATTGGAAAAGGTAGTAATGGTAACAAAAAAAGGATCATTTTCCATTCATTTTCTGTGACCCAAATGATTGAACGGATAACTGCGGAAACATTCTTTTTCTTTTTAGATGGATTTTTAGTTTCTACCAAATCCGATTGCTCAAGAGGACTAAGAAAAATGGACCTCCACTTGCACCTATGTCAACTATACACCTTAGGAGGGAGTTGTGTTTGGCTTTGCAACACTAGAGGTACATTTCAAAGTGTATATGGGCATTTTTTATATTTTTTTGAAAAAGTGTATAGAGGTTTTTATGGATAATTACCATTAAAGATATTCTTTTGGGATTGTTGACAACAACCTTAGTTTGAATCATGAACGATTGCATGAAACAAAACTGCGCTTCTTAATTATGAAAGTTTGATTTATTGGCTTCTCATGGTAATTGTGTAGGCAATGCTTGTTTCATCAAAGGGGTATTGAGTTGATAAGGCTAAGATAGATGTGATTGCTAACCTTCTTACTTTCATGCAATTAGGAAGTCGTTCTTTTTCTTGGAAATGTAGGTTTTTTTACAGGTGCTTATATTAAGGATTTTTCCAAAGATTGCTCTTCTTTCTAATCCACCTTACTACAAAAAAGATGTCTAGTTTGATTTGAACAAAGGAATTGCCAAAAGCTTTGACGCTATGGAAGGAAAAATTGAACTTCCATCCCAATTCTACAACCTCCATGTGGGCATTCCATTTGAAATCATGTGAAATTGCTAGCAACCTAGCAATTGGAAGCAGTTTTAGGGTACGGGTATAAGAAGAGCATGTCATTTGTTTTGCATCAAGAAACTCTCAATATATCTGACTCAAGTCAACTACATCACAACTAAAAGAAGTTTCTTTGCTATTGTCTTTGCTTTGGAAATTTTCTCTTAACATTCTTTGGTTTTCCTGTACAATGTTGATCACACTGGTCTCAGTACTTATATGACAAAGAATGGAGTCCAACGTCGACTTGTTAGGTGGATTTTCTCATTTCAAGAATTCAACTTGACAATCAAGGATAGGAAGAGAACAATAGAATTCGGTAGCAAATCGTCTTTGCAGGATAGTGCAAGAAGAGCCTGACATCGGTGAGAGAGAACTTCCTTGACGAGCAGTTGTTCCCAGTAATTACTTTGAATACCATGTATGCCAAACATGTTAAACTTCTAGTCACTGGTAAGTTCCCTCATTGACATGCCTTTCTTCTTGAGAGCCCAGCTCTAAACTTTGTGTAATGACTCAAAATACTTTGTTTGGGACCCCCTTTTAAACTTTAGAAATTTGTTCCTGACCAAATAGTTAGGAGAATGTGTCTAGAATGAAGAATTTGAGTTTATATTATCTTTTTTCATGACTAGCATGTGTAGGCATTTTAGTTCCAAAACGAACTGCTAGGAAGGATTTTTTATAGTGGCTTATTTTGGAAACTCACTATTTATTGACTGCTATGCATATTGTAAATCTTGTAAGATATTTTCACAAGGTCGAGTTTCTTTCTAGGATGAATGAAATGCCTTTAAATTCCATTCTTGTCCATGGGGTTTTTGTATTTTGGGCATGGATTTTCATAGGACCTTTCCCTCTTCTTTTGGATATCTGGTTACATCTTGTTAAGGCGTTGATTATGTTCAAAGTAGTTAAGGCTATCCCCACTCATAATGTTAACAATTCTGCTGTTGTTTTAGGTTTTCTCAGGCTAACATCTTTTGTAAATTTAGCACTTCTGCATGCTATTATTAGTGATCAAAGTTCCCACTTTTTTGTAACCAGACCAATGAAGCACCTTAATCCGTCAAGTCTATGAAATGCTAAAGAGCCAAAACTTTCTTAGATTGAAGCACGGTCAGATGTCGGTTGAATAGTATGAATAAGATTTGACAGTTATTCTTGTTTGCTCTGGATTTGGTTGCCATGCGAAGTTAAGAGGGCTAAAGTATTATACAGGAGCCTAAAAAAATTAATATTGAGGTTTTCGGGTGGGCCTCCAAACCAACTACTCATGCGGAGGCACTTCGTTTGGCAGTAGAGATGGAATCCTTGAGAGAGAAGAATGCCAAGAACCTCAGGGTCATGACCCTCATCAGGGCAGAAGAGAAGCATAATAAAAGGCTTCTTAGCCCCCCAAAAAAAGGCTAAGGAATGATTGGACCATTATGATGTATAGTAGTGGAATCCTGAGATGGAGGTGGCTTGGAATGATAAGCCTCTACGTAGATCGTAGTAGAAGTCCCATGTGAGGCGTTGTCTTAGTCGGCACGAGAGTAATGTTTTTAAGCAAGCGGCAAGGCATATTATGCAGATAGATGCCCAGTGTTCCCTATTGGATGTGGTCAAAAATCAGCCACATTCATGCCCAGCATAATTTGAACAGAACAACACAACAAGAATGGACATGTCTATGCACCAACCATTGAGAGGCTGAGAAGTCTTAGAATAGTAAGTGATAAGGTAGGTCCCAATCTTGGGACATTATGCCTTGGTATTTATTTGACTCTGAATCATCCTATTCTTTTCCATATCTTCATTGTTTGTAAAGCATGCTAATGTTAGCTCTAGAGCATTTGAATTACTCTATCATTTTCTAACTCTATCTAGAGAAATTATAATAGCAAATGAAAAGATAAAGGCACTTAGCTAGAAATAGCAAACCATACCTTTTGATGGTTTATTTAATATAGTGTTGACATTGGTGTGGACTTTGATGTGATACTAGCAGGAATTGTTGGCTGTCAACCATTGCCAGTATAGACTGTTCGCGTAAAGGAAGAATGATTTTATCCTCTATTGGAAGCTAGTTTTAATGTTCAAAGAGTCGGGACCGGTGGTCTTGCCTAAGGTAGTTCTTAGTTGTGAAGGCCAAGGATTGCTTAACCAAGGTACCTGGAATATCTTGGCAGTGTAGTTAACACAAGAAAATCTAGGTTGCACATATACTCAGAGCCAGTGAGAGGAATTACCTGATTGCATTTCCAAAGGATCTTCTAGGCATTGCCACCATCAGAGAGATGATCTTGCGATCGAGTTGGAGCCCATGCAGATCCTTATATCTAAAAGCTCCATACAGAATGGCTCCAGCCAAATATTGAAGAATATTAAGGTCTAGTTGAAAAATTACTTGATAAAAGTGTTCATACAACCTAGTGTGTCCCCATAGGGTCACCGTGTTGTTCGTAAAGAGAAAGATGGCTTGTTACAATTATGTATAGATTACAGAGAATTGAACAAAAGTGACTTATTAAGAAAAGTATTCATTTCCCTAAAATTGGCACGATTTGGTCTGAATCAGTTTTAGGGAGGGCCAACATGGTGTTTTTTTCCAAGATCTGACTTATTGCTCAGGCATCACAGTTGGATTAAAGATAGTAATATTCCCAAATATTTCTTTTTGCTCTAGATATGGAATTATAGGTTTAATTGTAATGTTTGTTTGGATTGACAAACTGCTTCCGACTGTATTCATGGACCTAATGAACAAAGTGTTTAAATAGGGAGTCCTAAGACACTTTTTTATTAAGTCTTTGTTAATGATAACCTAGTTTTATTCATATGACAGAGGAGAGCACGGGAGCACCTATTTGGGAATATCTTTAAAACCTTGCAGTTCGTAATCATGGAAACATATTCTATTTATAATAAAAGTATGATTTGAAGGATTTATTCAATAAAAGTGTATTGAAATTGAAAATTTCATTTAGTTATATAAAATCCAATAAACTAATTCCGTGACTATCAGTATGAATACTATAACTTTATGTAGAAAAACATAAGAGGATCAGTATATAGTATATGCAAAAAGGTCTATAAGTATATGAATGAGATTGGGTATTGTCCTTTGGGACACTCTGGATGCGGCCTACTTTGTACTACGATACAAACGATTGATCCTGAAATCGTCATGTGTGAGACATGAGGGGAGGCCTAAAAGAGTTGATAGACGGACACGAAATACACTTTTAGTCAACACGTTAACTGGAACTGACTATTTTAATTCGATGACCTAGTGTGTAACTGATCTCATGAATCTATTGATGAACTTGAGGCTGTTTTATGTGTTGTTGTGCTGTGATGTGTCAATAGCCATGCGCAACAAGCTATGCCCAGTGTGTTCGTGTTTTTTGTATAAGATCGGGTTAGTGAGAGGGAGCTGTGTATATGTGTGGTGTGTTAGAGGGGGGAATCGCCGAACCCAGGGATTGTTGGTTTGTCATGAGAGTGGTGGTCCTGTGTATAATGTGTTTGTTCTGTGTGAATGATGGCCACCCTGCCTTGTGATCTGTTGGGGGGGGTGGCGGGCGGGGGGACAGGGGAGAATGTGTTGGAGATGTAATGTGTGGGCGTGTTGTGTGTGTAGTTGGAGTTGTGTGTAGCAGAGTGGAGGGTGATGTGGGCTGTAAGTTGGGAGGTGTGTGTGTGTTGGGATTGTCGGTGTGTGGTGGAAGGTTTTGGACGGGAGGAGTGATGTTTGTGTGTGTTGGGCGTGAAAATAGCGACATATGTTGTTGTATGATGTTGTATAGTGAGCGTAATGTGTGTGGGAGTGTGTGTTGTGTTGTGTGGTGATCTGTATGGAGGGACTCAGGGACAGAGGGAACGTATAGGAAGCGCAAGCGGGGAGGCGCAAAGCGGGAGGGGCAGAAGAGCCCGCGTACGAGCGCACGGAAACCGGGAGGAGAAAGGAGCGAAGGGAGGGGCAAAGGCGAAAGGAGGGGGGGAAGGGGAAGGCCAAGGCAAGTGGAGCAGCGATGGGAGTGTATGTAGATAAAAAAAACAGGGGGGAAAGGAGCGGGAAAAAATGGTGGAAAGTGATTTTGGAGGGCGGGAAAGAGGAAAGTGGGAGACAGTGTGGGTATATGCAGGGCGAAGGAGGGTGTAGGAATGTAGATGAGGAGAGTAAATGAGAAGGAAGGAGAGAAAAGGAATTAAGGGCAATGGAGGAATTGAGGTGGTAAAAAATGGAAGTGGAAGGGAGAAAAAATGGAAGTAAAGGTAAAAAAGGGAAAGTTAGGGAGGGAAAAAGCCAACATGTGAAGTGTTGGCGGGAGGTGTGCCACCAGGTGGACACCGGGCCCACTCACGCAGTGCGCAAGGGAGGGTCAAGAGCCTGAAGGGTAGGGGGCGGGCATGCTGAAAACGGGTGTAAAGACGGCCAGGAGGCAGAAGTGGGAGGGCCGGCAGCCAGGGTCAGAGAGGGATAGCAGAAGGGGGCAAGCTGCGCGCAACCCGCGCAAGCGCGCTAAAAAGATGAGACCCGGGGCCGAGGCGGAGAAGATGGAGGGAAAAGAGGCGGTGGGCGGCTACGTTAGAGAGGTGCGATCAAGTGCCGGGAGGTCAACAAGGAGTCAAGAGAGGTTTCGACAAAAGGGTGAGCATACGTCGAGTAGCCCTGGTACTGGAAAAACTGGGGGTGAAAGCAGGCGGAGCGCGCGCCCC
>NC_052360.1:39083279-39133436 GCF_009727055.1 Benincasa hispida | reverse complement strand
CTCTTCGTGGTAGGCTTCGAGATTCTCAAAAAGCCTGTCGCCACGCTCCTCCCATTTATGACTTAGCAGAAAGGACGTCCTTTCGTCTGCTAAGTCATAATTTCCTTGGAAGCTTAAACGATTCGACTACTATCTCGGCAAAAATTTTATCATTTTATTTTATTCGGATGGGCGCAATGTTAATGATCAACGCAATGCATCCGTTACCGCAAATGCATATTTGCGGAGGACAGGCACAACGTATGCATTAGCGCAACACACCTCTCAACTCAGTGCATTTCTGAAGGATGGGTGCACGGTATTTCTACCAGCGCAACACTACCTCGACATAGTGCGTTTTTGTTGAGGACGGGTGTAGTGTACACACGTGCGTAACTCATCCATCAACGCAATGCATTTGTGGAAGACGGGTGCAAAGTGTAACTTATCAGTACAAGATACACCCGTCATCGCAATGCATACCGGATTTTTTTATTTTATTTTTGTTTGTTTGTGTTTTTTTTATTCATAAACAATGCAACGCTTATCCCAAAACCAAGTTGATAAGCCTTTGCGGTGTTCATTTTCTTTTTATTAATTCATTCACAGAAATTAGGAACAATGCAATGCTAAGATAGGAATGTAAATAAATTGAACTAGGCATGAAATTAAATCAACGCAAACTGGAATTGAATTAAACGTAAATTCAAGTAAGTAGTAAAGAATAATTTAAGAAAGCATTAAATAACGCAATAAGGAAAGCAGTAGAGGAAAGCGATAGAGAAAGCGATAAAGATAAATGTTAGGGATGCCGATTGAGAAAAAGTTCTTCAAGATTACCGTAATCCACATCTCCGCAGGCAGTCAGACATGCCTACACAATGTCACTACTGACATTGTTCCTTCCCATGAGATCCTGGGGCTTCTGAATTACTTGGCAGCGTTCCTGGTGTTCTATTGCAAAGCTCGACTGCCAATTTCCATACTTGGACCTCAAAATTCCTCATTGAAGACGCTTGCGATTGCATAACTGTATCATTTTTCTCGATGTATTGCTTCAGCAGGGCTTCCAAGGATGATGAATTTACAGAGATGTTTGATGTGGAAGGTTGGTTGTACGATGTGGAAGGTTGGTTGTACGATTGTCGTTGGTGACTCTAATTCAGACCCTAGTGAAAAGCCAGAGGGTTTTCTCAATTCCCGGAGTTGTTCTGTGAATTCCTCTGGCCTCCTTGGTCATTGTTACCTCCCCAACTAAAGTTGGGGTGATTCCACCAATCCAGATTATATGTGTTGCTGTACGGGTTATTTTGAATGGTATACACTGCTTGCGAGTTTGATGGGCACATTTCTACTAAATGACCCCCTCCGTATTGTGCACAGCTGATTGCTACCACTTGTGCCAGCGTATTGGTTTGCGTTGCACACTGAGACAGGGTTCCTTGATTTATTGCCATCGTCTGGAGGACAGAGGTCACTGCGACCATTTGTACGGCCAATGTTGTCATTGTATCTACTGGTACAATGGCATTTTCTGTTCTTCTTCTCTCTGGCCCTCTTCCTCCGTACCCATCGTCCACCCAGTCATCTGTGTTTTACGAAATGCGATCCAAGATCACCTTGGCTTCAGTGTAAGTCTTGTCTATAAATCCTTCGACTGCGAAGGCATCAGCAACAGCTTGCGTTCATCGGTTCAGGCCATTGTAACTGGTCTCCATTAGAACACAATCGGGAATCCCAATGTACGAACAGTTCTTCTCTAATCTTCTGAATCGCTCTCAAGCGGTGCTCAGAGTCTCATTTTCAATTTGCTTGAAATTCAACACATCCCTTCGTCTTCTGGCGTTGACGGCTGGCGGGAAGAATTTCTTCATGAACCACTCTACCAACTGGTCCCATGTAGTAATTTCATTTGGCTCTAGTGAATGAGCCCACCTCTTTGCCTCATCCCTCAGTGTGTATAGGAAGAGGTATAGTCCAACTCCCTCAGGAGTAACGCCAGGAATGGAGAAAGTATTGCAGATCTCCACGAAGCTGGTCAAATGGGTGTGCGGGTCTTCACCTTGCATACTTCCAAACTGTCCTGCATTTTGGATCATCTGAAGCATGACTAACTTAATTTTGAAGCGTGCATTCTCCTCAATCATTGGTCTTGAAATTCTGGGCAAGAAGTCGTAAAGATTCGGCGTCGCATAGTTCCTCATCAGGATGTTGCGGTCGGCAGCAAGAAAAAACAAGATCTTGCACTGGCCGATTCGCCCCTTGATTCCCTTCTGGCCTCTCATTATTAGCCATGTTTGCTCTTCTTCGCCTAATTTGATTCTGGCGTGCTCTTATGCGAAAAGTACGCTCGATCTCTGGGTTGACTTCGAATTCTGGATCGTTCTCATAAACCATCAGCCTACTCTTTGCGATAAACAGACAGTACAGAAGAGATATGTCCTGCAAAATACCACAAAAATATTCAACACTAACCGTAACCAATCCCCGACAATGGCGCATGATACAATTTATTTCTATCTTTATCCAATGCATTGCTTATGAATGAATATGATGATGCTCTATACGCTCAAGTGCTTTGCGATAAAGATATTATTGCGATACTACGTTCTAGGTGTATGCATTGATGATAATATGCTTCGTAGTATGTGATGATGTAGTGCGTGTCACAAGTTTTCTTGCGCTGGAATCAAGTATAATTCCAACACAAGTTTCTCAGAATGACCTGAGGTCGAACACGGGGATTGTTGTTGTTTAGATGCGATACTAATGTGGTAAATACAACCGGTTTATCATAAAGAATAAAGAATTTAGTTTGTGCAATGCACATTGTGATGAAAAGTAAATTACGTTAAAGTAAATGACTAAACTACTAATGATACAGGGTGAGGACTGGCTGTGAAGTTGTACAAAAGAATCTAATGAATGCGGTGGCAAGTCTTGTGAATGAATCAGAAAAATAATGAGTTGAGAGAGAAGACATCGCAAGTTCATCAATCTTGTTAAGGACACAACTAAGGTTCCGCTTTCCCTTGGCGTACACCTTTCAGTGATCGGCCGCATTCTCATATGTTTATGGTGAAACAGAGATGAACGTAATGAACGCAAGGTTGTTTCCATCTCTGGAAATACTTCTCGCTTTAGTTAATGCATTCTTCCAACCTTCTCTCAATAGGCAGAATAGCATCTTCACTTCTGCTCTCACAGGTGAAGATGTCGTCGAGCATGCTTTAGCTAAACTTAGCTGATCACCTTAACAAAGATTAACTTACTAGCTTAATCCTTCCCTTTTACCCAGGGGATTAAGAACACATGATGGAGAAAAGGGATGATAAATGTATGGAAAGGAACAAAAAGATGATAATGATGATGATAATGATATTCAAATCTAAAGATCAGCATTTGATACATGATTTGTGAATGAAAGATTAAAGAAGATGAACATAGTAGATGAATGAAAGACTAGAAACAAATACGGAAAGCGTGTCAACGTCTTGACACAGATCCCGATCGGAGATGTTGTGCTTGCCAGCGCGTGGATGAAGTGGAGTGGAAAGCTTCCCTCTCAGGCTGTGGAAAGCTTCCCTCTCAGGCTTTCTTTCCAGATCGAAGTGACCTCTTGCACAAAGCTTCTGCTTCGGGAATGGGAAGAATTTCGTGCTCAAAGACTCACCTTTCAGCCTTGTCTCGTCGTTCTCCCAGATTTTCTCTGTAAAGTCTCTTCAGACCAGCCTTCTTTATATGAATTCAAGGAAGATATTTATAGACCTCGACTCTTGTATTGGTGGTCCCACTATCTAATTCTGATAATTCCTGTCATGGCATAATGGAAAAGTCCTCTCTGTTCCACGATCAATTTGTCAGAAAAGCTGTACACTTGTCAGAATCACCTGCGAATGCATTGCTCTTCACATCTTCGATCGATCGCCGCATGCGGTGTAGTTGTTTTGATCTCTTGTTGATTACCGCATGCGGTGGAAATGTGTTGATCGCTTGAATCCATGATTAATCGTCACATGTGCTGCAATTGTGTTGATCATTTTTCGTTCTTGATCGATTGTCGCATGCTGTGTGGATGCGTTGTACATTTTGTCCTTGAGCAATTAACACATGTGGTGACCTATTTCCTTTAAAACAAATACTTTGACATTCCATTTCGCCATCACAATGGGGTTAGTGGGTGTGTTCATGAAACTTTATATTTTTCGTATTTCTAAGCCAATTCTTATACTATCGACTCAAATTTTCCTTCTTTTTGTCGCATAATCTAAATAAAATAGCATAAATAACTTGTATTTCTACAAGTTATCAATAGACTATAGGAAGATGAATGCATCGATAAAGAAAGATCGTTTCCCACTTCTCTTCATTGACCAGATGCTCGATAGATTAGCTGAAAAAGAATTCTATTGCCTCTTGGATGGGTATTCTGGTCACAATCAAATCTTAATCGCCCTTGAGGACCAAGAGAAAACTATTTTTACATGCCCCTTTGGAACATTCGCATTTCGATGCATGCCCTTTGGGCTATGCAACGCACCTGAAACATTACAAAGATGCATGATGGCTATATTTTCTAAATTTCTTGAACACTTTGTCAATGTTTTTATGGATGACTTTTCAGTTTTTGGAGATTTCTACCTTTCCTGCTTCAGCAACCTAGAAGACATCCTCGCTAGATGCGAGGAAACAAGCTTGGTACTCAACTGGAAAAGTGTCACTTTATGGTGAAAGAAAGCGTTTTTCTTGGGCACAAGGTTTGCAAAGCAAAATTGGAGGTGGATGCCAAAATTGATGTCATTGCAAAATTGCCCGCACCTGTGAACATCAAGGCCTTGAGGAACTTTCTAGGCCACACAAACTTCTGTAAAAGATTTGTAAAAGGATTTACCCAAATTGACCATCCATTGAGCACATTGCTGAAGTTGTGACCTTACATATTTGATGAAGATTGCCACTAACCATTTGAAACCTTAAGGTATGCGTTAACAACAGCGTCGATATTGACAGCATCAGACTAGATACATACCATATTAATGTGTGATGCAAAGGACATGGCTGTTGAAGCTATGTTAGGCCAAAATAAGGGAAACCTAATACATCCAATTTCCTATGCATTAAAGACACTTATAGAATCCCAAGAACATTAGACAACTACTGAAAAAGAAATGTTAGCAGTAGTGCTTGCTATTGAGAAGTTTAGAGTTTACTTGTTGGGTGCATCAACAACCATTTACACTAATCACTCTGCTATAAAGTTTTTTATGGACAAAAGAGACGCGGAACCCATACTCATTCGCGGGGTTTTGTTGCTATAAGAACTTGACTTAGAAATCAAAGATAGAAAAGGTATTGAGAATCAGCTGGTTAACCACCTATCGAGATTGGAGAATAAAGAGATGCAGCTGGGCTAAGTTGAAATTGAAGACGCATTCCCTGATGAACGCCTGCTCAAAATTAAAGATAAGAAGTCGGGGTACACTGACATTGTCAATTACCTGACCATGAGATAGTTTCCAGAAGACTTCAACGCTCAACAAAGGAAATGACTCATGCATGATTGCAAGTTCTACTTTTGGGATGAACCGTTACTCTACAAACAAGGCCCAGATTCCATTATGCATCGATGTGCCCCAAGGGTCGAAGTGCAATGCATCTTATATGAATGCCATGATTCTCCTTACAGTTATTTCAGAGATAGAGGACAGCTGCAAAAGTCCTCCAGAGTGGTTACTTTTGACCCACACTATTTAAAGATGTAATGTAATATGTTCTTAAATGTGACCTACACACGAGCAACATCTTAACAAGAAACACAATGCCTCTCAACAATATACTCAAAGTTGAACTTTTTTATGTTTTGGGCATTGACTTCATGTGACCCTTTCCTCTATCTTGTGGTCAGCAATACCTTTTAGTAGTAGTGGATTATGTGTCTAAGTGGGTGGAGGCAATGTCCTATGCAAAAAATTATACGGCAACAATTTCTAAGTGGCGAATGTACACATTTTATTAAACGCATAATTTCTAAATTACTTGCAAAATATAATGTCAGACACAAAGTGCCTACCGCGTACCACCCACAAACGAATGGGCAAAAGTCTCTAACAGAGAGATCAAATGGAGAAAGTTGCCTACACATCCAGAAGGGACTGGGTACAGAAGCTGGATGAAGTTCTTTAGGCATATAGGTATGTCTCCTTATATCTTAGTATTTGGAAAAGACTGCCACTTACCTTTGGAATTGGAGCATAAGGCATTTTGGGTAGTGAAAAAGTTGAACTTAGATCTGGATGTCGCGGGAAAAATCAAAAGTTGCAGACCAATGAACTAGATGAGTGACAGTTGAACGCATATGAAAATGCAAAGATTTACGAGAAAAAGAACAAGCGTTGGCATGACCAATACATCGGTAAGAATAAATTCTTCATTGGTCAAAAAGTCGTACTCCTTAACTCGCGTTTGCGATTGATTCCATGAAAGCTCAAATCAAGGTGGTCAGGCTATTTGTTGTCGAAACAATCTTTCCTCATGGAGCCATAGAGCTCACTCGAAAGGATGGCACTTACGCCTTCAAGGTAAATGGGCAGAGGGTAAGGTCATACCTTGAAGGAAATATGGAACACAACAAGACATCCATTGAGTTACACAAGGTCGTTTGAAGCTTACATCGAAGTGTCCCTACGTGCATACAGACATATATTCTAGGGACACTTCCTCTCTCCTACTTCACTTTTTTTTTCTTTTTTTTCTTTTGTATACCATAGGTTTTTTTTTCTGATCCCAGTTTGAATTCTTGTTTAGCATTGAAATTTTAAGTTTGTGTCATGATAGTTTAACTTGCATGCTTTTGGATGATTGTTTAAAAACCAACTTTGTGGGTTCCTACAATTTGGGGTACTAAATTGAGGCATTAGAATTAGGTCAATGCATACGCATGTGTTGGAAAGGGAAAAGATGTTATGGAAAGCTAAACCACTCAAGTGTTTGGGTGGCCCAAGGCATGTCTCTTTAGATTTTCATTTAATGCACAACCTAAACGTCACCCGTTCATGACACCTGTTAACTTTGTCCCAAAATTTCTCTTTCCTTTGCATTTCCTTATAAAAGGGGTTCATCACCCACATCATCTTCTTCTTCCGTCCGACTCTTAGTCCTAGCTTCTCAGAATTCTCGAGCTCTCTCGTCGTCTTATTCTCAACCGATCATCCTTCCAAGCTTTCAAACACTGGAGCACAATGTCGGACGCTTCTAACAGTCAGAATGCCTACCTAAGCTTCATTGGAGAATCTTTGGTAAGCTTCTTCTCCTCCACTTTTGTTTCTCCTCCAAACTCATCCTGGCCATCCCCTCCATCAAAGTCCACTACTTCGTCCAAACTATCAACCGTTTCAGCTTCCTCCTGAAAAACCACCATCCAGCCCAAACCCACTACCCAACCTAGGCCATTCATCAAACCAGCTCCGACAAAGCTAGCCCAACGACCGTCCATCTCCTCTAGACCCTCACAAAACCCCAACCTTCTGTCTCTCCATTTGCCCAAATGCCTAAGTCTTCAACCCTTTTTAAGACGACGTGGTAACTTGCGTCCAAAGGCTCTACCAAATCCACTGCCACAAAGCCCTATAAGAAACCAGCTTCTTCACCAACCATCCCGACCATCACACAAAACTCCAGCGCATGACCCAATTCGTAAATATTCTGGATCGCTCCATCGTCTGTCATATGTATGGAAATCTCTTTAGCCATTGAGCCTCTATCCATTATCTTCCGCATCGAAGTGGCCCAACCTTCCCCTATTTCTTCACTAGGCTCGCCGCATACACCCACTGACAACCCACCTGTTACACCACTTCACCCATTTGATGAGCCTCCAGGTTCCTATAGTTCTGTGTTGGAACCTACCCCACAACCCACGAAACCAAACGAGTTGGCTTGAAAAGATGAGCAAGAGGTCTTTGGACCTATTTTAGCCAGCCTAGACCAAAGGAAAGTTGCTAAAATGGACCAAATGTTGCGTCGAGACATTCTAACACATCGATTGAAGAATAACCTGACCATCAGAGGGTCACAAGTGACTCGAATCTAGTGGAGGAAAATATGGATGATGTTGACAGATATGCTATAACGTTGGAAGAGGAAATGAATGAAGAAGAAAATGAAGAGAGAATATGCCTGACGCATCTACACACGCATATTCGATGCGAATGAAGGGCCATCAGAATAGGCATCACGAAGGAAGAGGCATCTTATAACTGAAGAGAATGAAGAAAAAAAAATCAAGTTGCAACAAGAACCATGGTTGCAACGTAGAAAATCAATTTTTCCAACTCGAATGAACTAGAACGAAGGCTAGAAGAATACAGACCTACGCGTCAAGGACAAAGGAAGACTGCTTTTCAAAGAGAACTTGCGGAAGAAGCAAGGGCGTTGGCCCATGAGGCAAGGAGAAATAAGGAAGGTGCCGGGGGGAAAAAAGGTGGCAACGGCATCACAAAAAAAAATCGAGGAAGAAAACAATAATTCAAAGACATTCTCATCGAAAAGGGCTTCTTTCCTGAATGCAACCCATTGCCAGAGTACATCACTGACATGATCAATGCAATGGGCTGGCACCAGCTCTGCAAAGGCCCATTTGGAATTTAGCCCCAACTAGTCCACTCCTTGTACGGAAGCAAATTTGATGAAAAAAAAAGACGCAGGGTTGGTAGAGGACGTAGTCGTTCACTTTTCTTCCAGAATCATTAACAAAGTGCTTGATGTAGAAAAAGACCCCTAACGCAAAAGGTAACTACATCCTTGAGCAGCCAACTCCAGACCAACTAGAGGATGTGGTAACAATGGTGGCTAAGCCTGGGATTTTGTGGCAAATATCTTGAACGAGCATCATGATGATGGCTCTAAGGAATCTTCTCCTAGACACCAACCTGTGGCTCTATCTGATCAAAATCGTATCATGCCCACAACGCATGATGAAACTATTTCAAGAGAGTGAGTCTTAGCCATCTACTGCATCATGCAGTGCATCCCCCTCGACATAGGCAAAATCATTGTGGAGTAAATCAAATCGGTCAAGGTAAAGCCACGCAAGTAACTTTATTTTCTGTGGCAAGTATGTGCATTGTGTGAACATGCGACCATCCCTTTGGGGATGACTCTGAAGAAGTTGAAGGTTTAATGGACATCCAGCTGATCAGATGTCTACTTTGAGGCTCGCCTAACCAACTAACTCTGCCTTCTAAACCCAAGGCATCAAAACCTCAACTTTCAAAACGTGCGACAAAAAGAAGACACGTTGAGCCTTTCGATAATGAGCCCAGTAGTGAAGCTTCACAAGAAGAGTAAGAGTCTAAAGCTGAGCTGGCATTAGAGTACGAGGACACCACTATCATGGACCTCAACTTACTCCTCCCTTCCTTAAACTTAACTCCTATTGATGACTCAATTAATCCAACGCCCCAAGATGAAACGCACAGGGATCAAATTGACAAGACACAAAGTCCTCAGCCTTCTCCTCTCTGCTCACCCATACTTCCACAACCATTCATGAGCTAACTAGGATGGGAACCAGCAATGCCCAAGCCACTGAGGACCCAGTTGAGGAGACATATGAAACCCAACCTCTCCAAGCCAATGCACTCACACCTCCTCCCCAAACCAATATGGATGAAATCAAACAATTCATCCAAGATCAAATAAGACCCTTGGCCGCATCCATGAAAGCACTTCATTTGAAACTGGCAACAATGCAATGCCAAAACATTGTTCTAAAGATTCCGAGTGAACAGGAGTTCATAGTTAGCTCAGGATTAAGATTAAGTTACCTAGGTCATCAATTAACGAAATAGTCAGTTTTATACATTAAACGACATTTAGAACGTAAGAAGTGACTATTTCATGGTTCAATCTTATGTAAACTCTTTACATAGGATGCTCATAAAACTAGGGTTATTAACTTAGATGCCAGTTTGATTTCCAAAAGGCCGTAAACCTTCAACTTAAGTAACCCCAACCTTAGATAAGATCACCCCGGGTAAGTAAACAACTCACAAGTAATCGACCTATTCTAACCCTTAAAAAGGCGATTGAATTGCATCGGTCAACCCTAGGTGAGCATGCATCTTATCTTCGTTATAGATTTTAAAAGTCTACGTTATTTTATAACAATGATAACATGCTTCCTTAAACAAACATGCTTTAATATAACACTTATATTAAAACCTAGCATGTATACTATATACATTATAACACTTATAACATATAACAAATGCATGTCGCATGCTTATCCTATGGTGGAATTTTTAAAAAACTATATGACATACTTTATGCACCATGATCAAACAATATTATACATCACAGGCATAATAAGTAAACAACATTAAAGTGGACTGGTTTTGGCATTAAAAGCAAATGAACAACTAAATTATTACATAATTCAGCAAGTAGTTCCCCCAAACTGGCTTAAAACACTTTAAACCAACTTGAACCAGCTTGAAAACACCAAAAACCAGGTTGAATCAGTCAAACCGGTTCAACCAGGTCGGCTAGACCGGCCCAGACCATCTGGACTAGCTGGTCAACATACGCTGGCGGGGTCAACGGGTGGGAGCGTGCGGGCGGGCCGGGTCGCAGATGGGAAGTGTGTGAACAGGCGTTGACGGAGCCGAGTCATGCGCGTGGAAACAGATCGGGTCGGGCTCTTGACAGGTCAGACGCTGGCGACAGCTGGCACATGCGGGGAATGTGACCTAACCGGGTTGGATGGCACTGCAGGTCGAGTCTGGGAGGTAGACTCGGTTTTGGGAGTAAAACCAGGTCTGTAAGCCTTTCTACACCAAATTTGAAGCTTCTTCTTTCTCGAAACCAAGTAATTATAGCCTAATAACGACTCTAATGACTCGTAAATTTATAGACCCTTTGCAATATATTAAAGCTATATACATGTGAGCAATTACAAACTTCAACAAGTAATTAAATGAAAACTAATGCCAAAACTGTAACGTATCCACTTTAGTCAACTAAACATTCATCACATGAATAACACCCACCAAAATGCAATAGAATGTTATAAGAATGCTCTGATACCATTTGATAGAACATAAAAAACACATGCACAATGGAAGCGATGAAATCAACAACATTCTAATTGCAATAAAAACAAGAATAAGCATGCAAAAGGGATAAAAAATACAACATTTGAAGACTCCACTCAATCTTCCTCTCCCGAGCTTGATTGACACCACCAACGGTAAATCCTGCTATTCTCTGATTGAAGAACACGGTTGTGTGACCGTTATGTTAGTGAAAATAAGGGAATTTCACTATAGAAAGAAGAAGAGTAAAGAAAATTTGTGGTGGAAGAAAAAAGTCAAAAGTAAAAACCAACACCTTTTGTAGAGAAAACACATGCAAAATCCCATTTTGCATGTCTTGACCTCAAACTCCACTAGCATGTAATCTCTAGGTGTCAAGCTTCAGAATAGCCACTTCAAAGTCTGCTTAGTTAGTGGGAAAAATCTAACAATTGTATTTTTCCACTAACTAATTTTTTATTAAAAAAAAGAAATATAATTTTCAAAATTTGGAAATTATTTAATCAAAACAATTTCAATTAAATAAAATAAACAAATTTAGTATCACATATTAAATTGTCTTTGACACCTAGCTTTGATTAATCACATTAATCAAGTTTTAGAAAACACTTTCATGCTAATAATCAAGTATACTCTAAAAAATAATTAATTAATAAATTAATTATTTAATTGTAAATTATATCTCATATATAATACAATTTTCCCTAAAAGCCGAATTTGAACATTTCAAATTCTTACTTAACCTAATTCTTCAATTTTGTACATATTGAGCTAGCAAGGAGACCCGATGGACCTATAGATCATGAGCTCCAACGATCCGAGACTAACTGGTCAAACTCTTTGAACCTAGTTAATCAACATTCGTTAACTAATAGAACTGTCCACAATAGCACGTAGTTGCATTCCCCTCACTGTAGATATATTAGGTGTCCATTTTATAAAATCGTCATCAATAAGTTGATCCTTCACAGCTTGTTCGTAACCTCAACTAGATCAAATACCAAAATACCGTTGAGTACATCTTTTCTCCTTAAGTACCATCGTCCATCTAATAGACAATTGATTTAGGATCATATTCACTAAATCCATTCCCTCTCAAGCCAACGAGAGGATGGGGCTCCTTGTTCAAGACCTGGGATCAGCTCTTAAGGGAACAACCTTTCTACTATCCCTAAAATGGGTAGGAGTGAATTCCATCTTGCAAATTCTATGTCCCCAGTTATCTACCCGGTCTTATCCCTAAAATAGGAGGAATATTGAGTAGCGACGCTGAGCTTACCTTCACCTATACAGATCAAGAGACAATCGTGAATAAACAGAAGTTCATAAACAGCTCAGGATTCAGATCTAGTTATCTAGGTCATCAAGAAGTGAAGTTAATCAGTGTTAACAATAAACGGTGTTAATACATAACAGTGATTATTTCGTGTTCTGTCTTACACAATTTCATCGTGTAGAACACCCCCGCTCACATGTCTCTACATGAATGAACTGATCACATCGTGTATGACACTTTGCAACATTTGTAACAATCATAAAGCGGGCCGTATTCAATAGTATCTCCAGAAATAGGTACCCAACCTAATCCAAGTACTATAGATGGTTTAGGCTATTTTACTCGAAATTGATCAATTTATGTCTCCACATAAAGTCAAAGTATTCATGACAATAGCCAAAGGTTTGTAGTTTATTGGATTTAGAGTTATTAAACAATCAACAGCACTTGTGTGAATAAACTTCATATATGTTTACTGTTTACAAAACTACGAGTTTTAGGACATACAATCCAACAAGAATTACATACAAGATTTCAATGGAATCAAAGCGTCAATTATCCTCCATTAATTTCTATTCAAATTCAGCCCAAGAACATTTACGGATGAAGACAATTCAAGAAAATATAGAAAAGAACTCAAGAATTAAACCTAGAATTAAGAATTCCCAAGAAAAGAATTATCTAGCCATAGAGATAAGAAGTCTTGAAGAAGATCTTGAAAGTATGATGAATTCCATCAAGTAATTCATTAGAGAATTGTAAAAGTTGCAAGAAATCTCTCATACAAAATACAAAGTTGGGTAATTTTCTCTCCAATTTTGTTCTAAGCTCTCTATCAACTAAAAGTGAATTTTCTCCTTGTTCTCGCTGAAAATGAAACAACTGAATTTAAATATGCAGGTGTAGCGTCACAACGCCAAGGCTGGCGTTGCAATGCTAAATCTTGAAAAAGCCAAAAAGCGTTGGGCTAGCGTCTTGATGCTACATTAATGCTTAGTTGTGCAAGGTGCACGTGCACACAAATGATTTCGTCATTCTCCGGAATGTTGCGACATTGCCCTGTTTTTGCAGCAAATAGTGCATTATGTCTTCAAGCGTCAAGCTAGCGTTAGGCTCAGTGTTGTGAGGAGTGTTGCGACACTGCAAGCATTGCTAAAGTATGTTGAATTATTCCTTTTGAGGGGTAAAGTGGTAATTTATCTTGGATCTACTTGTTAAGTGGTTCTTTGGTGTCGTTTGGCTCGAATTTGCTCAAAATTCTTCTATCAATTGTATTGGGATTGGAATTTACCTATCAAAATAGACATTTTAAGCAAATAATTGAAGAATAATTTAGGGAATTAGCATTAATAAGATAACTCTTTATAAGACCTATCTACTAGATAACAAATTTCTTAGNATGCTAAATCTTGAAAAAGCCAAAAAGCGTTGGGCTAGCGTCTTGATGCTACATTAATGCTTAGTTGTGCAAGGTGCACGTGCACACAAATGATTGAAGAATAATTTAGGGAATTAGCATTAATAAGATAACTCTTTATAAGACCTATCTACTAGATAACAAATTTCTTAGACGATCTAATGAACCATCCTTGTTCTTCAAATCACGCCACAAGTAAGATAGGTTAACCCTCACTTGAATTCTCTAAATATTCATGCATTCTATCACAAGAACACATAGGAAACAAAACTTAAAAGGCTCCCAAGGTTTTGAACCCCAAGATTTTATGTTTCCAAATCTCTCCCATATGTGAAAAGTACAACATTATATATATTAATGAGAAGTGTTCGCCTAATGATTTTGATTCTAAACATGCTTAAAATGATGGAAGAGAATGATGATGAATGGAGATGGATGAAAGAGTGATTTCTCTCTAGGTAAGAGAATCAGGGGATGCATTGGTAGTGGATGCGTGCACACCTTGTGAATGCGTACAAGTTCTCTCAAGTTAGACCCAAGTATAAATCTAACTTAATTTCCTTGGTAAGTCCAGTCAAAAGAACAGGAAAAAGATGTGAGCAACTCTATCTCTAGACTTATTTCTTGCCTTGACTTAATGCGTTCAATAGTTAAATTGCTCTCTTGAGTGACTTAACTGCTTAATTACTTTAATCAACTGATCAGGGAGACTTAAGCAACAAATTTCATGCTCTCATTAAGTCAGGAAATTTCACAAACACATATAGGTTCAAAGGTAAATAGATGGAGAAGTGATAAATAGTCAAATTTAAGATTTAATTAAAGATAACCAATGTTTATCCAAATAATCTCAGCTTAATGAAATGAAATGGTGAATGGAAGTGAAGCTTGAAAAGTAGAAGTCAAGCTAGAGAGTTAAATCTCTTGTCCTCTTTGACTTGTTTTTATGCTTGCTACAACCAACATGGTAGAGAAGTTGAAGAAGATATCTCTCTCAAGCTTCTCTCCAATGACATTTCTTGATCAACGGTTAAATAGTATCTCCCCCTATTATTTGCTTGCAAACGATAGATGCTATCTATTGGTGCTGAAAAGAAAAGTTTCTAACGGTTGGCTCTAAATTGTCTAACTCTGAATTTAAAGGTCGCTTCTCTTTATATAGGCAAATCTCAACAACTTGGTGATTGGATCTGCACTAAATTCCATACCCTGGAGTAGCCCCTGCCACTTCTGAAATGTTCAGACGCCGTCAGTTAGATGCCCATGCTTGAAAGTAGTGATTTGACAGGAAATGCAAGAACCAATGTATCCTTCATGCGTCGAATATTCTCGAACGCATACCCCTTGCGTTGGCCTTGGCTGCAATACTTAGTAAATTTCGTTGATTCCTGCATTGAAATGCGTTAGCGAAGCAACTTTTGAACGATGCTCATCCTCGAGTATTCCTAAAAATTTTTCTTAACATACTCTTATGATCTAAACGCAGTAGCTTCACCTCTTATCATGTCCTTTGGCCTAAAAATGATTGAGATTGACATTTGAAAATAAAAGTTTGTTCCCTTTTCTAAAGAAATATATAATCGATCTCTAACGCGACAAGCCCTTTCTTCAAAACTCTTTTGCTTTCTAAAACATTTCTGTCTTTAAGAATTAGTAATGCGTTAGAAAGTTTTCTTGTTATAAAAAAAAATTCTTTAAATGCAATTTATTATTCTCAGGACAACCCATGCGTTGATTCAAGTGACTCACTTTTGTTTTGCCTTGCCCCTATGGGTGTCATGCAGACATCCAACTACATGCAAGTGCCTTACATAACTTAACTCTTATCTAAGCATACATGCATTGTCTTCTTCTACTTTAGCTTAGATAACGATGTTGAGACATGTTCTTGGTTACTTAACTTCGTTTTGGCTTACCCACATGGGTGTCATGCGGGCATCCAACTACGAATAAGTGATATTTCCAATATTAACTCATATCACAAGAATTTTTTCCTTTCTTTGGTAGTGGAGTTTGCTTATTACGTTCAAAATTATTAATTTTTTTTTGTTTCTAAATAAATTAAATGAAATTATGAAATCTTTATAACTAGAAAACGTATCAACTCGGACATCCCTCACCCTTAAATTTCAGAGATCAGTAAGGTCTTTTTTGTTGAAAAAGAACTATAAAAATGCCTTAGAAATTTCAAAAGGAGGTTTGAGTTGAGGTTTGCACGCATGTGAAATAAAAAATATGTTCTAGTCAGTGAAGTTCTATTCTTATATTTCCAATGTCTAACTAAACATGTAAGTTATCAAACATTAATAATATCATTGAGGTATCACAGCTCGACACAAGACACAAAAGTAATAAAAGAAAGTATAAGAGGAATACTTAAAGTCAAATGCAAGAATCATAATGATATAAATTTCACTCATTGATTAAGAAATTTACATGGAATTCAAAAAAATGTGCAAACGAAAATTCAAAATAAAATAAAAAAGATCAACACCCCCAAATTTAATTATGAGGCTGGCACATCATCCCTGCGTTCAGGTATAGGGTCTTCGTGTCCATGAATCTAAGGGGATTCTTTAAGTGTTGAGGTAGAGGAGGAATGACAAACATTCCCATCAAGACCTAGTTGATATACTACATTGTAAAGTCAAATTTGTCTTGGCTCTTTTGCATTTGTTGGTGGCCCAATAAGCCTCCCATTTCAGGGGTAAGATCAGGTGGATAGCTAGGAACATAGGGTGCAAGACGGAATTCACTCTTACCCATTATAGGGATAGTAGATAGGTTGTTCCCTTTAGTACTGAATCTAGGTCTTGAACAAGGGGCCACACTCTCTCCTTGGCTTGAGAGGGGTTTGGTTTATAGGTTGGACCTTAAACTAATTGTTCATTAGAGGATCAGTGGAACTTAAGGAACAAGATGTAATCTTGGGGGTAAAACGGTTTTTATGACCCAACCGAGATTACCAACAACTTGTGAAGGATTAGCTTACTAATCATGGTTATATCAAATGGACACAAATATATCTATAGTGAGGGGAATGCAACTATGAGACTATAGTGGAATGACCCATTAGTTAACGAATGTTGATTAGCTCTGTCTAAAAGAGTTTTAGCCAACTAATCTCAGATCGTTGGAGCCTATGATCTATAGGTCCATTATGTTCCCCTACTAGCTCATATGGAATAAATTTAGAACAATGTGATAAAATAATTCAAATTGTTCGAATTAGGTGAAGAGAGAAAAACCAACAAGTATATGTGATATTGTGATCGATTTTTCAGTTTAGAGATACAACTTTAATATTTAAATGTGATTTAAATATCAAGAATATGAATACGTTCATATTTGGAAGCTCAGAAATAATGGAAATGGTCAAAGATGTAAAAAGTCAAAGAGTTGACTTTTGACTTTGAAAAGTCAAACTTTGACCAACCTTATATTCAAATGTGATTTAAATTTCTAGAAAATGAATGCGGATTCATGCTGGGGAGGTCAAAATTAGTCAACACGGAAAAAATCATAAAAAGTCAAAATGTTGACTTTTTTGTCAAAGTTTGACTTTGACCAAATGACTATTGTGCCCTTTGACTAAAGTTAGTGGGAAAATCCAAAATTTTGTTGGATAATTTCACTAACAAAATAGTGGGCTAGGTGTTGGCTTATAGTGGAAACATTAAACCCACTTAGATAGTAGATTCTAGGTGTTAGGTTTGTATGAATTTGTTTCATGCAAATGTTGCATGGTTTTTTTCTATAAAATGGGCTTTCAATTATGGATGAAAAACTTTTGGCCATTTTTCCAAATTGTTTTCCTAAATTGAGATGTAAAAAAAAAAAAAGAAAAACCCAAACCAAAAGAAATTCCATTTCTTTTCCATCTCTTTCTCTCTCTCGGTTTCTTCATCCACTGGGTCCCACAATCCGATTCTGAGTCCAGAGGATAGTAGGTCAACTCTAGTGGTAGTCCGGAAGAGTTCGGGTCAAGATTCAGCGAGGAAAAGCGATTTTCGGGAGCTACAAAGGTTGTATCCTATCCTATTAATTTACTGTTTTTCCCTTGATTTGCATGTTAGTTTCCTTTTAATTAAAAGCAATTAAAGTGTAATTAGATCCTAATTCTACTGTGTATGTCTCGTGTTCCATCACTTTAAGGGTTTTTCCTTATTTGATTGTGGGATGTTGAGTTTTCATGCAATTTTTCAAGAACAATGATAGGATTAAACCTAGTACAAGAATTTCCAAGTATCTTTTTCTATCAACTTTCTTCTAACAAAAATAGTAAGTATGTGTTACAATTTGCCTTTATCTTCATTTTAGTTAGCTTTTAATCTCTTTACAAACACCCTTCCCCCCACCCCACATTATTGTTCCCTTGGGATCGACCTCCTACTTCCACTTTAACTGCGTGTTAGTTTTAGTAGTTATTAGAGTCTTATAAATTTCATTTGCTTAGGTAAGATAGAATTAATGACACCTATTTTGCACCGATCAAAATGGCACCATTTTCGAGGAATCGTGCAATTGGCCTTTAAGAATATTTGAATTCCTTTTTTTAAGAAAAAGAATCAAAACAAAAAAAATAGTTAGTTTGATTAAACTATCCTTTTGTGCATGACTGTGAGGAGAGGACACTACGAAAGGAAAAAACAAGAAGAGAAGCAGGAGAATTTGAAGAATCAAGTCAAGAAGAGGAACCAATACAAACAAACACTATGGGTAAAGCAAGGGAGCAAAAGTTAAGAGAACTTGCCTAACCGGATTACACTCAACAACCGTTATGTATAGTATATCCGGAGACTACGATACCTTTTGAATTGAAACCCAGTTTAGTTCATCTTTTACCCACACGAGGTAACACAAGAACAACTTAAACTTAGGGCCTTTCCCTTCTCCTTGAAGGATGTGGCCAAAGATTAGTTGTACTACTTGTCGGCTAAATCGATTATCACGTGGAATGGTCTTAAGAAAAAAAAATTTGAAATTTTTTTTTTCCTGCATCTAAGGCTAATAATATTAGAAAAGAAATATATGGTATAAAGAAATTGGTAGGAGAGTCCTTATATGAGTATTAGGAAAGGTATAAGCAACTTTGTGTTTCCTTTCCTCATAATCAAATTTCTAACCAATATCTTATCTAGTATTTCTTTTCAGGATTGCTTCCATCTGAGAGGAGCAACATTGATGCAACTGTCGGTGGAGCTCTAGCTGACAAAATGCCTACTGAAGTTAGTCAACTAATATCAACCATGGCGGATAATTCATAGAATTTTGATATTGTTCAGGCTAAAAAGGTTAGTGAGTTGAGAACTCAAGTATTTAATCTAGTTTCCCTTTTTAATCAGGTTGCTCAAGGAGGACTTCCCTAAATTAAAACATGTAGAGCATGTGGTGTGGTTGGACATGCCTCTGAAGCTTGCCTACAAGGTCAACCTCAAGTGAATGCAATAAGAGGTTTCCAAAGGAAGTACAACCCTTAGGGACAAACTTATAACCAAGGGTGGCGAGATCATCCAAATTTCAAATGGGAATCTCAAGGGCAATTTGAGAATCAAAATCAATCGTCTTCAAGCTCTTCAGGTGTGTCTCTCGAGGATGTGGTGAAATCCCTATCTGACCATTCATTAAAATTTCAACAGGAACTCCACAATTTGCAAAAGGACAATATCCAACATCAACAAGAAACTAAACAACTTCAACAAGACACAAAATCTTTTCAATAAGAGACTAGACAAGGCTTCTCAAACTTGGGCACACAAATCATGCAACTTACAATTGTGGTAAGCAAGCTTCAGATTATATAATCATGAAAGTTCCTCGCTCAACCAAAGCATGCAAAGGTAAGTGCAATCTCTCTAAGAAGCGGAAAGGTAGTTCCTTCTTCCTCTTAAGTAGCTAGCCCAGTTCAACCAACTCCCAAGAAGCCTGAAAAGGTAATTGATCATGATAACAAGGTAAATGAGTTTGAGGAATCTTCCATCTTCCCAAAGGTACATAACTACTCTCCTCCTAATGTAGAATCGTATGTACCTAAGGCCCCCTACCCCAGTAGACTAGCTAAGCCTAAAGGAGAAGAAGTCGATTTATAACTAATTGAAATGTTTAAAAAGGTACAAATTAATATCTCTTTGCTTAATTCTATTCAACAAATACCTAAGTATGCTAAATTCTTAAAATACTTGTGTACTAAGAAAAGAAAATAGAAGGAAGAGGAAAGAGTAATTGTTAGCAAAAACGTGTCTTCTTTGTTAAAAAAGGACATGCCTCAGAAATGTTGGGAGTTGGGAATCTTTACCTTGCCATGCAAAATAGGAGATAAAATTACCACTCATGCTCTGCTAGATTTAGGTGCTTCAATAAACATCATGCCTTTTCGAGTCTTCGAAGATCTTAAATGCCTACAAAAAATGATTGTTTGCATACAACTAGCTGGTAGGTCATATATACAACCTCTAGGCATAGTAAAAGATGTTTTGTTAAGAGTTGGAGAATTAATCTTTCTCGTTGATTTTTACATTTTAAAAATGGATGAACCATACTCTACTTCTTGAACCATACTCTACTTCTTCCTCTAATATTTTACTTGGTAAACCCTTCATGAAAACTGCAATGACTAGAATTGACGTAGATGAAGGATCTTTATCAGTAGAATTTGGCGGAGAGGTAAAATCCTTCAACATTTATGATGCCATGAAATTCCTTGAGGAATATTTATCTCTTTGTTCCATAGATACATGCAACATGTTTTATGAATTTTTGTTTTCTATCGATGAAAAATTGGATTGTTTGGTTGCCCCCTCCATTGATCTTGACGATGATGACTCTACGATTGGATCTTTCTTTACTTCGAATGATTTTGATTTGAATGATAATTCTTCTAATGATGATGTTGTGGAATCTCAGGTACAAAGGATCGAGCGTAAGGCTCTCCCTTCTCACCTCAAGTATGTTTTTCTAGGAGAAGATAAAGCCTTTCTTGTGATCATATCTAGAGAACTCACATCTTCTCAGTAATGTTCACTAGTGGAAACGTTGAAGGATCACAAGAAAGTAATTGGTTGGACTTTAGATGATATTGAAGGGATAAACCCTTCCCTTTGCATGCACAGAATCATTCTAGAGGACGAAGCTAAAGAAACCGTTCAACCTCAGAAAAGACTAAATCCAACCATGAAAGAAATTATTCATAAGGAAATCCTTAAGTTACTTGAAGCCAGAATAACATACCCAGTCTCAGATAGCCAATGGGTAAGTTTGATACACGTGGTACCGAAGAAAACCAGGATGACCATTGTGAACGATGAAAAAGGTATGATGATCCGAATGAGAGTGCAAAACGGTTGGAGAATGTGTATAGACTTCAAAAAACTCAACGAGGTAACAAAAAAAGATCATTTTCTTACACCTTTTATTGACCAAATGGTTGAACGGTTAGTCAGGAAACCATATTTTTGTTTTCTTGACGATTTTCCTAGATTTTTATCAAATACCAATAGCATAGGAAGATCAAGAAAAGACTACTTTTACTTGCACTTATGGTACATATGCATTTAGAAAATGCCATTTTGGCTATGTAATGCCCCAGGTACGTTTTAACGATGCATGATGAGCATTTTCTCTAACTACGTAGAAAAATGCATAGAGATTTTCATGAATGACTACACTGTGTATGGTAATTCTTTCAAAGATTGTTTGCACAATTTGAGTTTGATTTTGAAAAGATGCATAGAAACAAATTTGGTTTTGAATTATGAAAATGTCACTTCATGGCTTCTCACAAAATAGTTTTAGGACACTTTGTATCTTCTAAGGGCATAAAAGTTGATAAAGCAAAAATAAATGTCATAGCTAACCTTCCATATCCTAAAAACATTAGGGAAGTGTGCTCTTTTTTTGGTAGTGCAGGGTTCTACAAGAGGTTCATTAAGAACCTTTCAAAAATTGCACTCCCTTTGTCAAGCCTATTTCAAAAAGATGTCGTATTTGATTTCAATAAAGAGTGCAAAGAAGCCTTTGACACACTTAAGGAGAAGTTGACATCAACTCCAATCCTTTAACCACCCTAACGGGACTTGCCATATGAGATCATGTGTGATGCTAGCAACCTAGCAGTAGGGGTGGTATTAAGACAAAGAGTTGACAAGAAGTGTCATGTTATCTGTTTCACATCTAGAACACTCAATTCATCTCAAATCAATTATTCAACAACAACAACAACAACAAAAAAAGAAAAAAAAAATCTTTCTATAATTTTTGCTTTGGGTAGATTTAGATCTTATATTCTCAGTTTTCCAATAATTGTTTGCACTGACCACACTGCTCTTAGGTACCTCATGATGAAGAAAGAATCAAAGCCCAAATTTATCAGATGGATCCTTCTTTTGCAAGAGTTCAACTTAACTATCGAAGACAGAAAAAGGTCCGAGATTTCAGTGGCCGACCATCTAAGTCGAATCAAGCAAGAAGAAGAGTTAATTCACTTAGAGAAGACTTTCCTGATGAACACCTTTTCAGTGTAACTGCTTTCTTACCGTGGGATGCCATGTTACCTTGTTACAAGTAAGTTTGCCCATAACATGTCTCCATCTAGAAGGTCCAAACTAAAAAGTGACTCTAAATACTTTGTATGGGATCCTCCTTATCTATGGAAATTTGTTCAAATCAAATCATTAGGAGATGTGTCCCTAACGAAGAATTTGAGTCTATTTTATCATTTTGTCATGAACATGCATGTGGAGGTCATTTTAGTCCAAAATGAACTGCTAGAAAAATTTTAAATTCAGGACTATTCTGGAATTCTCTTTTTGTCGATTCATATGCATATTGCAAGTCTTGTGAAGTCAAAAATCTGGATCTTTGTCTAAAAGAAATGAAATTTCTCTTAATTCTATTCTTGTTTGTGAAATATTTAATGTGTGGGGCTTAGATTTCATGGGTCCATTTCCTTCTTCTTTTGGCTATCTATACATTTTTCTTGGAGTGGATTATGTTTCCAAGTGAGTTGAAACAATCCCCACTAGAACAAATTATTCTTCTATTGTTATGAAATTCCTCAAAAATAACACCTTTTCTAGATTTGGGATCCCTAGGGCCATTATAAGTGATCGAGGAAAGCATTTTTGCCATAGGACCATAGAAATATTATTGAGTAAATACGAAGTTCACTAACATGTTGCAACCCTGTATCATCCTCAAACAAATGGCCAAGTAGAAATTTCAAATAGAGAAGTGAAAAACATTTTAGAAAAGACTGTAAACCTGAAAAGAAAATATTGGAGTTCCAAACTTAATGATGCACTTTGGGCTTACAGAACTACTTTTAAGACACCCATAAGAACAACCTCGTACAAAATTGTATATGGCAAGGCATGCCATCTTCCAGTAGAGGTTGAACACAAAGCGTATTGGGCGGTAAAATGATATAATTTGAATCTTGCCCAAGTCGAAAAGGAAAGACTCCTAGAGTTAAAACAATTGGAAGAATTAAGACAAGATGCTTATGAAAATTCAAAAATTTATAAAGAGAAAACCAAATTTTTTTATGACAAAGGATTAATAAGAAATGACTTCAAAACTGAACAAAAATTTTTGGTTTACAATTCTAGATTACAATTCTAGATTACAATTGATACCTAGAAAACTCAAGACCAAGTGGCTAGGTCCTTTTGAAATCACTAATGCTTTCTCTTATGGTCCAATCGAAATAAAGTCTTGAAACAGGAAAAATCAAGGTGAACGGGCACAGGCTCAAAATCTTCAATGAAGGGCATGTAAACCAAGTCCATTTGGACTTGTGTTTAACTATCCCTCATATACTTGACACCCCTCTTCACCAACGTCAAGCAAACAATGCTAAAAATTTGTAATAGGACAAAATTTTCTCTTTCTTTCTTTTCATTTTCATTTTTCTTTTCTAATTTTTCATTTTTCATTTTTCTTTCTTATTTTAACATTTCAAATAAAAAGAATAATTGATTATTTCTTTCATTTTCTTTGTAGGTTATCAATAAAAAAAGAAGAAAAATGAGCTCTCAAAAAGAAAAAAGAAACAAAAGCAAGGAAATTCTCTCTGAAGCAAATAAATGATCAACAACTAAACCAGAGAAGTTTCTCTCTACATCCCTTCTTTTTTGTTTCTTGGATTCATTTGCTTATTCTAAACATTGAGGACAATGTTCCATCTTTAAGTTGGGGGTGGGTAAACATTGCATGTTTTTTATATTCTTTTTTGTATTCTTTGAATAGCTTTAAAAATGAGCCTCATTGAAAATTTTTGTTTTATAATGATTTATATAGAATCATATATGCATGTCTGGAAACCTTGAGCATCTGAGCTCGAGTTGATAGATTGTTGATTACTTAGACTGATTACATAGATTCTGCAATTCTAATCTGACATATCTTAATAAATTTGAGGTTGTGATTCATTTTGATTCTTCAAAAAACATGACTATTGAATTCTTTATGCTTCAAAAGACCATTTTTCTTTGAATGCAATAAATTCATGATTGAACCATTGCATGTTTGCACATTTAAGAATCTCATTCACTTTGTTCTATGCATCATTTGTATTACACAAACTCTTGATTCTAATCAATGAAATTTTGATGACACATTCTTTCTAGTAACAATACAAACAAAATTTTAGACTTTTTAAAATTTTCAAACAAAATTTTGAAACTCATTTTTCAAAAGAAAAAATCTTTTCCTTTAACTTCATAAAAAATTGAATACTTAGTTTTTTAGATTTATTTAGAATCTTAAAACTCTTAAGAATGTCATATCTACTTAACTTTCTTCGTCACCCGGATAGGATAATTTTTTGTCTAAGAACAGTTTTCTTGTTTTAGAGGCAAGTCTAGACAAAGACGAATAAAAAGGCCTAGTGTATTAAAAAGAAAGTTTCTAGCATGCATAAAAAGATAAAGCAACCTTGCAAAATTAACATAACCTTCACTAACGTGTGTGTGTGCATGGATAGAGGTAAAAGAGCTACCTTCATCATGTTTCTGTCAGGACCCACAAGAAAAGAGTGATAGGTTCCCGACGGTGTGAGTGTGAAAGTTATCTCTCTAAGTAAAAGAAATGTCAATTACATTTTGAGCGTGAGTTTAAAAAGGCACCCTTTCCTTAGAATTGCCTCTCTCCAATGCAAGTTAAGTATATCTTATATCGATAATCGGGCCAGTATAGGGAGAAGAGGAATTGAAAGTTAGATGTCTCTTTTCTATTAGTTTTGACCTTTAAGTAAACTAAAACTAGGTAATCTTTTCTTTTATGATTTTGTAAGAAAGAAACTTTTTCTTTTCAAAGTAAGCTAAACTTTAAAATTCTAAATGCTTGCTTATATCCTTACTTTCTTGATTGTTGAGAAAAGAGATGAGAACCAATTTATTGTATAAGACACTTGAATGTATAGACCATCTAAATGTGAGGATGAAAATGTGCTAACATGAATAAGTCAATTTTGAATAAATGAATGAAACTTTGAATAAACAATAAACAATCCATTTTTTCTTAAATGTATGCATACTTCTATTTTTGATGTTCGAGACGACCAAGATCTAAGTTGGGGGTATTTTGATAGGTCTTGCAAACAGCTATCTTATTAGTCTAATTCTCTCAAGTATTTTTCAATTATTTGCTTTAAATGTCTATTTTGATAGGTGAATTCCAATCCCAACACAAATGAAATTATTTCGAAGAATTTTGAGCTAATTTGAGTCAAACGACACCAAAGAACCACTTAACAAGAAGATCCAAGACAAATTACCACTTTGCCCCTTAAAAGGAACAATTCAACATACTTCAGCAATGTTTGCAGCGTTGCAACGCTCCTCACAATATTGAGCCTGACGCTAGCTTAACACTTGAAGATAGAATGCACCTATTTGCTAGGACAGCGTCGCAACGCTTCACCCAAGGTCACAACACTCTAGAGATTGACAGAATCGCCCGTGCGCCTTGCGCACAGAGCGTTAGCGCAGCATCAAGACACTAGCCCAACGCTTTTTGGATTTCTTACGATTTAGCGTTGCAACACTAGCCTTGGCGTCGTGACGCTACACCTGCAGATTTAAATTCAGTTGTTTCGTTTTTAGCGAGAACGAGGAGAATATTCACTTTTTAGTTGATAGAGAGCTTAAAACAAAATTAGAGAGAAAATTACCCAACTTTGTGTTCTGTATGAGAGATTTCTTGCAACTTTTACAATTCCCTAGTGAATTGCTTGATGGAATTCATCATACTTTCAAGATCTTCTTCAAGATTTCTTATCTCTATGGCTAGGTAATTCTTTTTCTTGGGAATTCTTAATTCTAGGTTTAATTCTTTGAGTTCTTTTTTATATTTTCTTGAATTGTCTTCATCCTTGAATGTCCTTGGGCTGAATTTGAATAGAAATTAATGGAGGATAATTGACGCTTTGATTCCATTGAATTCTTATATGTAGTTTTTGCTTGGCACTATTGCATAATGGTGAGATAGATTACAAAATTAAGTTTTCTTGTGTTAATTAGGACTTTTTCCGAATTTAACTTTTGAAATTCTTAATTAGAACATTCATTCAATCATTCTTGAAACTTACTCTAATGTGTTTCTTAAATGTCATAATCATGATAACCCAATCTTTAAAGCAATCTAAGAAAAGAACATGATAAATGCTATATTTAAGTGTTTTTGACTTAGATTAGAGCTAATTGATGTGATTCATGTTAATTAACTATATGGATCTTTAGGGGTTTTTTCTTATTGGATTAAGGGATGTTGAGTTTTCAAGCAATTGTTCAAGAACAATGATAGGATTAAGCCTAGCACAATAATTCCCAAGAATCTTTTTCTATCAACTTTCTTCTAACAAAAATAGTAAGTCTGTGTTACAATTTGCCTTTATCTTCATTTTAGTTAGCTTTTAATCTTTTTACAAACAACCCCCCCTCCAATTACTATCTTTTTCAATTCAAGGGTTAATTTTTGGCCAATTAATAAAGGTTCCCTTGGGATCGACCTCCTACTTTCACTTTAACTACGTGTTAGTTTTAGCAGTTGTTAGAGTCTTATAAATTTCATTTGCTTGGGTAAGATAGAATTAAGGACACCTATTTTACACCGAACACTACCCTATCTTAGGGGCTAAGACCAAAATGGTCTTGTGGTCTATTGGGGTTGAGTTCTTTTGGTCTTGTTTTCCAACATGGTTCTTAGTTCCGACACTCGAAAGTTTCTTAAAATTTTGGTATTAGAGCTTTGACTCTAAATTAGATATATCTTTCCATTGTTGCAATGACTTTTTTATCTTTCGATTTGAAATTTCTATGTTCTTCCTTATCATCTTGTCACATTCTATCTATTACATAAAAATACAAAAAAAAGTATCAGTGCTTGTTTTCTTCTTACATTTTTTTCTTCTTTCTTTAACCACTTCAAATTTGGTTTGCTTCAATGTCAAATATTCATGTTTTGAAAATCTGTCAAGAGAAAATATGAGCAATTCGAGAGATGATTTCTTGTTCAATTTTGTTCATTGATTTGCAAGTTTCATTAAATTTGTCCATCTAATCCATGTTTTATAAAGATGTTGTGAGAACCATGCATCTATTGATCCAAGAAATGAGGTTCCAAACTAGCTTGAAGAAGTTCAAGACGTCGTAAAGAGATCCTCAAATCTTCTTGAATAAGGGAATAATGATAAGGAACTAATTGGTAATGATTAACTGAAGCATTATGGGTTATTTCCAAGTTAAGCTTCCGATTAGAGTTGAAGAGTTACATCCCTTCAAGCATCAAAGCCACCAAGAGACACAATTGTTATGAAAATTCATATTCATGTACATTATTAATGTCCTATGTATTTATTTAATTTATGTATTTGCATTTATTGAATATTCATATATTTAGTTCATAGATGAAAGTGTTTTCAACTACCTTGATCCCTAAACATTAAGAATAGAAATATAAGAAATCTTAACAACTAAAAACAAATTGTAGTAACCAAAATTAATTAAAATTAAACTTTACACTATTATGTTATTGCTAAAATGTGCCTAAATTACAAATGGAATCAATTTTTGAGATCCAACTCACAAATGTACAAACTATATAAAGAATGTCAGTAATGTGTATACATATACGTAATTAAAGATGTGATAACATGATTGTAGTTTTAAATATGACTATGTGAAAATACATACGGCGTAAATTGAGTCCCAAATTTCTAGAAATATAACATTTAAAGCAATAGAAAGTGTTAAAAAAAATTATATACAACCTATTAAAATTTGGCAAATCAAAGTAATAATTATTGCCACAGTTGAATGCATGATGTAAAATTCTAAAAAGGACCAAGAATACGAGCATTTTATGGAACCCTTGTATGCGTATAAGACCTTTCTTGTGCAGTTTACATCCCTGTGAAAAACATTGTAAACATGAGAATCTATAAAGTGTATAAATGACTAAAAAAAACTAAAATGCAACGTTTTTCAACTCAGGAAATTGTTATTTCTAATCTAAAACGTTTTTTTAAACAAAATTAACTTCTTTTTTAAAAAATTCTTTTTCTAATCCCTTTCTCACTTTTTCAAATTTTAAGTGAATGACCCCTACATGGTGAAAGTCGGAAATATACTTGAAAAAGCAAAAACTAAAATAGGTGTTTGAGATCCCCATCCTTTAATAGTTCATTTTCTTCCTGAAAATGTCTATTCCCCAAATTTCTTCTTCTCGGAACTTCAAGTTCATTTTCTCCCTCAAAGAATTCCCCTTACTCTCTCAAAAAATCCCTTCGAGTTTGCCTAATTCTTCGTTCGTTCATTTGGCGGATTTTCAAAAAAGGCATAATGCTTAAATTTTCTGGTAAATTTTGAATCACCAAGAAATTTAAGCGCTCCACCTTTTTTTCGTAAGGAATCAACTAGGTCCTTACGGGAAAAAAAACACATAAATGCAATATTTTTGGTACTTTATCTACGATTACAATTGCATGTTCGTATTGTGTGATATGTATAGGTTTTTATTATGGAGTCAAGAATATTGCCTCAGGACTACTTGAAGGCATACTCAACCTCTTGTTGCCATCTAGTAAATATTGGTGATGTCGTTCTTAGGACGTTAAGTAGGATCTAGCTATAGATGTTTAGGCAAACGATTTTCAGATTCATCCTAGACTATAACCTCTCTTTTAATGGTTGAAACACATCTAAAATATGCATTATTTGTCATGTATTTTAGAATATTTTTTAATGATTTTATTAGATTTAATGTTATTTGTTAGTGATTTTTTCCAAGGTTATGTTCGAGATCGAGATTCAAAATTAAAAAGAATTAAACTGGACCAAATTTTTCTAAAGAAGTCAAAACCAAGCAAAATGTCGAAAAGAGGGAAGAAAAAGAACAAGAATTGCTATGGCGTTGTGACGCAGCGCTTTACACAGAATGCTGCAAAAGGCCGGAAGTGCTATGGCACTACGCAAAAGCACTACAAACTATGAAGCCCTCATAGTTCTGCGGAGTTGTCAAAGAGTGATGCAGCGCCAGTGCTGCAATTATGGAAAGTTGTGCAGTTTTCGAAAGAAATGATTATTTAATCTAAGATTTTGGTCAGCCATGATCATCAAGGTTTAGGGATTTAGAGGCCTAGAGAGAGTTTTTTAGCAGTATCAAAGTCCTTGATGCTGGAGTGATTGGAGAACATGGAAGGCTCAATTCCACCACGGAGATAGATCAGAATGTCGGATAATGCCTTCTTTTCTTTTTTGTATCTTGATTTCTTTTTTGTATTTTTTGCATTCTAATTATAATTCTGTCTATAAAAGTCATGTTAGGCTAAATTCTCGTTGTTATAGGGTTAGATGAATTTTATGGAGTATTGCTAAACACTTTTGTGGATCTTGAATTCAATTTTCTAAATATTTTCTAGCCTGATCATTCTTAATGTTTTTTAATGTTTTCATCAATGTTTGAAGGATTTCATGATTTAGAATCTTGCTTAAATGAGAGTGTCTTATATTAGATCATCAATGTTAGACTATCCTTTGAATTACTAGAGTAGTTGGATAACGATAGAAGTTGTTGATGAAGAGGCTTAATGCTTTGCTTAATCATCTACTTTCAAGCAATTAGTAATTTGGTGAAATAAAAGATTGTTTTTTAGAGATTCAATCCAGATAAAAGACTTTCATATCAAAGTATTGTGTTAATTGTTCCAAGAGTTAAAATAATTGAGTTTAGTAATTCCATTGATGAAGTTTATGAAGGGATTGGAATTCCCCAAATGCATTGGTCTCTAAACTTCGTTTTACATAACAGAAAAATACAAAGAGACGAAAATGATAAACAATATTAACTTAAGCATGCTATCTATTGTGTTAATCAAACAGAGAAGAAAGATATAAAAGGAACTACATACCCTTGAAGACCAATTCTTCACATTCCTCTCCAATTCACGTCGTCTTCTCCTGATCTCACGAACACTACAACCAGACACCACCACAGGGTCTTCCCCGTTATTCTCAGGGACGAGAATCTGCAGTGTGGGCTTGCATCTAAAATTGACATGAGAGAAGGAGAAGAGAATTAACAGAAATTTTCTTCTCTGTAAAAGCTCATCTGCATAACACAGAGAGCCAGAGAAAACAGAGAGAGAATGAGAGAGTACAGTTCTCTCCCTCTCACCCAGTTTGTTACGTGAGATCTTGAGAAAAAAATGGGTGAGAGAGTTACAATTCCCTCCCTTTAATTCTATTTAATTCAAATTCAAAAATTTGAATTTAGTATATATATATTCATCATTTAATATATATACAAACTATATGTTATATCACATATAACATATATAACCTATAGTTAATGTTATGTCACATATAACATAAACTATAGTTATTATTCTCTCAAATAACTTAAGGTATTAATATGAATCTGCTAAGATCTACTAGCATGCAACGAAGGCAAACAGAGTCATTAAGCATTTTAATTACATTTGATCTGAGTTATAAAAGCATGCTTAAACAGAAACTTTAGGAGAGGGTTTCTAAACTACATACCTCTGATGAATTCTCCTAATTCCAAGCTGTTTTTCACGTGATTCTATCTCCAATACCACAGTGAACCACCAAGAGATCTTCTTTACTATTCTCAGCCTCGAATTTGAGTGGTGGAACTCCAAATTGGAGTGAATTTGTGAAGGAAAAAGGGTGGGTTTTTGTCAAGAAGAAGAACACTGCAGCAAGAACTTTTCCAACTGCAAAAACCCTTATCATCTCTATAAATTGAAGAGGTTTTATATTTAATTCACATGCAAGCATCGAAGTTCAGCAACATTGACACTTCAATCACCTAAAATTCAGTGGGCAAAGTGTGTAATTGAAGAGGAAACACCTCCTACATCACAAAAGTGGGTTGTTTCCACTTTCTATTTTCAAATTTTCATTTTCCCTTTTATTTGTTTTTAATTTCAATTAATTCAAAATTAACTAAATCAAAATCAAGATTTCAAATTCTGAAATTTGAAATAAAGTGAGAAATTAATTTAATTTTAATTAATTAAACATATTTAATTAATTAAATAATAATTTAATATCGAATACTAAATTAATCACACACCTAATTTAAAACATGAATCATATTCATGTAATTAATATTTAAATCAATATTTAAATATTATAAGCTCTCCAATTTCGTTTAATTTCGATAAACTAAATGTTGATTAATTATATCGAATACAATTGTACAAACCCTAATTTGAATTTGAACTTATTCAAATTCAAACCCTAATTTCAATTTGAAAATCAATTTGAATAATTCAAATTGATATCATTCCAAATTTACTCAATCTATTAATTCAAGGTATTCATGTTTTACGAACTAGTAGAGGGACGTTACGGACCTATAGATCATGTGTTCCAACGATTTAAGATTAATTGTCTAAAACTCTTTAGATCAAAATAATCAATATTCGTTAACTATCAAGTCACACCACTATAGCTGGACAGTTGCACTCTCCTCACTGTAGATATATTTGTGTCCACTTGATTTAATCATAATCAGTAAGTCGACCCTTCATAGGTTGTTCATAATAACGGCTGGGTCAATATGTTGTTTTACCCCCGATATTACATCTTGCTCCTTAAGTTTCATTGACCCTCTAATGAACAATTAGTTTATGATCCAATCACTAAACCGGATCCCTCTCGGGCCAATGAGAGGGCAGGATCCTTGTTCAAGACCTGGATTCAGTACTTAAGAGAACAACCTTTCTTCTATCCCTAAATCGAGTAGGACTGAATTCTTTATTTCACCCTATGTCCCCAGCTATCTACCAGGTCTTACCCTTAAAATAGGAAACTTATTGAGCCAGAGCTGTTGAGCCAACCTTCACTATGAAAATCTAAGGATAATCCCAAACAAATAGGAGTTTAGTTAGCTCAGGATTAAGATCGAGTTACCTAGGTCATCAAAGCGAAATAGTCAGTCTTAAACAGTAAACAACGCTATAAAGTAAGAGTGACTTATTTCTTGGTTCGATCTTATGCAACCTCATTGCACAGGACGCTCCCACTCCTCATGTCAATACATGAACGAATCAAGATCACTTTGTTTGTAGCACCTTACAAAAAATTGTAACAACTACAGAGTGCACCACATCTGATAGTGTCACCAGAATAAGGCACCCAACCTTATTTGTATACTATAGATCATTTTGACTATTTACTCGAATCTGATTCACTTTTATGTCTCTACATAAAGTTCAAGTATTCATATAATAGTCCTATCTTAGTTTATTGGATTTAGACTTTGTAAGTGCAATTTATAGATTCAATAACAACTTTATTGAAGTAATGTCAAATAACATCTTTATTGATAATAGAATATGTTTAACTTTACAAACTTCGAGTTTTAGGACATACAACCCAACAAAATCACATTCATATTAATTTTAACCTATAATTTTTGTATGAATTACATTCATATAAATAATAATTGAATCATATTCAAATTATAATACCTCTGAATAAAATATATAAATTTAATATGAATCATATTCATATTAATTTTAATATATAGTTCCTATATGAATCATATTCAAATATTTATTTCTCTCATAAAACTATATAAATTTAATATGAATCATATTCACATTAAATTTTAACATATAGTTTTTATATGATTCATATTTATATAATTAATATTTGAATTATATTCAAATATTTATTTCTCTCATAAAAATGTATCAACATACATTATATTATATAATGTATCAATATAAATTATTTAACTGGATCTTATATAATTAATTCCCTTTAATTAATTGGAACAATTCAAATCACATCAAACTTAATTTGATGGCCATCAATCCTCATTGAGCTAACGAGGGGACCTTATAGACCTATGGATTGAAGCTCCAATGATACGAAATTAATTGATTAAACTATTTTAATCAAATTAATCAGCATTCATTAACTTTTGATCATTCTACTAAAAATTGAAAGTTGAATTCTTCGCATTATATATATATTTACGTGTCCATTGAATTTACCAATCAACAATGCGTTGACCCTTCACAAATTATTTGTAAGTACAGCTAGGTCAAATTGTCGTTTTACCCCTGTAGTTACATCTAACTTCTTAAGTACCACTAATCCCTCTAATGAATAATTAGTCATAGTCCAACTATGACCAAACCCCTCTCGAGCCAGGAGAGGGTAAGGCACCTCATTGTTCATGTTGGAGTTGATGCCCTAAATCTTGTAGGGTCTTATAGTTTGTAAACATTGTATGAACAAACTTATTATGTGATTAATAAAATATATGATATTTTATTCACTTTGTCTATATAAATGTGATATTTTAGTTGCATTTTCACAAACCAATAAACTAACATCTAAGGTTATCTGTGTAACTTAAACATGTATGTGAAGACATATGGGTGGATCATGTTTATGTGATAACCTAAATGGTCTGTAGTAGATGGATAAGGCTGGGTACCTTATCCTGTGACACTACGAGTATGGCTTGCTTTGTAGGTGTTACAATTATTGTAAAGTGCTACAAATGATCTGATCTTGATCATTCATGTATTAGACATGTGAGCGGGGATATTCTATACAAAGGAGTTTGTATAAGACTGGACCACGAAATATTTAGTCTCATTATATAACACTGTTCATAATAAAGACTTACATTTCACCAAGATGATCATAGGTAATATGACCTAAATCTTGAGTGAGTTGTGAACTCCTGCTTATGAGGGCAGTCCTTTGATTTGTATAGGTAAGAGTGGCTAAATCGCCGACTCAACAAGCCTACCATTTTAAGGATTCGTCTGATTGGGGAGCTAGGAACACAGCTACACAAGATGGAATTCACTCCTTCCCTGAAGTAGAGGTAAGTAGATAAATTGCTTCCTTAAAGGCTGATTTCGGGTCTTGAACAATGTGGCGCCACACCCTTTCCTGGCCCGAGAGGGTTATTCATAGTAGGACTATGATCTATTGTTCATTAGAGAAATCAGTGGTACTTAAGGATTTAGATGTAACTACAGGGGCAAAACGATAATTTGGTCCAGCTGTACTTACGAGCAATTTGTGAAGGGTCATCGTACTATTGACTGGTTAATCCAATGGACACAGAAATATATCTGTAGTGCAAAGAGTGCAGCTGTCGGTCTTTAGTGTAGTGTCTGATAGTTAACGGATGGTGAATAATGTAATTAAAGAGTTTAATTAATTATTCATGTACCGTGGGAGCTTCAAGCTACAAGTCCCTAAGGTCTCCTTGGTAGCTCAAAAGGATTTAGTTGAGAATCAGTTGTTGGGTTAATTTGAATTGTTCAAATTAATAGAGGGATTTAATTATATATGACATAATTAAATTATTTCAATTATATGTGATATAATTGTTATAATGTATTTGATACATTATAGTTTAATGGGATGAAATACATACTTGAATGAAATTCAAATATATTTTCTATGAATATGATTCATAGTTGATAAATTTAATATAAATGAGATTTATATTAAATGCCATAAAATAGAGAAAAGAAAATATAGTTTATATTGTATGTGATTCAATATTAAAACTATAGGTTATATGTTATATTTGATATAACACATAATTTAATATAAATATAATATGATAAGTTAATTATCATAGTTATTTATATTTTATTATTATTATTTGAATAATATGGAAGGGAGTTGCAACTCTCTTCCCTACCATTTTTCTCTCCACTCACATTAGTGTGTGGTGGTTATTATTTTATGGTCAAAAGGAATAAAAGAAAAATTAGTTTTCTTCTTCCAAAATGTTGTTGTGGTTGAACAATTGAGAGTTTTTTTTTTTTTTTTTTTTTTTTTTTTTTTTTTTTTTTTTTTTTTTTTTTTTTTTTTTTTTTTTTTTTTTTTTTTTTTTTTTACAGAAGTGTTATGTGTTCTTGTGTTCTTGAGAGAATTCCCAATCCACCTCCTCCACCAACTTTTTCCCTCCAAACCAAAATAGTCAGTGTTGAATTGTATGTCATAAAACTCGTAATTTTGTAAACAGTAAACATATATGAAGTTTATTCAGACAAGTGTTGTTGATTATTTAATAACTCTAAATCCAATAAACTACGAACCTTTGACTATTGTCATGAATACTGAACTTTATGTGGAGACATAAACTTGATCAAGTTCGAGTAAAATAGCCTAAACTGTCTATAGTACTTGGATTAGGTTGAGTACCTATTTCTAGAGATACTATTGAATACGACCCGCTTTATGATTGTTACAAATGTTGTAAAGTGTCATAAACGATATGATTAGTTCGTTCATGTAGAGACATGTGAGCGGAGGTCTTCTACATGATGAGATTGTATAAGACAGACCACAAAATAATCACTGTTACGTATTAACACCGTTTATTGTTAACACTAATTAATTTTACTTCTTGATGACCTAGATAACTTGATCTGAATCCTGAGCTTTCTATGAACTCCTATTTATTAGCGATTGTCTTTTGATCTGCATAAGTGAGGGTAAGCCCAGCGTCGCTGCTCAATATGCCTCCCATTTCAGGGATAAGACTGGTAGATGGTTGGGGACATAGAATTTGCAAGATGAAATTCACTTCTATCCATTTTAGGGATAGTAGAAAAAGGGGTCTTATCCTCTCATTGGTCTGAGAGGGAATCGATTTAATGATTATGATCCTAAATCAATTCTTCATTAGAGGGACAGTGGTACTTGAGGAGAAAAGATGTAACTCGAGGGTATTTCGATATTTGACCTAGTTGAGATTACGAACAGCCTGTGAAGGATCAACTTATTGATGACGATTATATCAAATGGACACATAATATATCTACAGTGAGGGGACTGTAACTACAGGCTATAGTGGACAGTCCTGTTAGTTAACAAATGTTGATTAACTAGGTTAAAGAGTTTGACCAGTTAGCCTCGGATTGTTTTGAGCCCATGATCTGTAGGTCCATCGGGTCTCCTTGCTAGCTCAATATGGACAAAATTAAAGAACTAGGTGAAGTAAGAATTTGAAATGCTCAAATTCGGGTTATAGGAAAAATTGTATTTTATATGAGATATAATTTATAATTAAATTATTAATTTATTAATTAATTAATTAATTATTTTTTAGAGTATACTTGATCATTAGCATGAAAGTGTTTTTTAAACTTGATTAATGTGATTAATCAAAGCTAGATGTCAAAGATAATTTAATATATGATATTAAATTTATTTATTTTATTTAATTGAAATTGTTTTGATTAAATAATTTCCAAAATTTGAAAATTGTATTTCATTTTATAATAAAAAATTTAGTTAGTGAAAAAATCCAATTGTTGGATTTTCCTACTTAGTGGACTTTGAAGTGGCATTTCTCAAGCTTGACACCTAGAGATTGAAATGTTAGTGGAGTTTGAGGTGGAAGACATGCAAAATTCAATTTTGCATGTGTTTTCTCTACAAAAGGCTTTGTTTTTTAAATTTGCAAGACTAATGCTTCTTTAACTTTTGACCTATAATCTTCCACATCATTTCTCTTTACTCTTTTTCTTTTTGTAGTGAAATTCCCTTATTTTCACTAACAAAACGGTCCCACAATCGTGTTCTTCAATGGAGAATAGCGGGATTTACTGTTGATGGTGTCGTTCATGCATGGGAGTGGAAGTTTGCGGTGGAGTCTTCAAAGGTTGTATTTTCTATCCCTTTTGTATACATATTCTTGTTTTTATTGCAACTAGAACATTGTTGATTTCATCGCTTCTGCTGTGCATGCATTCTTTATGTTCCATCAAATGGTATCAGAGCATGCTTATAACGTTTTATTGCATTTTGGTGGGTGTTATTCATGTGATGAATATTTGGTTGACTAAAGTGGATACATTACAGTTTTGACACTAGATTTCATTTAATTTCTTGTTGAAATTTGTAATTGCTCACATGTATATGAGCTTTAATGTGTGGCAAAGGGTCTATAAATTTGCTAGAGTCATTAAAGTCATTTTTAGGCTGTTTTCGGGAAAGAGGACAGCATCAATTGGGAGAAGAAATCTGTACATACCCAGTTTAAGCCTTCAGACCCGAGTTCTGCCTCCCAGACCCGAGAACCCGGCAAGCCAACCCGATTCGATGGAGTCCCTGCATGCACCAGCTATCTCTTCACGTCTGACTCACCCGTGTCCAGCCCGCCCGCTCCGCAACTGGCTCCGTCAGCGCCCGTTCGTGCACCTTCCCGTCTGCAACCCGGCCCGTCCGTGCTCTCCTACCCATTGACCAGTCGATCCAAATGGTCTAGACGGGTTTAGTTGACCTAGTTGAGCCGGTTTGACCAATTCAACCTGGTTTTTGGTGTAAGTCTCTATTATCAACGGCGTTATATAAAGAGACTAATCATTTCGTAGTCTGGTCTTATACAAACTTTTTGTATAGGATACCTCCGCTCACATGTCTCCACATGAATTATCAGGATCAGATCATTTGTAGCACTTTACAACACTTGTAACATCTACAAAGTAGGTCGTATCTGTAGTGTCACTAGGATAAGGTATCCCTCCTTATCCATCTACTACAGACCATTTAGGTTATTAATTTAAACAGGATCCACATGTATGTCTCTACATACTTATTTAAATTTACATAAAATAAGCTCGAATCTTAGTTTATTGGATCGAGTACATTCTTATAAAATAACACTTATTTTATTAATAACAATATGTTTACAGAGTTTACAAACTACGAGACTATAAGGAGATTTAGGACACCATTCCCAACAATCTCCCACTTGTCCTAAAGCCTAGGGAGACTAATGTACAATACAAAGATAGTACAAAATACAATAAACTAGGGCATATGCTATATCCCAGTAACATCTCCACTTGCCCTAGACAAGATGTCTCATGTCCTGTAAAACCAAACTTTCTAGATGACCCTCGAACAATTTAGTCATGAGAGCCTTTGTAAACAGAGTAGCAACTTTGTGCTCCGGTGCGATCATGACAATCACATCACCGGGATGCACAATCTATCAGATCAAATGATACTTTCATTCTATGTTCTTGCCTCTTCGGTGAATCTGAGGTGCCTTAGAATTTTCCACAGCCCCATTGTTATCACAATAAAGTATGATCGGCAAAGACATATTTGGAACAACTTCCAAATCAATAAAGAACTTCCTAAGTCAAACAACTTCTTTAGCAGCTTCACAAGCAGCTACGTATTCGGCTTCCATAGTGGAGTCCATGATGCATCCTTGCTTGATGATTCGCCATACTATAGCTCATTCATTCAGAGAGAACACTGACCCTGATGTTGATTCCCGATAATCTCTATCAGTCTGAAGTCAGAGTTTGTGTATCCTATAAGGATCAAATCCATATCTCGATACACGAGCATATAGTCCCTCATTCTCTGAAGATACTTGAGGATCGTTTTGACTGTCGTCCAGTGATCTAATCCTGGATTGGACGGATATCGACTAACAATCCCTATTACATAGCAAATGTCAGGTCTAATACATAACATTACATACATAACACTACTAACAGCCGATGCATAGGGAATCCATCTCATTTTCTCAACCTCTTGATATGTCTTAGGACACTATTCCTTAGACAAAACAATTCCATGCCTGAAAGGTAATAAATCCTTCTTGTAATTCTGCATTGAATATCTGACAAGCATGAGTCAATGTACAATACCTGAGACAAGGCCAACCTTTTGTTCTTACGATCCCATGTGACCTAGATCCCTAGAACAAACTACACCTCTCCCAAATCTTTCATTTGGAATTGGGCGGCTAGCCATTTCTTAACGTCAATCAGAAAACCTACATTATTCCCAATGAGTAGAATATCATCCACATGAAGGAACTCTTATACAAGAGTACCTCTGAGCGAAAACGGATCTTCCAAAAGCATTGTGATAGAATTACCACATTTACATTCACACATACAGATGTGCATCAAACTACTAAATTATCAGCATGCTTAAAGATAAATAAACAAGAAGCTCCAATGGGGACCTTATGAACCTATGGCAAGAAGCTCCAACGGTACAAGAATAGCTAATTAAACTTTTTAGCCACGAGATCCACCATCCGTTAACTACCAGGCATTCCACTAAAGATCGATAGCTGAACTCTCCTTACCACAGATATATTTTTGTATCCATCAGATATAACCAATCAATAATACAATAACCCTTCATAGATGCTCATAAGTACAGTTGGACCAATTTACCATTTTGCCCCTGTAGTTACATCTAACTCCTTAAGTACTACCGATCCCTCTAGTGAACAATACAACATAGTCCTACTATGTGTAGACACCTCTTGGGCCATAAGAAGGTATGTGGTGCCACATCTTTCAAGCCCCAAGATCAGCCCTTAAAGGAGAAATCTATCTACTTACCCCTACTTCAGGGAAGGAGTGAATTCCATCTTATGTAGCTGAGTTCTCAACTCCCAAATCAAACGAATCCTCAAAGTGATAGGTTTGAGTCGGTGACTTGGCCACTCGCACTCATGCAAATCAAAGGACCGCCCTCAAAGGCAAAAGTTCCCAACTCACTCAGGATTGAGGTCATGTTACCTATGGTCATCCTAGTGAAGTGAAGTCTCTATCATGAACGACGTTATATAATGAGACGTTAACACTTCGTGGTCAGGTCTTATACAAACTCTTTGTATAGGACACCCCGCTCGCACGTCCCCACAAGAATGATCAGGATCAGACCATCTGTAGCAAGTCACAACACTTGTAACTTATTCCACAAAGCGGGTCGTATCCGTAGCGTTACCAGGATAAAGTTTCCCTCCTATATCCATATACTACAGACCATTTTGGTTATCACTTAAGACCTGTCTCTTATACACATCTAGATGTGTATAAGAGACAGCCCTTAAACACTGTAGCCGTGAGAGCCTTTGTAAATGGGTCAGCAACATTCTGCTCCGAAATGATCTTCGTGACGATCACGTCCCCTCGATGCACTATCTCGCAGATCAGGTGATACTTCCTCTCTATGTGTTTGTCGTGCCTATGACTCCTGGGCTTCTTGGAGTTCAACACAGGACCACTATTGTCACAATAGAAGGTGATAGGCCTAGACATATCTGGAATAAATTCTAGCTCTGTCAGGAACTTCCTGAGCTAGACAGCCTTCTTAGTAGCTTCATAAGCCGCTATGTACTTGGCCTCCATCGTGGAGTCAGCGATGCACCCATGCTTAGTGCTTCGTCACACTACATCTCCTCCGTTAAGAGTAAAAACTAACCCTGAAGTGGACTTCCTAGAGTCCTTATCAGTCTGAAAGTCAGAATCCATGTATTCAGTAAGATCAAATCCTTAGATCCATACACGAGCATGCAATCCCTCGTTCTCTGAAGATACTTGAGGATATTCTTAACTGTAGTCTAGTGACCCTAGCCTGGATTAGACTGATACCTACTGACTATTCCCACAACATAGCAGATGTCTGGCCTAAAGGAAATCGGAATGAGATTTCCATGAGCAGCGGAACAAGACTATTCCAAATTACAATCATGAATGAACATTATTTACAGTCGACTTCAATACAAACGGTTATAAAATTCATACAGAGAAATTACAGCATGAATAAACTCAAATGAATAGAGATCAAACCCTATGCACATATGAGGATGCGTCTCCACCCTCCGTTGCGCGACTCTGATCGAACAACAACAACCACGAGTGCTCGATCTACACGACTGCAACACCGCACGAACACTTCGCACTCGTCCTCAACGATCTCCTCGGCACAAACTCTTCGCACTCGTTCTCAACGATCTCCTCGGTACAAACTCTTTACACTGGTCCTCAACGATCGCCTCGGCCACGAACCACCTCCACAGCACCACGAACGGCCTCAAGAAAACCTCGACAGTGTCGAGTTGAGTCTGACACCACCAACAAGGCGACCTTGGTATTCTCAATGTGAGAATCTAGAGGGTGGGCTCTTTTCGGACTTGGTATGAGGCAGACAAATGGAGGAAACAATGATCGCATACACGACTGGGTAAATGGAAGATGGCAGAGACCTATCGTATAGGTTGATGCCCAATCGTTTAGATAAAGCTATGCGATCGTCTAGCAAAAGCTATGTGATCGTTTAGTCTATCGTTAGCTCAGTTGATCGCCTACAGACACTACACAATCGTTTACCTTGGGCCAGCAATCGTCTAGCAAAGCTATGTGATCATTTAGTAAATATTGCACGATCGTTTTGCTCGTCCGGCCGTCGTTTAGTAAATCTGAATTTACTTGATGACTTCGTGAGTTTCTTTTGCGCGAAGAGAAAACTCAAAACTTTTTCAATCTTTTGTAAAACCTCTTTTTTAAAATAGGAAAACCAATTTTACTTTTAAACTCACGGTTACCATGATCGAATAATCACCCACTACTTTGGTTATTTAAAAGAAAAAGAATTAATCATCCAAGAATTAATATTATTATTATAAATATAAATGATAACCAACTTATCATACTATATTTATACCCTATAGTTTTAATATTTCATCTCATGAAACATATAAACCATAGTTCTTTTTCAATTCCATGGTACTTAATGTAAATCTCATTTACATCAATCCTCCACTAGATGTATCTTATACATCATACCGATTATATCATATATAATCAAAATACCTCTTGTATCCATCTTAACCAATGAGCAGTGTGACAACCCTTCACAGATCGCTCGTAAGTACAGCTGAGCCAACAACCTTTATGCCCATGTAGTTACATCTGTCTCCTTAAGTACCATTGATCCCTCTAATGAACATAAGTCATAGTCCTACTATGACTGAGACTTCTCTTCCAAAAGAGAAGTTGTGGCCACTATGTTTAAGCCCCGGAATCAGCCCTTAAGGGAGCAATCTCTCTACTTATCCCTGCTTCGAGAAAGAAGTGAATTCCATATTGTGGATTGAGTTCTCAACTCTCAGATCAGACAAGTCCCCAAAAAGGTAGGCATGTTGAGTTGACAATCTGGCCACTTTCACCCATACTAATCAAAGGACTGCCCTCAAAGGCAGGAGTTCCTAAAACACTCAGGATTGAGGTCGTGTCACCTATGGTCGTTTAGGTGAGATGCAAGTCTCTAGTATCAATGGCATTATATACAGAGTCTAATCATCTCATGGTCTAGGTCTTATACAAACTCTTTGTATAGGACACCCCCGCTCCACATCTCCACATGAATGGTCAGGATCTATCATCTGTAGTAGTTTACAACATTTGCAAACCTCTACAAAGCAGGTCGTATCCGTAGTGTCACTAGAACCAGGTATCCCACCTTAATCCTTATACTATAGACCTATTTAGGTTATCACTTAAGGTATGATCCACTTGTATATCACATATACATGCTTAAGTTCACATAAGATAACCAAGGAGCTTTGTTTATTGGATATGAGTAAATCCTAGAATTAAATAACACTTATTTTATTCATTGAACAATGTGTGTCTTTACAAAACAATGGGACTCTGGGAGAATTAGGACACTAATCCCAACAATTTCCCACTTGTCCTAATGACTCAAGAGACTAATGTACAATACAAAATAAAAATGTACAATATACAATAAACTAGGGCATACCCCAGTATCATCTTCTACTTGCTCTAGACAAGATGCCATATGTCCCGTAGACCCAGACTTTCCAAGTGACCCTCGAACACTTTAGCCGTGAGGGCCTTTGTAAAGGGATCAGCAACGTTGTGCTCCGATGCGATCTGTTTGACTATCACATCACTGTAATGCATAATCTCCCTGATCAGGTGATATTTTTGTTCTATGTGCTTACCCCGACGATGACTCTGAGGCTCCTTCGAATTTGCCACAGCCCCGCTGTTATCACAATAAAGAGTGATAGGTAAATTCATATTTGGAATAACTTCCAAATCTGTAAAGAACTTCCGCAGCCAAACAGCCTCTTTAGCTGCTTCACAAGCCACTACGTATTCGGCTTCCATAGTGGAGTCTGCGATGCATCCTTGCTTGATGCTTTGCCAGACTACAACCCCTTCATTCAGAGTAAACACTGACCCCGATGTCGTTTTGCGAGAATCTTGATCGGTCTGAAAGTCAGAGTCCGTGTATCCTATAAGGATCAGATCTTTATCTCCATACACAAGCATGTAGTCCCTCGATCTATGAAGATACTTGAGGATCGTTGATGATAAAAACTTGGAAGAATATATGATGCATGTCTTAGGCTATGCGTTTGTTCTCATGCATCGGTGGTCATGCGTTGGAATGGAAAGTATGCTTTAATCTCGTATGCAATGACCATGCGTTTCTATCACAAGTTTTCTTGCTCTCTCGCCAAGTATAACGAGATCACAAGTTTCTCGGGTGATCCAAGGTCGAACTTAGGGAGTTGTAGCTAAATGTCATGAAGTAATGCGTTTGCGGCGAAGAATAAAAGAATGTTGAGGGTTATGGGCTATGCACTACTCCTACTCCTAACTAACAGATTAAGCAGTGGAAGTATGACTGTGAGAGATGGAGACACGGAAAATGTTAATGCATAGTAAAATGCATGGAAAAATAGATAAAATGGTGAGGATGTCTTCATCGCAACACTAAGCTTGACCACAAGGGTAACCCCAACCAACGCAAGCTATGCGATCATGCTATACACACTTGACGAAGACGCATGCGATGTATATGCGATAGTGTCGAGAGGCCTTATTTCTAAGTCTCTATTCTCGCTCACATGCTCTCACACATAAGCAAGATGACCGCATACCACCATATCCTACTTAAAGGGTGCATACGCTATGTAGTAGCAAATGGAGCTTATTCTTAAGTCCCCATTCTTGCTTATGCAATCCAATCTGCTCTCCCGAGTCTAGATTTGGTTTTTAGACTACTCTCCCAAGTACGCCTAAATGATGAAAGAAGCGCTCATAAAACAAGTTAATCACATAAAACAAGGTTGACGTAAGATTATCCCTATCTCTAGTGAACACTTGCTTACGTTGCTTAATGCGATCAACTACTTACCCTCCCGGGAAGTTGGTCATTGCTGCTTCTACTCATAGACAAGCATTGCGTCCGCTTATAGAAAAGCGTTGCTACAGCTTCACACTAAGCAAATAGGATTTTCTCACAACACTCGCAGAACGCACACCTCTCGGTGATTTGCTACATACTTCATATGTTTATGCCGCATGATTAAGTATGCGATAACTCTAGCAATCTTACTTAGTGATGCAATGAAAGTAAAGGATGCTAAGTAAATGAAGATGGAGATGGAATCGAAGGAAAATATAGAAATGCATTGATCACAAAATGTATTAATCTCTTAAGCAATAATGTAATACAATACAAAGATAGAAGAGAAATAGAGGGCCAGAATGGAAGCAATATCTTTGCTTCCATCAGATGTGTGTCAAGGCTGCCAGTGGTGCCATGGATGGGCGGTGGAGTAGACTCTTTTGAGCTCTAATCCAGTGAAGGCTCCAATCCTCACTCAGAATGGTTGAGGGAATGAAGAACTCTTAAGACTATCTTCTCATGCTTTGGCTGGATCACAAGGATTTGTCCTCAGGCAGAAAACCCCGGATGCCTTCAGGCAGAAAACCTTGGATGATTTGAAATTGTGCTCTAAGGCTTCTATTTATAGAGCTTGATTGCCGACAACATTTATGAACCTGCTCTGAATCTGACACTCGCAGTGCGATGGTCGTTTTCTAAATCTTTGCTACTAACGGCGTGGTAGGTGAAATATCAACATCACATTTTGAAACTCCCGAGGTATGCGTTCATGCTTGGTTTCCAAAGTGTTAACGCATTCCACCACCCTTGCGGTCATCCTTCTATTATGGTTATTATTCTGTAGCCGCAATCTCCCTGCAATGACCACATTTTCTCGATAGCCGCTACACCCATACGACTAACGTATGCGATCACCGCATACATTCGTCTTCGCGATAGCCTGGCTTCCGCGTATGCGATCGATTTCTGCGTTTGCTACAAAATAAACAATTAAACGCATAATAACGCATAAAAGTGGGTTAGACGAGATTCTTAATGTCGATCGAGGCAAGCTCATTTTCTCATGAATCCTTAGTATAATCGCCACATATTCTACTTAACAGCCCTCATAATTCTAAATAAAAAGCTTATAATGACATACATTTCTGCCCGTCATCAATCGTAATGACCGCCATCCAGTGATCAAATCCTGGATTGGACTGATACCGACTGACAATCCCTATTGCATAACAAATGTCGGGTCTAATACACAACATTGCATACATTAAGCTTCCTACAGCAGAAGCATAGGGAATCCGTCTCATCTCCTCAACCTCTTGAGGTGTCTTAGGACATTGATCCTTAGATAAAACGATTCCATGCCTGAAGGGTAATAAACCCCTCTTGGAATCCTGCATCCTGTACCTGATCAACATTTGATCAATGTACGATGCCTGAGACAGGGCTAACCATTTGTTCTTGCGATCCCGAATAATGTGGATCCCAAGAACATACTGTGCCTCACCCAAATCTTTCATTTGGAACTGGGCAGCTAGCCAACTCTTAATATCAGTCAGATACCTTACATCATTACCAATGAGTAGGATATCATCCACATACAGTACCAGGAAAGCTACTGAGCTGTTGATAATCTTCTTGTAAACACAAAGCTCATCAACGTTTTGGTCAAAGCCAAACAACTTGACAGTAGTGTCAAATCTGATGTTCCAAGGTCTAGATGTTTGTTACAGCCCATAAATGGACCTATTAAGCTTGCAAACTCTTTGTTCTTGATTTGAAACTATGAACCCCTCTGATTGAGTCATATAGATGGTCTCCTCAAGATTACCATTAAGAAAGGCAGTCTTGACATCCATTTGCCATATTTCATAATCATAAAATATGGCTATGGGCAGGAGAATCCTGATAGACTTCGGCATGACAACAGGTGAGAAAGTTTCCTCATAGTCAACTCTTTCAACCTGGGTATAACCCTTTGCCACGAGTCTAGCCTTAAAGGTTTGCATCTTTCCATCTACACCTCTCTTTCGCTTAAAGATCCACTTACACCCAATAGGTCTTACCCCATCAGGTGGATCAACAAGCTCCCAGACATTATTGAAGTACATAGACTTCATTTCCTAGTTCATGGCCTTAACTCATTCATCTTTGTCAACATCCTCCATTGCTTTTTTAAAAGACAATGGATCTTTGACCCCATCATTCGTAATGATGTTTTAGGCTTCAGTCAAACCCATGTAGCGATCTGGTGGGTTCATAGCCCTCCCACTACGTCAAGGTAGTCTCAGCTCTTGAGTTGGTTGACTAGATGTTCTGACCTCAACAACTCTTGTTGATCTGTCGACCTGTTCAACAGCTCTTATTGAACCCTCAGCAATTTCAGCCTCACTTGAGATCTCATGTAAAATGAGCTTACTTCATGGCTTATGATCCCTCATGTGATCTTCTTCTAAGAAGATAGCATTAGTGGAAACAAACACTTTGTTCTCACTCGGATCATAAAGTATCCTTCTCCCATTTCCTTGGGGTAGCCAACAAAGAGGCAAACCTTCAAACGCGATTCCAACTTCTTTGAGTTAACCGCTAGCACATGTGCCGGACAACCCCAAATCTTGAAGTGGTGTAAACTACCTTTACAGCCTCTCCATAACTCAGAAGGTGTTTCAGAAACACTTTTTGAGGGAACGTTGTTCAAGATATAACATGCAATCTGCACTGCATAACCCCAAAACTCATCATATACCGAACCATGTCCATAACTCATCATAGATCGAACCATGTCCAACAAGGTCCTGTTTCTCCTTTCTAATACACCAATCTGCTGAGGTGTATCGGGGGCCGAGAATTAGGACGCAATCCCATGTTCTATCATATAGTTCTGGAACTGGAGTTCCATATGCTCTCCATCACGATCATATCGTATTGTTTTTATCTTCTTACATAACAAGTTTTCAACTTCAGCCTTATACTCTTTGAACTTGTCAAGGGCTTCAGACTTACGTTGCATTAGGAAGAGATACCCAAACCTTGAATAATCATCTATAAAAGAGATGAAATATTCATACCCACCTCGAGCTCTAACATTCATCGGACCACAAGGTCTAAATGTAGGCTTCCCTAACTCTGTAACCTTTTCCAGTAAAAGGTCGTTTGGTCATCTTGCCTTTGAGACATGATTCACATACCGGTAAGAAGTATTCTTCTAAACTCTTTTGAAGTCCACTTTTCACCAACTTCTCAATCCTATTGAGGTTGATGTGACCTAACCTAAAATGCCAAAGATGGGCGTTTTCCTTTAGAGAAACCTTTGGTCTTTTAGCTGTTGTTACCGTACTGAACATTTCAGTGTTAAACAATGCTTTTATGACTAACGACCTTAGTACATATAAGTTATTTTCCATTGAACCATAACCAATCTCCATTCCATTCTTGAAAATAAACACTTTATTCTCAGAAAAGAAGACGGTGTAGCCTTATTCAATGAGACAAGAAACCGAGATTAAATTCCTCTTAATATGAGGAACTACAAAAACATTATCCAGTAACAGATAACATTTCTTGTCAACAAATAACTTCAGCCTATCTACAACAACAGCTGAAACAACCTCACCAGTACCGACTCGAAGAGTCATCTCTCTTGTGCAAACAGTTGCCAGGAACTAAATCCTTGGTAAGAGGAACTAACATGATTGGTAGCACCTGAATCGAAGATCCAGACAGAATCATCATTCTCTACCAGACATGTCTCTAAGAACAATAAATCATATTTACTGTCTTGTCTCCTCTTTTATAGAGTAGTGGGATCGAGGTTGTTTGCCACGAAATTCGATTCACATGATTTTTTTCACTGTAAATAATCAGTCATTTTTAAAAGCTTTAAATGGAAATACTAAAGAGTTGCTGAAAAGAAAAACACAATGACCTACGTTAGGTTTTAAGCAAATACCCATTGAAAAACAAAACAACATCCAATAAGGTTTTAGCAAAACTAACATGAACCCCATATGACATCTAGTTTCGCAATGACGTTTCAAAGGTTTAAGAAAAAAGCTGCCGAAGGGAGGTCAGTTATCCCTCCTCTAAATTGAGAAGTTCTCAACCAGTCATTAATACCAGAACAACTCTTGTTCCTATAACGACAAGCCATCATTGATTTGGCCAAGAGATCATTAACTTACTTAACAATCTCCCGTAAGTGTGACCGTCATTTTAAGCCTTAGAGGTCCATCCCAAAAGGCCAATTTGAAGGGAAAAATCTAATTGGGGCAAAACCTAAAGCGACCCTATCTATTTCTAGAGTTCACCTTGATATTGACCAATTGCACCAAACCCATCCGAAGGGGGACGCTCTAAAGGCGACACGAGGGTATACAGAATGATCTCACGGTGTGAACCAATGACAAAGACCATAGGACGTTTGACAATACCCTTCACCCACTTACTATAAAGACTCTCTCCGTCCACTTTGATATTGACTCATGCAAACACCATCCGAAGGGGAATGCATCCTGGGCATCTTAAGGCCAAGTATGAATCTCACGGTGTGAACATACAGGGAGAAACGTGAGTGGAATCATAGACATATCTGATACACCTCTTCCTCCCACTTTGTATTTTATAACCTAGGGTTTAGCTTACTTAGAAAAACACGGCTAAGGATTTTAGCTAACTGACTTTTAGGTTTTCCCAAGAGTAACATTTACCTTGGATAGTTAAACAACTTTTGATCATCATCCATTAAACTCTTTAACGAAGTCTTTGACCAAAACGTCGCATGTTTATTGAAAATCTATCTAATTCACCTTTCCAGGTAGGTTCCCAGGTAGGGGTGTTACGTTTTCGTCAACTTAAGAACCCTAGCCTAGCCAGAACCCGCCTTAGACAAAAGGTCCCTTATAGATTGGTTTACAAAAAACTCAATCTTTTATTCAACCAATTTAATCCTATTAAACCGATTTTAAAAGATTAATCTAGGTTACTCTACTCTTTAGAACCATTTGAACTTAGGTCTATCTCAATTCAATTTTAAAACCCTTTTAAAAAACTTGAGTTCACCCTAAGTTCGCATGCAACTCTGGATTATTGATTTTAGGTCTAATTTCCTTTATAACACTTATAAACAGAAACAACCACAATGCTAAGCTAACACATGCAAGGCATTCATAACGATTATAAACAGTCTAAGTGTCATACTCAATGCATTGTCCATTCATTGCTACTTCTTTTATATAACACTTATATAAAACAACAATGAAACAAGCAAAAACATGCTTCCATTCACCCTTAGACTATAACATTTATAATAAAAGGATGATGCATGATAATGCTCAATGCATGCAAAATATAATTCTTATACTTCATGATGCATGCGCATGCTTTCAAGTAATTTCATCATGCAATATATATTTATAATACATGATGCATGAATAATTGCACAACCTAAGGTGGGTTTTTAGCTATATGATAAACACTTTGGCATATAAGTACCATACATCACATGTATAAGCAATAAAAGTTGATGAACCGGGTAAAATTGCCTTAAAAACACAAAAGGAAAGCTAACTATTACAAAGACAAGGAGTCTCCGGTTCAAACAGGTGAACCGGGTCTTGAACTGCTCGGCAAAGCAACGATTCTCCAACCATCCATCGTGTACTAAGCACCCCGCAATCCTCTACATGATAAAACAAACACTTCGTTCTATCGCTTACCAGCACTTCAGAGTTAAACAACCGTTTAGCATTTACTATACGATCGTCTAGAAAAATCTAAACAATCGCTTAGCTATTACTATACGATCGTGTACCTTTACTAAGCGATGAAGCCTGAAGTACACGATCGCTTAGTGCGCTCCGCACAGTGCCTGCCTTCCGCGAT
>NC_052360.1:39081472-39083140 GCF_009727055.1 Benincasa hispida | reverse complement strand
TTTAGCATTTACTATACGATCGTCTAGAAAAATCTACTAAACGATGAGCATCGCATGCTCCCACTACGATCATCTACCTCCAGTGCCTACGCAATCGTGCAACCAACGCAACGCGATATGGTAAACGATTTACTCCATCGCTTAGCATTAGCTTAACGATCAATTAGAAAATACTACACAATCATCTAGAAAAAAAATCTAAACAATCGCTTAGTTAAATCCCAATGATCATTTACCTGAGGCTACACAATCTGACCAACGCTTGATCTTCTTCTTCGTTCAGAACTGCATCGCCATGCGTGGAAGCTTCATCACGAACGACTCGACAAACTCAAACTTTTCGAATTACAGACTCGATTGCAAAGTTAATTTCGCCCAAAAACACAGGGGCCCTTACAATTAACACTTTGTAATACTGAAAGATTTAACAAAAAGGCAATTTAAAACCTAAAACGTTCATCAATTTCATCCACAAATGCGAGAGAGAAACTCAGAGGAAAAAACACGTTCTACAAATGCAAAAACCCACCGCGACTGAAATTGCGTTCAATTTAGATCTATAATTTGGAATATCAGAGAACTTAGTACCAATTGAAGGAAATCGGAATGAGATTTCCATGAGCAGCAGAACAAGACTATTCCAAATTACAATCATAATGAACATATATTTACAGTCGACTTCAATACAAATGGTTATACAATTCATACAGAGAAATTACAGCATGAATAAACTCAAATGAACAGAGATCAAACTCTACGCACATATGAGGATATGTCTCCATGCTCCATTGCACGACTCTGATCGAACAACAACATCGCAACACCGCACGAACACAACACGATCACTTCGCGCCTGTCCTCAACGATCTCCTCAACACAAACTCTTCGCACTCGTCCTCAATGATCTCCTTGGTACGAACTCTTCGCACTAGTTCTAAATGATCGCCTCGGCCACGAACTCCTCAGCAACATGAAAGGCCTCACAGCACCACGAGCGGCCCCTAGAAAACCTCAACGGTGTCAAGTTGAGTCTAACACCACCAACAAGGCGACCTTGGTATTCTCGGTGTGAGAATCCAAAGGGTGGGCTCTGTTCGGACTTGGTTGAGGCAGACAAACGGAGGAAACAACAATCGCATACACGACTGGGCAAGTGGGCGATGGTAGAGACCTATCATATAGGTCGATCCCAATCGTTTAGTCTATTGTTTAGCTCAATCTGTCGCCTACAGACACTACACGGTCGTTTACCTTGGGCCAGCGATCGTCTAGAAAAGCTATGCGATCATTTAGTAAATGTTGCACAATCGTTTAGCTCTACTCTGCACGATTGTTTAGTCACCCAGCCATCATTTAGAAAATCCGAATTTACTTGACGACTTCGTGAGTTTCTTTTGCACGGAGAGAAAACTCAAAACTTTTTCAATCTTTTGTAAAACCTCTTTTTAAAATAGGAAAATCAATTTTCCTTTTAAACTCACAGTTACCATGATCCAATAACCACCCACTACTTTGGTTATTTAAAAGAAAAAGAATTAATAATCCAATAATTAATATTATTATTATAACTATAAATGATAACCAACTTATCATACTATATTTATAACCTATAGTTTTAATATTTCATCTCATGAAACATATAAACCATAGTTCTTTTTCAATTCCATG
>NC_052360.1:38970732-39080622 GCF_009727055.1 Benincasa hispida | reverse complement strand
GGCCACTCTCACCCATACTAATCAAAGGACCACCGTCAAAGGCAAGAGTTCCCAAAACACTCAGGATTGAGGTCGTGTCACCAAGATCAGGTATCCTGCCTTAATCCTTATACTACAGACCTATTTAGGTTATCACTTAAGGCATGATCCACTTGTATATCACATATACATGCTTAAGTTCACATAAGATAACCAAGGGGCTTTGTTTATTGGATATGAGTAAATGCTAGAATTAAATAACACTTATTTTATTCATTGAACAATGTGTATCTTTACAAAACAATGAGATTCCAGGAGAATTAGGACACTAATCCCAACATGGTCTAATACAGAGCATCGCATACATCAGACTGCCAACGGCAGATGCATATGGGACTCGTCTCATCTCCTCAATCTCTTGAGGCGTCTTAGGACACATGTCCTTAGACAAAGTGACTCCATGCCTGAACGGCAGTAGGCCCCTTTTGGAGTCCTGCATTGAGTACTTAAGCAACATCTTGTCAATGTATGATGCCTGAGACAGTGCTAGCACTCTATTCTTACGATCCCAAAAGATCTGTATACCCAAAACAAACTGAGCCTCTCCCAAATCTTTCATTCAGAATTGGATCACTAGCCAGTTCTTAACTATAGTCAGTTGACCTACATCCTTTCCAATGAGTAGGATATCATTTACATACAACACTAAGAAAACTACTGAACTGTTTATGATCTTCTTGTAGACACAAGGTTCGTCAACATTTTGGTCAAAGCCATACAATTTGATCGCAGTATCAAACCGAATGTTCCAAGATCGAGATTCCTGTTTCAGCCCATAAATGGACTGATTCAGTTTTCAAACTTTTTGCTCTTGACCTTGGGCAATGAATCCCTCGGGTTGCACCATGTAAATGGTCTCCTCAAGATTTCCATTCAAAAAGGTCGTCTTGACGTACATTTGTTAAATCTCATAATCATAATAAGTGACAATGGACAAGAGGATGCGGATCGACTTTAACATGGCAACAGGCAAGAAAGTCTCCTCATAGTCAACTCCCTCCACCTGGGTATAACCATTTGCCACAAGTCGACCCTTGAAGGTTTGCACCTTCCCATCAGTACCTCGTTTCCTCTTGTAAATCCATTTACAACCTATAGGTCTTACCCCATCAAGTTGATCTACAAGATCTCATACCAAGTTGAAGTACATTGACTCCATCTCAAGATCCATGGCTTTGACCCATTCATTCCGGTTTATATTCTCCCTTGTCTTCCAATAAGACAACGGATCCTCAATGTTGCCATTTTTACCATAGCTAAGATTTTCGTGAAACCTAGATAACAAACAGGTGGGCCTCCCACTGCGTCGAGGTTCCCTTAATTCTTGAGGTGGAATCGACCTACTAGATCAACTATCATCAATAACTCTTGTTGATGAAGCAGGCCCTTCAACAACTCTTGTTGAAGTTTCAGTAGTTTCGTTGGAAAGCTCACGTAACACAACTTTACTATGTGGACTATGCTCCCTTATATGATCCTCTTCCAGGAAAATAGCATTTGTGAAAACAAACACCCTATTTTCCGACGGATCATAAAAGTAACCCCTTTGTGTACCTTTGGGGTAGCCTACAAAGAGGCATAACCTCGACCGTGGTTCCAACTTCTTGGGATTTGCCTCAAGCACATGTGCTGGGCAACCCATGTGGAAGTGATGTAAACTAGCTTTACGTCTATTCCACAACTCCAGAGGTGTTCTCGTAACACTCTTGGAAGGAACACAGTTGAGTATGTATACCGTAGTCTCCACTGCAAAACCCCAACCTGAGTATAACCCTTTGCCACAAGTTTCTTCATAGTCCACTCCCTCAAGCTGGGTATAACCCTTTGCCACAAGTTTAGCCTTAAAGGTCTGTACCTGTCTATCTACACCTCTTTTCCTCTTGTAGATCCATTTAAAACCTATAGGTTTTACCCCATCAGGTTGATCTACAAGCTCCTAGACAGAATTGAAGTACATAAACTTCATTTCTTGATTCATGGCTTTAATCCATTCTTGTTTGTCAACATCTTCCATTGCTTGCTTATAAGACAACGGATCCTCAACTTCATCATCAGATATGATGTTTTGGGCTTCTGTTAAACCCATGTAGTGTACAGGTGGGTTCATAAACCTCCCACTACGTCAAAACAATCTCAACTCTTGAGATGGTTGACTAGATGAACTGACATCAACAACTCTTGTTGATCTATTAGCCTGTTCAACAACTCTTGTTGAAGTCTCAACGTCTCATTAGAAATCTCATTTAAAACAAGTTTACTTCGTGGCTTATGATCCCTTATGTGGTCTTCTTCCAAGAAGGTAGCGTTTGTATAAATACTTTATTTTCACTTGGATCATAGAAGTATCCACCTCTCGTTTCTTTGGGGTAACCTACAAATAGCCATACTTTTGAACGAGGTTCCAACTTTTTAGGGTTAGCCACAAGCACGTGGGTTGGACATTCCCATATCCTGAAGTGGCGTAAACTATCTTTACGGCCTCTCCATAACTCAAAAGGTGTTTCAGAAACATTCTTTGAAGGAACATTGTTCAAAATATAAACTGCAGTCTCTACTGCATATCCCCAAGATGATGCTGGAAGATGAGCATAACTCACCATAGACCGAACAATGTCCAACAGGGTTCTGTTTCTCCTTTCTGATACACCATTCTGTTGAGGTGTACCTGGGGCTGAGAGTTGAGACGTGATTCAATGTTCTATCATATAGTTCTAGAATTATAAGTCCATATACTCTCCACCACGATCAGATTGTAGTGTTTTTATCTTTTTACCTAACAAGTTTTCAACTTCATTTTTATACTCCTTGAACTTTTCAAGAGCGTCTGACTTATGTTGCATTAGGTATAGATACCCATATCTAGAATAATCATCTATGAAAGAGATGAAATATTCATACCCACCTCGTGCTCTTACACTCATCGGACCATAAAGGTCTTAATGTATAAGCTCCAAGGTTTTCTTAGCTCTATAACCTTTTCCACTAAAAGGTCGTTTGGTCATTTTACCTTCAAGGAAAGATTCACAAACTGGCAAAGAGTTTTCTTCTAAACCATTTAGAAGTCTACATTTCACTAACTTCTCAATCCTATTGAGATTGATGTGACCTAACCTTAGATGCCAAAGATGGACATTTTCTTTAAGAGAAACTCTTGGACTTTCTACAGTTGTTGCTGTTTTGAAAATTTCAATATTAAGCAAGGCTTTTATGACTAACAACCTTAGTACATACAAGTTATTTCCCATTGAACCAAAACCTTTCTCCATACCATTCTTAAAAATAAACACTTTATTCTCATAATAGAAGATGGAATAATTTTATTCAATCAGACAAGAAACTGAAATCGAGTTCCTCTTGATATGAGGAACTACATAAACATTATCCAGTAACAGATACTGTTTCTTATCCAAAAATAACTTAAGCCTACCTACAGCAACAGCTGAAACGGACTACCAGTACTGACTCTAAGAGTCAACTCTCCAACTTCCAACTATTTTCAGGAACTAAATCCTTGATGGGAAGAACATACGTGGTTAGTAGCCCCTAAATCAATTATCTAGGCATAATCATCATTCTCTACCAAGCACGTCTCCAAGACAAATAAATCACATTTATCATCTCCGAAGTTCTTCCTTTTCTGGAGAGTTATGGGTGTTGGGTTTTATGTCCTAAAACTCGTGGTATGTAAACAATGGAACTTATTCTAATAATTCAATAAAGGTGTTACTGAATAGATCTATTGCTTAAATAGAAATCCAATAAACCTAAAAGTCCTCTGACTATTGGATGAGTACTTGAACTTTATGTGGAGACATAAAGGTAGATCAGGTTCGAGTAAATAGTCAAAATGATCTATAGTACATGGATAAGGTTGGGTACCTTATTCTGGTAACACTATTGGATATGGTCTGCTCTGTAGTTGTTACAAGGAGTTCTAAAGTGCTACAAATGAAGTGATCCTAATTTTTTCATGTTTGACATGAGAAATGAGGGTGTCCTTGTGCAAAAGAGTTTGTACATGATCGGACCACGAAATGAGTCACTCTTACTTTATAACGTTGTTTACTATTTAAGACTGACTATTTCAAAGCGATGACCTAGGTAACTTGACCTTCATCCTGAGCTAAGTATAAACTCCTGTTTATCTGGGATTGCCTTTAGATTTGCATAGGTGAGGGTTGGCTCAACAGCGCCGGCTCAATATGACTGCCATTTCAGCGGTAAAACTGGATAGATAGCTGGGGACATAGGGTGCAAGAGGGAATTCACTCCTACCCGCTTTAGGGATAGTAGAGAGGTTGTTCCCTTAAGTGCTGATTCTGAGGCTTGAACAAGGGATCCCGCCCACTCATTTAGAATGAGAGGGACTTAGTTTTTTTATCGGATCACAAAACAATTGTTCATTAGGGGATCAGTGGGACTTAAGCAACAAGAGGTAATGTTGGGGGTAAAACAGAGATTTGACCCAATCGTTATTATAAACAACCTGTGAAGATTTAACTTATTAATCATGGTTATATCGAGTGGACATAATATATCTACAGTGAGGGGAATTCAACTATGGGCTTTAGTGGAGTGACCCATTAATTAACGAATGGGGCTTAGATCGGTCTAATGAGTTTAGCCGATTAATCTCGGATCGTTGGAGCCCGTGATATGTAGGTTCATGAGGTCCCCCTACTAGCTCGGAAATGGATTGGCTTTAGAGTAGCGTGATAAGTTAATTTGAAACGTTCAAATTAGAATCATACGAAATTGGAGAAAATATATTTAAATATGATTTAAATATATGAAGATGAATTTGTGTAAAAATTAATTTAATATTAGATATTAAATTAATTAGACTTATTTAAATTATTTAAATAATTATTTATTAATTTTATTAAAAAATTAATTTTTGAAATTAATTTGTAAAATTAATAAATTTTGATTATATTAGAAATAAATTATGATTTTAAATTCAAAATGGATTTTTGGAAATTAGAAAATTATACAAAACTTGAAAAAATGGGTTTTTCATCTTCAACTAGCTTACTTGGAACCCACCTCCTCCTTTGTTTTACTCCAAGCATGAGCTGCATCCCATGCAGCACATCTCTTTGCATGATAGTCTGCAATATACTAAAGAGATTGGAGTGAAGAAAGGCAAGAGAACCAACTGAATTTTTGCTGAAATTTTTGGATGAAGAAGATGTTCTTCAATGGGTTCTGTTCAGTGAGCTTTCTCCATATTTCCTTTGATTCCAACTTATTTTGAGTCCCACAACTCAATCTAGAGCATCAAGAGGATAGTAGGGAAGATTTTGTGGTGGTCTACATAAGAATTCGAAGGACTTTGCAGCTGAAAATGGAGATTTCGTTGGTTCGGCCAAGGTATGTTCATGAAACCCATTATACTCTATTTTTAGCATGTTTCTTTTCAACCAAATTAATGAATTAGAATGCTTATGGATCCTGATTTCTTCCACTGCGTGATGGTATTGATCCAACAGTGGGATCAGTATCAGAACCTATATTATAAACTCCAAGTTCTAACTCAGAGAAAATTCTCGTCGATGAACTTCATCAGAGTTAAGAATAATTACTTTCTCTGTGAGTCCCTTGACATTTAATAAGGACTGGAGATTATCTTAGCAACTGACACTACTAGTTTCATTGTGATCAATCTCATTTTGCTCAAAAAGCGAGAACTTACGTTCAAACAATTCTTGCAACGAGTCCATGATCTCACGTGCAATGACCATGTTCTCAACCCTTTTGGCCAATGCATCAGGTATGCTTGCCAAAATGTGAAGTCAGGCCTTCAAATTCATATGCATTACGAAACTGCAAATAACCACCCACTCAAGTCGATTATTGAGAAAAAGAAATATTAATTATCATATAATTAATAAATTATAAATAAATACAATAACTAACTTATCATATTATATTTATAACCTATAGTTTTAATATTGCATCATATGCAACATATAAACCATAATTCTTTTTATATTTTATGGTATTTAATATAAATCATATTTATATTAATTCCTCCAATCAAATAATGTATCAAATACATTATATCAAATTATATCATATATAATTGAATTAATTTAATTATATCATATATAATCAAATTTTCTCTTGTTAATTTGAACACTTCAAACTAACCCAAAATCTGATTCTCAACTTGAATCCATTGAGCTTACCAAGGGGATCTTATGGACCTGTAGCTTGAAGCTCCAACAGTACGTGAATAACTGACTAAACTCTTTAATCACGATATCCTCGTTAACTGTCAGACACTCCACTAAAGACCAATAGCTGCACTTTTCGCACTATAGATATATTTCTGTGTCCATTGGATATAACCAATCAATAGTGCGATGACCCTTCACAAATCGCTCGTAAGTATAACTAGACCAATTTACCATTTTACCCCTGTAGTTATATTTGACTTCTTAAGTACCATTGATTCCTCTAATGAACAATAAGTCATAGTCCCACTATGATTGAGTCATCTCTTCCCAAGAGAGGGTGTCGCCACTATGTTCAAGACCCGGAATCAGCCCTTAAGGGAGCAATTTATCTACTTACCTTTACATCAGGGAAAGAGTGAATTCCGTCTTGTATAGCTGAGTTCCCAGCTCCCCAATCAGACGAATCCTCAAAATGGTAGGTTGTTGAGTTGGTAATCTGGCCACTCTCACCCATACAAATCAAAGGACCGCCTTCATGAGCAGAAGTTCTCAACTCATTCAGGATTCAAGTCATGTCACATATGGTCATCCTAGTAAAATGTAAGTCTCTATTATCAACGGCATTATATAAAGAGATTAATCATTTCATGGTCTTATCTTATACAAACTCTTTGTATAGGATAGCCCCTCTCATATGTCTCCATATGAATGATTAGGATCATATAATTTATAGCACTTTAAAACACTTGTAACATCTACAAAGCGGGTCGTATCCATAGTGTCACCAAGATAAGGTATCCTTCCTTATCCATCTACTACAGACCATTTAGGTTATTAATTTAAACAAGATCCACATGTATGTCTCTACAACTTGTTTAAATTTACATAAAATAACCTCGGATCTTAGTTTATTAGATTAAGTAAATGCTTATAAAATAACACTTATTTTATTAATAACAATATGTTTACAGAGTTTACAAACTAGAGACTACAAGGAGATTTAGGACACCATTCCCAACAGTAGGCAAGGACTAGAGTTCCATGAGATTGGTAGCCAGCGATGAGGAGGTAGCTCATATGAAGTATACAATTGTTGCCTCTGAGGCATGTGTCCTATCTCTAGAGTTGATCAATGTTCATTCGCCAACTGCACCTGAAGTTTAGGAACCCCTGTTGTATTCTCAGTTCTAGCTCGACCATCCAATAACCATGGTGATGATCATGTTTGAAAGGATCAAATGCTTTGGTCCTATTGGGATTAATACCTTAAATCTCGTGGATCTCGTAGTTTGTAATCTTGTATAAACAAATTGTTTAAACCAATAAAATAGAGAGTTATTCTATTTTATTTTTGCATAACTCAATCTAATAAACTAAGATCCAAGGTTATTTTATGTAACTTGAACAATATGTGATAGCCATACAGATAGGATCATGTTCAAATAATAACCTAAAAGGTCTAAGGTGGGGTGTCTTATCCTTGTGATACAACGAATATGACCCACTTTGTAAATGTAACAAGAATCATACATGTTACAAATGATGTGATCCAAATCGTTCATGTGGAGACATGCTAGTGGGGGTATCTTATACAGAAAGTTTATATAAGACCGAACCGTAATATGATTAATTTCTCTTTATAACACTGTTAATTGAAGAAATTAACATTTCATATGATAACCATAGGTAACTCGATCTCAATCCTTAGTTGAGTTATAAACTCTTGTCTATGAGAGCGGTCCTTTGATTTGCATGAGTGAAAGTGGCCAGTTTCACCGACTCAATATGCCTACCATTTTAGGGATTTGTCTGAGTAAGGAGTTGGGAATATAGCTACACAAAATGGAATTCGCTCCTTCTCGTCTTTAGGGTAAGTAGATGAATTGCTCCCTTAAGGGATGATTTTGGGTCTTGAACAATGAAGCATCATCCTTTCACTAGCCCGAGAGGGATTCAATTTATAGCTGGACTATAAACTAATTATTCATTTGAGGGATCAATGGTACATAAGGACTTAGAGGTAATTATAGGGGTAAAATGGTAATTTGATCAAACTGTAGGAAAATTCATGAAGGGTTAACTTACTATTGATTGGTTATATTCATAGACACAAAAATATATCTATAGTGCGAAAATGAATTGCTACCTTAAGGGATGGTTTTAGGTCTTTAACAATGAAGCATCATTCTTTCACTAGCCCGAGAGGGATTTAATTTATAGTTGGACTATAAACTGACTATTCATTCGAGGGATCAATGGTACATAAAAAGTTAGAAGTAATTACAAGGGAAAAATGGTAATTTTACCTAACTGTAATTCTGGACAATTCGTGAAGGGTTAACTTACAGTTGATTGGTTATATTCAAAGGCACAAAAATATATCTATAATGCGAAGAATGAAGCTGTGGATCTTTAATGGAGTGACATGCAGTTAATGAATGTTTATTAATTTAACTAAAGAGTTTAATTAATTAATCTTGTATCATTGGAGCTTCTAATATGTAAGTCCATTAGATCCCCTTGCTAGCTCACTAATGATAAAACAAGAATCTTTTAGTTTTGGATTAATTTGAATTGCTCAAATTAAATAAGAGAATATAAATTATTTGTATAAGATGCAAGTAATATAATGCATATCATTATAATATAAAATTACTTTTGAATAAGATTCAAAATTAAATCTTATAATATAAGAGTGAGATATATTTGAATAAGATTCAAATATTAATTATATGAATGAGATTCATATAGAAACTATAGATTAAAATTAATATAATGAGAGGTCCTCGAACAGATATATTTGTATCATTATAGCATGCTTTAGATATAATGTTCAGACTCGTTCATCTTAGCCACATTAAAGTGGACCATCATGTTCAAAATGTGTTCTCGAACAGAGGTCCTCCTCTTGCATACAGGCATCAAAGATGAATTTAAGAGCATCATGCCTGAGCTGAGCGGATGGTTGTCCGATCATTCCCCGCAGGGACTCTATGATCTCATGGGCAATGAGCATGGGCTCATGCTTCTTGGCCAAGACTTCATAAAGTCTTGCCAAGATATATGCTTGAGCCTTTTCATTTGCCCTTACCCAGTGCTCGTATACCTTCTGAACGTTTCAAGCAAAATTTTGAGCTGGGACTGGAGGACATTCCTCCACCAGGACAAATCTTAAATCATCGATGATCCAAACTGTATTAGTAGTGTTTTTCCAGGTGATGTAATTATCGCTAGTTAATTTGTCGGCGGCGAGCATATTTAATGTTATGGAAGTCATTTTGAAAAAATTGCTAAAACATACAATTTATTTATGTTAGTAAACCATGCATTACCCAATTTGAAAAACCAATCAAATTTAGCAAAATAATTTAATGTACCATATGTGACATCTATTTTGCAATGATGTTTCAGTGAGGCAGAGTAAAAGTCACCTAGGGTGATCAGTACCCTTTCACTGAAATAAGACTAACGTCGTGACGCTACAAAGATTAATTTCGTCTACCGCATCGCAATGTCGTGACGCCACTGTACAGTAGCTCATTGTACAGTTTCGAACTCCTTTGAAATGCTTCCGATTTTCGCCTTGTTTTCTTCAGAAATCGACCGAGAACAACATGAGTGACTCAAAACTTAAATGTACAGATTCAATAGCAAAATTATGCCCCAAAACATGGGCCCTTACAGAACAATTTTGTAAAAGAAAGCAATAAATAAAGTGCCAACCCGTAAACCATCCATAATTGCAATACCAAACACATTCACAAAGATCATCAAATGAAAATTACATAATGCTTAAATCCAACCAGAAACTGTAAAAATATTATGAAATTTTGGAAAATTAGGGCTAAAAAATCCCGCTCTTATGCCAATTGAAGGAACCATTGAAGGTCCTTAAGCGGGAATGGGATCGGACCCAAACCCATAATTTACATAATTGAGAATTTTACAGATACAAGAACCAGTATGCATTTAATTGAAGAAAAATACAGCATGCTTGGAGAATTACCTTTGAAAACCAATCTTCAAAAAGAATCCCTCGATAAAAAAGGACACTACCACAAAATTACCAATGTATTCTCTGGATGAGAATCCAGGAGGTGTGGGCTCTGGCTATTTTGGATGAAAGAGATTTAGAGAGAAGAGATGAGGAGAAGGATTATCAAGAAATCCCATAACTCTTCTGTGATTCTTTTGTGTTATATGTAATTCTCTGTGAAAACCAGAATGGGAAAAATCAACTCTTCAAAAATCTCACTATCACGTAGAGGAGAGAAAAGTGGAGGAAGGAGTCCTAAAATGATTTTAAAAAATTAAATTAAATAAAATTAATGTATTTTTAATAAATCGATTAATATATATTTATAGGATAACTACCTTATCATATAATAAATATTAAACTATATGTTATATCAAATATAACACATAACCTATAGTTTCTATATTGTATCAAATACAATGGAACCTATAGTTTCAATTCTCTCTCACCATTGGCTTTTAATATAAATCACATTTATATTAAATTTAATTATATGAATCCAATTCACATAAATATTATTCGAATCATATTCAATATTTATTTCCTCTTAAATAAATTTTATATTATAATGTATCAAATACATTATAGTAATTATATCATATATAATTAAATTAAATTAATTATATCATATATAATTAATTCTTTCAATCAATTTGAACAATTCAAATTAATCCAAAAATTGATTCTCATTAATTCCCATTGAGCTACATAGGGGACCTCATGGACCTGTAGCTTGAAGCTCCAACAGTGCGTGAATAATTAATTAAACTCCTGTAATTAAATTATTCACCATCTGTTAACTGTCAAGTACTCCACTAAAGATCGACAATTGCATTCTTCACATTATAGATATATTTTTGTGTCCACTGGATATAATCAGTCAACAGTACGATGACCCTTCACAAATTGCTCGTAAGTACAGCTAGACCAAAATCACCGTTTTGCCGCTGTAGTTACATCTAACTCCTTAAGTACCACTGATCCCTCTAGTGAAAATAAATCATGGTTCAACTATGACCAAACCCCTCTCGAGCCAGGAGAGAGTATGGCGCCACATTGTTCAAACCCTAGAATCAACCCATAAGGGAGCAATTTATCTGTTTATCTCGACGTTGGAGAAAGAGTGAATTTATTCTTATGTAGTTGTGTTCCCAGCTCCCCAATCAGAGAAATCTCCAAAAAGGTAGGCTTGTTGAGTCGACAATTTGGCCTTTCTCACCCATACAAATCTGCCTTCATATGCAGGACTTCACAACTCACTTAGGATTCAGGCCATGTTACCTATGGTCATCCTGGTGAAATGTAAGTCTCTATTATGAACGGCGTTATGTAATGAGACTAAACATTTCATGGTCCGGTCTTATACAAACTCCTTTGTATAGACTACTTCCGTTCACATGTCACCACATGAATGATTAGGATCAGATCATTTGTAGCACTTTACAACAATTGTAACATTTACAAAACGGGTTGTACACGTAGTGTCACAAGGATAAGTTATCCAACCTTATCCATCTACTATAGACCATTTAGATTATTACTTAAACATGATCCATCCATATGTCTCTACATACATGTTTAAGCTACAAGATAACCATGGATGTTAGTTTATTGGTTTGTGGATTAATGCAACTAAATTTCAAATAAAACATCACATATTTTATTAGATAAATAAAATATCTGTACAATACAATTACAAACTATAGGACCCTACAAGATTTAGAGCATCAACCCCAACAGTGTCTAATTATACTAATGCTAGCTTTGTATCTATATATCATAATTGTGGTGTTGAAGGTCATATTAGACCTAAGTGCTTTAAATTGAAGTATGATCATACTACTTGTTCAAGAAGAAATTTTTCTCAAAGAATAATGTTTTACAATGATCCAAGAAAAAATTTCTGCAAGAAAAGTAGAGTGCATAAGTTTATTATAAGAGATAAATCCTTGCATAATATTGTTTGTTTTTCTTGGGAAAAATATGGACATAAAGCTTATTCTTGTTATTTGTCTAGATCCAATGCTTTTAATACCAATGCAAAATTGAAATGGATCCCTAAGTTTGTAAATGCTAACACTCTTATGTAGGGATCAAATCCCCAGCGGAAGTGTGAGGACGCCTTGCATTCGATTTTTTTATTTTAAAAGAAACAAAAACAACAAGATAAAATATAATGGAATATGATAAACATCATACTCAGCATGCATTATAAAGGGAGAAACAACGGGATGAACAATTCTTACCTTCATAGATTCCCAAATTTCTCGAAACTTCTCTTGTTCTTCACACGAACGTCTTCTCAACGATCACCGACACTACCGATGTGAGATTTGGCTGAATTCATTAACCAAATTAATCAATATTCGTTAACTGTAGGTACACTCCACTAAAGACACACAGTTGCACTCTTCTCGCTGCAAATATATTCTGTTGCCACGGATATAGACCAATAACATCAAATTAGTCCTTCACGAGTGTTCGTAACACCAACTGGGTCAAATTATCGTTTTACCCTTGGGTTAGCTCTGTATTCTTAAGTACTAATGCTCCTCTAACGAACAACCTGTTTTTTATCCAACCATTAAACATAAACCTCTCTCTGGCCAGTGAGAGGGTAGAGCTCTTTGTTCAAGTCCTAGAGACACCACTCAAGGGAACACTCATCTACTTACCCTGAAGTCGAGAAGAAGTGAACTTCATCTTGTATTATGATATTTCCAGCTCCTCACTCGGTCTTGTCCCCAAAATGGTGGGCTTATTGAGTCGACAAACTAGCCACTCTCACCCATAAAAATCANAGAAATCTCTCTTGGGTCAGTGAGAGAGTAGGGCCCTTTGCTCAAGAACTGGAGATACCACTTAAGGGAACACTTATCTACTTACCCTAAAGTCGAAAAGGAGTGAATTCCATATTATATTATTATGTTTCCAGCTCCTCACTCGGTCTTGTCCCCAAAATGGTGGGCTTATTGAGTCGACAAACTAGCCACTCTCACCCATAAAAATCAAAGGACAATCTTTCGTAAATAGGAGTTCATAATACACTCAGGATTAAGACTAAGTTACCTAGATCATCCTATTGAAATAGAAACCTAACTAGTCTACAGTATTACATCTAATGGTTACTATTTTTGCGGTCCGATCCTATGAAAACTCATTGCAACCCACTCGTATGTCACCTACACGAATGCATTGGATCATTGTGTTTATATCAAATACAAAGTGGGTTGTATCCATAGTGTCAACAGGATAAGGTACCCAACCTTATCCCTATACTATAGACTCTTTAGGATGTATCTTGAAATTAATCCATGTATTGAAAGAAATCGGACATGAGGATTTCCATGAGCAATGGAATGATCATTCTAAATTCCATTCGTATTTGAACATACACAATTACAATCAAGAAACCGAAACTTACAGGCATGCACAATACGAAATTACAGCATGCTTTACAAAAATCAAGGGATAGAATATCATACCTTTGAAGACTCATCTTCAAACACCCTCGATCTTGAACGCCCGTACAATCAGCAAGACAGCAATCACGAACGCTCAAACACTACGATCGTAACACAGCACGATCACAATGACAATGAACACAGCGATCTCCAAGATCACGAACACAGCGAATGGCCACCAAATACCTCGAACTATGTCGAGATGAGTCAAACACCACCACAATGGCTACCTTGTTATTCTCGGTGTGAGAATCCAGAATTGTGGGCTCTGTGTGGACTTTGGTTAAAGGAAGAGACTAGAGTAAGAATAATTGTATAAACGATTGAGCAAGTAGGAGATGGCAAAGGTCTATCGTATAGACGATGCCCAATCGTTTAACAAATGCTATGCGATTGTTTAGCAAAAGCTTTGCGATCGTTTAGCTAAAGGCCAACTAAGTAAACTATCGTGTAATGTCACTCCATGATCATCTAGTCTCTCTTCAGCTATCGTTTAGTGAATCTAATCCACTTGACAGCCAACCGTGAGTTATTCTGAGAATGGAAAATCTCAATTCAACAACCTACTAAATTTAGGAAAATATTTTTCCTTTCATCTCATGGTTACCATGAAACCACCAACAACCTTCCACCCAATTAGTTATTAGAGAAAAAGAGATAATTATCCAATAATTAATATTATTATAAATATATATGATAACCAACTTACCACAGTATATTTATAACCTATAGTTTTAATATTTCATCTCATGAAACATATAAACCATAGCTCTTTTTCTATTTCATGGTACTTAATGTAAATCTCATTTACATTAATCCTCCACTTGATGTATCTCATACATCACACCGATCATATCATATATAATCGAATTACCTTTTGTCAATTTGAACATTTCAAATCAACACCAAGAACTGATTCTCAACTTGAATCCATTGAGCTACTAAGGGGACCTTATGGACTTGTAGCTCGAAGCTCCAATGGCACCTGAATAACTGACTAAACTCATTAGTCACAAGATCCACCATCCGTTAACTTCTAGGCACTCCACTAAAAACTGACAATTGAACTCTTCTTACTAAAAATATATTATGTGTCCATATCAACCAATCAACAGTGCGACAACCCTTCACAGATCACTCATAAATACAGCTGGGCCACTAACCATTATGCCCCTGTAGTTACATCTAACTCTTTAAGTACCACTAATCCCTCTAATGAACATAAGTCATAGTCCTACTATAATTGAGTCCTCTTTTCCAAAAAGAAGTTATGGCCACTATAACATACTGTGCCTCACCCAAATATTTCATTTAGAACTAGGCAGCTAGCCATTTCTTAATGTCAGTCAGATACCCTACATCATTCTCAATGAGTAGGATATCATCCACATACAGTATCAGGATAGCTACTGAGTTTTTGATGATTTTCTTGTAAACACAAGGCTCATCAACGTTCTGATTAAAGCCAAATGATTTTACTGCAGTGTCAAACCTAATGTTCCACGATCGAGACGCTTGTTTCAACCCATAATGAACCTATTAAGCTTGCAAACTTTTTGCTCTTGATTTGGAACTACGAACCCCTCTGGTTGAGCCATGTAGATGGTCTCCTTAGGATTACCATTAAGAAAGAGAGTCTTGACGTCTATTTGTTATATCTCATAATCATAAAATGTGGCTATGGACAGGAGTATCCTGATAGACTTGAGCATGACAACAGGTGAGAAAGTTTCCTCATAGTCCACTCCCTCGACCTGGGTATAACCCTTTGCCACAAGTTTACCCTCAAAGGTTTGCACCTTTCCATCTACACATCGCTTTCGCTTATAGATTTACTTACACCTTATAGGTCTTACCTCATCAGGCGGATCCACAAGCTCCCAGACGTTATTGAAGTACATAGACTCCATTTCCTGGTTCATGGCCTTAATCCATTCATCATTGTCAACATCCTCCATTGCTTTCTTAAATGATAATGGATCCTCAACCTTAGCATTAAAAATGATGTTTTGGGCTTCAGTCAAACCCATGTAGCGATCCAGTGGGTTCATAACCCTCCCACTACGTCGAGGTAGTCTTAACTCTTGAGCTGATTGACTAGATGCACTGACTTCAACAACTCTTAGTGATCTGTCAGTCTGTTCAACTACTCTTGTTGAACCCTCAGTAATCTCAGTCTCACTAGAAATCTCACGTAAAACAAGCCTACTTCGTGGTTTATGATCCCTGATGCGGTTTTCTTCCAAGAAAATAGCATTTGTTGAAACAAACACTTTGTTCTCACTCGGATCATAGAAGTATCCACCCCTCATTTCCCTGGGGTAGCCTACAAAGAGGCAAACTTTTGAACGTGGTTTTAACTTCTTCGGGTTAGTCACAAGCACATGTGTTAGACACCCCCAAATTCTGAAGTGGCATAAACTATCTTTACGGCCTCTCCACAACTCAAAAGGTGTTTCAGAAACACTTTTCGAGGGAATGTTGTTCAGAATGTAACATGCAGTCTTCACTGCAAAACCCCAAAACGAGTCTGGAAGATGAGTATAACTCATCATAGACCGAACCATGTCCAACAAAGTTCTGTTTCTCCTTCCTGATACGCCATTCTGCTGAGGTATACCAGGGGTCGAGAGTTAGGACGCAATCCCATGTCATCATATAGTTTTGGAATTGGAGGTCCATGTACTCTCCTCCACGATCAGATCATAGTGTTTTTATCTTCTTACCTAACAAGCTTTCAACTTCAGCCTTATCTCCTTGAACTTGTCAAGGACGTTAGACTTACGTTACATTAGGTAGAGATACCCATACCTTGAATAATCATCTATGAAAGAGATAAAATATTCATACCTACCTCAAGCTCTAACACTCATCGGACCACAGAGGTCAGAATGTACAAGCTCCAAGGCTTCCTTGGCTCTATAACCTTTTCCAGTAAAAGGTGGTTTGGTTATCTTGCTTTCGAGGCATGATTCACACACTGGCAAGGAGTTTTCTTCTAAACTCTTTAGAAGTCCATTTTTCACCGACTGCTCAATCCTATTGAGGTTGATATGACCTAATCTTAGATGCCAAAAATGGGCGTTTTTCTTAGGAGAAACCTTTGGTCTTTTAGCTGTTGTTGCCGTACTGAACATTTCAGTATTAAACAAGGCTTTTATGATTAATGGCCTTAGTACATATAAGTTACTTTCCATTGAACCAAAATCAATCTCCATTCAATTCTTGAAAATAAACACTTTACTCTCAGAAAAGAAGACAGTATACCCTTGTTCAATGAGACAAGAAACCGAGATTAAGTTTATCTTGATATGAGAAACTACGAAAACATTATCCAGTAACAGATAATTTTTCTTATTCAAAAATAACTTCAGCCTTCCTACATCAATAGTTGAAACAACATCACCAGTACCAATTCGATGAGTCATCTCTCCCTGTGGTAACGTTTGCCAGTAACTGAATCCTTGATAAGAGGAACTGACATGATTAGTAGCACCCCAATCAAGGATCCAGATAGAATAATCATTCTCTACCAAACATATCTCTAAGACCAATAAATCATATTTACTGTCTTTAGACATCCTTCTCTTTTGGAGAGTAGTGGGATCAGTATCAAAACCTAAATAAGCTCCAAGTTAAATGTCAGAGAACATTTCTCTTCTATGAACTTCAATAGAGTCAGCAACACTTACTTTCTCTTCCTAGAGTTTAACTTGGAAACTTACACTATGGGTTTTGTCATCTATCCCTTTGTGCTCAAAAAGTAAGAACTGGCATTCAAACAAATCTTGCAACGAGTCCATGATCTCATGTGCAATGACCATGTTCTCAACCCTTTTGGCCAAAACATGAGGTATGCTAGCTTATGTGAAGTCGAGCCAATGAATTAGCCTTCATCCATACTTCATATGCATTATGAACACTTCGCGGTGCATCAAGGATCGGGACTTGAGAACATTCCTCAACCATAAAAAATTCGAGGTCGTTTACCACGAAATACGTTTTACAAGACTCTTTCCACTGTATGTAACCGGTCAAACTAGAGGCATTAAACGGAAAAACAAACATGTTACTGAAAAAAAAAACACATTGACCTATGTTAAGCTTTAAGCAAATACCCGTTGAAAAAACATACAACATCCAATACTGTTTAGCAAAACTAACATGAACCCTGTGTGACATCTAGTTTCGCAATGACGCTTCAAAGGTTTAGGATAAAATTCGTCGAAGGGTGGTCAATTCATCCCTTCTCTGAATTGAGACATTCTCAACCAACCATTAATACCAGAACAACTCTTGTTCCTATAATGACTAGCCATCATTGATTTGGTCAAGAAATCATTAACTTACTTAACAATTTTTCGTAAGTGTGACCCGCCATTTTAGGCCCTAGAGTTCTGCCCTAAGCAGTCAATCAGAAGGGAAAATTTTTTATTGAGGCAAAAACTAAAGTGGTCCTATCCATTTCTGGAGTTCACCTTGATATTGACCAACTGCACAAGACTCATCTGAAGAAGGACTCTTCTAAGGCGCCACGAGGGAATACAGAATGATCTCACGATGCAAACCAATGACAGAGATCGTAGGATGTGTTGACACACACCCTTCACCCACTTACTATAAACACTCTCTTCGTCCACCTTGATATTGACTCATGCAAACACCATCCGAAGGGGGATGCTCCCAGGGCACCACGAAGCCAAGCATGAATCTCACGGCGTGAACATTCAGGGAGAAACATGAGTGGAATCATTGACATATCAGATACATCTCTTCCTCCCACTGAGTATTTTATAACCTAGGGTTTAGTTTACTTAGAAAAAAACGTGGCTAAGGACTTTAACTAAGTGACTTTTTAGGTTTACCCAAGAGTAACTTTTACCTTGGATAGTTGAAACAACTTTTGATCATCATCCATTAAAATTTTTAACGGAGTCTTTGACCAACTGTCGCATGCTTATAGAAAATCTATCTAATTCACCTTTCCAGGTAGGTTCCCAGGTAGGGGTGTTCCATTTCTGTTAGCTTAACAAACCTGCCTTAGACAAAAGGTCCCTTTTAGATAGATTTAATACAATTTTAATCTTTTATGTCAATCAATTTAATCCTACTAAATCGATTTAAAAAGATTAAACTAGGTTGCTAATCCCATTAGAACATTTGAACTTAGGTCTATCTCAATCCAATTTTAAAACCCTTTTAAAACATGAGTTCACCCTAAGTCCACATACAACTTTTTCTTATCGTTTTTAGTTCTAATTTCTATTATAACACTTATAACAGAAACCACCAAAACCATGCACAACACAAAGCAAACACATATAAGACATTCATAATGCTTATAAACAGCCTAAGTGTCATGCTCCATGCATTATTCATTAATTGCTACCTTTTTATATAACTCTTATACAAACAAGCAACAAACCAAGCAAAACATGTTTCCATTCATCCTTATACTATAATGCTTATAATATAAAGATGATGCATGAACATGCTTACTGCATGCACAAATATAACTTTTATATTTCATGATGCATGCGCATGCTCTCTTGTAATTTCATCATGCCATATTATAACACTTATAATACACGATGCATAAATAATGCACAACCTAAGGTGGGTTTCAAATTTATATGTCAAATACTTTGCCATATAAACCACATACAACTTATGTATATTAAACAAATGTTGATGAACCAGGAAAAATTGCCTCAAAATCCTTAAAACAAAAGCTAACTATTATTAAAATAAAAAAAAAAATAAAAAAAAGTCTCCGGTTCAAACAGGCGAACCAGGTCTTGAACCGTACAATCGAAGTCTGCGTCTCCATTGATCATGTACCAAAACCTATGCAATCATCTACACAAAAGAGTAAACGCTTTATTCAATCATTTACCTACACTTCCAGAGCTAAACGATTGTTTAGCAATGATCGTGTACCTTTTAATATGCGATGAAGCATAAGGCACGTGATTGTGCAGTGCGTCGTGCCTAACGCAAACCTTAAACGATCGTCTAAACGACAACGATGCGATGAAGCACACTCGTCTAAACGATCGCTGAGCGATCGCCTTCGTATCGTATACTGCGTGATCGTGTAGTCAGTGACTATGCGATAAGCATGCTAACTACACGCGTGTTTTATTAAACGATGAGCATCAAATGCTCCCACTCGATCATTTACCTCTAGCGTCTATGCGATTTGGCAACCAATGCTACGGAATAGAGCAAACACTTTACCCCATCGTTTAGCATTAGATAAACAATCATTTAGTAAATACTACACGATTGCATAGAAAAATCTACACGATCGTTTAGCCAAATCCCAACAATCATTTACCTGAGGCTACATGACACGACCAACTCTTGATCTTCTTCCTCACTAAGAACTGCATCTCCATGCTTCGAAACTTCTTCATGAACGACTCCACTAACTCAAACACTTTGAATTACATGCTGATTGCATGTTAATTATGCCAAAAACACAAGGGCCCTTACAAATTAACACTTTATAATTTAAAGAAAGCTTTAAACAGAGGCAATTAACCCGTAAATATTCATCAACGCCATCCACTAACGCATTTAATATTTAAACGCAATGCAAAAAACCCACTACAGTTGTAAAGGAAGTTCAAAACAAAAGTGAAATTTGGAATATTAGAACAACCTGGCTCTGATACCAATTGAAGGAAATCAGACACGAGGATTTCCATGAGCAGCGAAATGATCGTTCCAAATTCCATTCGTATTTGAACGTACACAATTATAATCAAGAAACGGAAACTTACAGGCTATGTACAATACGAAATTACAGTATGCTTTACAAAGATCAAGGGATAGAATATCATACCTTTGAAGACTCATCTTCAAACACCCTCAATCTCAAACTCTCGTACAATCAGCAAGACAGCAATCACGAACGCTTGAACACTACAACCACAACACAGAACGATCACAACGACCACGAACACAGCGATCTCCAAGATCACGAACACAGCGAACAACCTCCAAATACCTCGAACTCTGTCAAGTTTAAGTCAGACACCACCACAATGGCTACCTTGGTATTCTTAGTGTGAGAATCCAGAAGTGTGGGCTCTGTGTGGACTTGGTTAGAAGAAAAGACCAAAGGAAGAACAATCGTGTAAACGATTGAGCAAGTGGGAGATGGCAAAGGTCTATCGTATAGATTATGCCCAATCGTTTAAAAAATTCTATGTAATCGTTTAGCTAAAGGCCAGCTGAGTGAACTATCGTGTAGTGTCACTCCACGATCGTCTAGTCTCTCTTCAACTATCGTTTAGTGAATCTAATCCACTTGATAGCCAACCGTGAGTTATTCTGAGTATGGAAAATCTCAATTCAACAACCTACTAAATTTAGGAAAATATTTTTCCTTTCATCTCATGGTTACCATGAAACCACCAACAACCTTCCACTCAATTAGTTATTAGAGAAAAAGAGATAATTATCCAATAATTAATATTATTATAAATATATATGATAACCAACTTACCACAGTATATTTATAACTTATAGTTTTAATATTTCATCTCATGAAACATATAAACCATAGCTCTTTTTCTATTTCATGGTACTTAATGTAAATCTCATTTACATTAATCCTCCACTTGATGTATCTCATACATCCACTGATCATATCATATATAATTGAATTACCTCTTGTCAATTTGAACATTTCAAATCAACACCAAGAAATGATTCTAAACTTGAATCCATTGAGCTACCAAGGGGACCTTATGGACCTGTAGCTCGAAGCTCCAACGGTACGTGAATAATTGACTAAACTCTTTAGTTATGGGATCCACCATCCGTTAACTTTCAGACACTCCACGAAAGACCGACAATTGAACTTTCCTTACCACAGATATATTATATGTCCATATCAACCAATCAACAGTGTGATAACCCTTCACAGATTGCTCGTAAGTATAGTTGGGCCAATAACCGTTATGCCCCTGTAGTTACATCTAACTCCTTAAGTACCACTAATCCCTCTAATGAACATAAGTCATAGTCCTACTATAATTGAGTCCTCTTTTCCAAAGAGAAGTTATGGCCACTATGTTCAAGACCCGGAATCAGCCCTTAAGGGAGTAATCTATCTACTTACCCTTACTTCGGGGAAGGAGTGAATTCCATCTTGTGTAACTGAGTTCCCAACTCCCAAATCAAACAAGTCCCCAAAAAGGTAGGCATGTTGAGTTGGCAATCTGACCGTTCTCACTCATACTAATTAAAGGACCACCCTCAAAGGCAGAAGTTCCCAAAATACTCAGGATTGAGGTCATGTCACCTATGGTCGTTTAAGTGAGATGTAAGTCTCCAGTATCAACGGTGTTATATACAGAGACGAATCATCTCGTGGTTCAGTCGTATACAAACTCTTTGTATAAGACACCCTCGTTCGCATGTCTCCACATGAATGGCCAGGATCTACCATCTGTAGTAGTTCACAACACTTGTAAACCTCTACAAAGCGGGTCGTATCCACAGTGTCACCAAGATCAGGTATCCCTTCTTAATTTTTATACTACAGACCTATTTAGGTTATCACTTAAGGCATGATCCACTTGTATATCTCATATACATGCTTAAGTTTAAATACAATAACCATAGAGCTTTGTTTATTAGATATGAATAAATGCCAAATAAAATAACTTTTATTTTATTCATAACAATGTGTACAGTTTACAAACTACAAGACTCCGAGAGAATTAGGACACCAATCCCAACATGTATGTCTCCACATACTGTTCAAGACTCATAAGACAGCTTTGGATATTAGTTTATTGAATTTAGGATTATGTACAAAATAAAATACAACACAACAATAACATTTATTGGAATAACAACGATAACTCTTTATTGATAACGGTCAATTAATTACATTTACTATCTACGAGTTTTAGGGCATAAAATCCAACATCTTGGACCTAAACAAGTATGGGTACCAAAGAATCAAACTTGAACTTCTTTTTTATAGGTTGTTTGAAAGCCAAAAAAAAGTGGTACTTGGATAATGGTTGCTCAAGGCACATGATGGAAGACTAATCCAAGTTTATTTGTTTCTCTAAAAAGGATGGAGGCATGGTAACATTTGGTGATAATAAGAAAAGAAAAATTATTGGTAAAGGTAATGTAGGTAATAAATCTTCTATTTTGATTGAGAATGTGCTTTTAGTTTATAGTTTAAAGCATGATTTTCTTAGTCAACTGTGTGATAAAGGATTTATAATTGTATTTGATAAAAAGAATTGCATCCTTGAAAATGCTAGTGTAGAAAATTCTTGTTTGATGGAAATAGGGATGGAAATGTATACACTATTGATTTGAATGATTGCCCTATTAGCTAGTGTAGAAAATTCTTGTTTGATGGAAATAGGGATGGAAATGTATACACTATTGATTTGAATGATTGCCCTATTAGTGATAAATGTCTTTCAGCTTTGCATGATGATTCCTAGTTATGGCATAGAAGATTAAGACATGCATAGTGAGTTTGAGATGAGTATGATGGGATAACTTAGTTTCTTCCTTGGGCTCCAATCAAACAACTCAAGGATTGTATCTTCATAACTCAAGAAAAATATACAAAAATTTTCTCAAGAGATTCAAATTCAATGAAAGTAAAATTTTCAAAAACTCCTATGAGCACTACCACCAAGCTTGATAAAGATGAAAAAAGTAAATGTGTAGACATAAAGACCTATCGAGGTATGATCATATCTTTACTTTATTTGACCGCTAGTAGACCCAATATCATGTTTAGTGTATGTATTTGTGCTAGATTTCAATCATGTCCTAAGGAATCACATTTGCATGCCATTAAGAATGTTTAAATATTTGTTTGGAACTATTGATATAGGTTTATGGTATCCTAGAAATGTTGAATTTAATTTGGTAGGATATTTTGATGCGGATTTTATCAGTAATTTAATTGACCATAGGTATACTAGTGGGGCTTGCCAATTTCTTGATAGTTCCTTAATACCTTGGTTTAGTAAAAGAAAATTTTGGTTACTTTATCCACTACCGAAGCATAATATATTGCGGTTGTTAGTTGTTGTGTACAAATCTTTGGGTGAAACAAACTCTCTATGATTATGGATTAAAATTTAATTATGTGCCCATATTTTGTAATAATACTAGTGCTATTAGTTTGACTAGAATCCTATATATCATTTTAGGACTAAACATATTGATATTAAACATCATTTTATTAGAGAGCATGTACAAAATGGTCATATTACTCTTACATTTGTGAGCTCTAATAATCAATTAGCGGATATTTTTATCAAGCATTTGAATGAAGAAAGCTTTTGCACAATAGGCATGAGTTTGGTATTATTCGTTGTGATGCATCTTGATTTCATTCTTACTTGATATTATTATAGAACGCATATTAATAGGGGAAGAATTGCAAACTTTGTATGTGTTCATATTTTTAGGGGAGTACTTTTATGTTTATTATTCTTTTTTATGATTCCAAATGAGAGGAGAATAAGAAAAATATGTTTGTGTTGCATAATTATTTCTTTTGAATTAGTTTTAGGGGGAGATTCAATTAAGGGGGAGTAGTTAATTCTTTTGAATGAATGATTTTTATGGTGATATGTGTACTTTATAGTGAAAATCAATTCTTGATCATCATGTCTTGCTATGGTTATGTGCATTCCATGTTATTTTTCTTCAATAGTTTGTTGTCATAAAAAAGACGGAGATTGTTGTCTTTTTGGCCCTTAATCTCAAATTAATTAATTAATGTTTTGATGATAAAAATCGGATTTTATTAATTTCATTATTTTGAATAATCTATAGTATAGAATTCGGAACAATGGTTCTGACGCCTATTGAATTACCGAAATCGAAGTTTGAATGAAAAAAGATATAGATGAAACAATTTTAGAGGTAAAAATATCCGAGACGGTGAAGTGGTGGCCAAATCATCAAATTGGAATTGGACTGATTAGAAAGTATCACTTGGAACTATGGGTAAATGACACATGGGGCCTTAAATTTGCAATTTGTGGATTTTAGTTTTTCTTTAAAAAAATAATAAATGAAAATTGATTTCATTAATAAAAGGGGGGAAATTAGAATTTTGACCCAAGGTCAAATAAGAAAAGAAAAGAATTTGAAATTAAAAAAAGAAAGTTACGNAGGTAATTTGTAATAGGTCATCATTACCTAGGTAATGATGTGGGTAATTTATTACCTATTAAAATTAAATAAGTATATTTTCTTTTTTACTTTTTGTTCACTTTTAATTTCTACATTCAATTTAATTTTTGGATCAATCTAATGGTCCAAAAATTAAATTTCACTTTTTTCACTTTTAATCTCTCTCTAAACTCTCAAATTTCTTTCTTTTCATCTTATTATAGAGAGATATTTTCATTGTATTGTGAGTTCAAATTTGTACATCTGCTCATTTTAGAGAGTTTTATTATATTATTTAAAGCTTTAAGAATATTGTAAGAGTTAGATCTTAACTCATGGAAAAGATCGGGTTTGCTCTTGAATCTGAAAAAGGAGTAAGTAGCGGTTCGATTCTCATCCATGGAAAGAGTCAAATGATATTTTTAATCAAAATCCTAAGAGGTGCTTGGAAAAGTGGATATAGATTGAGTTTGACTAAACCACTATAAAATCATGTTGTCTTCTTTTCCAACTATTTTCTAATTATTTTTGCATTTAATTTTAATTGCATGTTCTTGTCGGTTAAGATTAATTGAGTATATTATTACATAATTTTTTTATCAAACTTGTTATTTAATATCAATTATGGGTTTTAGGAATTTAATTTAAGAACATCTAATTCGTTTAATTTGAGCATATTTTTCAAAAAGTTTAATTAAACTCTATTCACCCCCTCTCTATGATTGCTATAAAAAAAAAGTATATTGAAATAGCTTCTACTACTTTATACTTTATAAATATACATGATAAAATGAAATCTCTTTCTAAGAACAAAAGTAATATTGTGAAATTAGCAATAGATGTAGAGATTTAAAATGTAACACCAACTACACTCAAATAGTGGTGTTCTGTTGATATAAAATGTACTTGTTCCACTTCAAAGTTAACTTTCATATATATAAATCTATTTTGTAAAGTTAAAATATGAAGGATCACCTTTATGTTCTAACGTCTCTCAACGAACACCTAAACTTGATAAGTTACCTTTTATATGGGTCAATATACATAAATGAGTATATTCACTCGATGTGTAACCACATACACACATAAACAATCAATGGACATATAAATTCAAAGAGTCGTGTACCAAAGGTTAAAGGGTATCAACACACACCTAAACTCGAATAGTTACATTTTTTTACATGAGTTGTGTAACTGCTTGTATCTAATGAGTTGTGTTTCGTCAACATAAAGTTGCACCTTTATCGTTCTAACATCACTCGACAGATACCAAATGAAGAGTTGTGCCCTAAAGATGGAAGGAAAAAGTTGAGATTTACTAAAAATATATTTCTATTTCAGTTCTAAAAGGCTTTCGTATACATTCAGATATAAGTGGGAAAAAAACTCTTCATTCACCTACTCTAAAAGGTGGTAGTCAAAATAACAAATATTTGCATTTTAGGCATTTTTCATTTATAGTATATTTATGTAGCTATACAACACATTTTTAGTTTTTTTTTATTATTATTATTTTTAAGAAAATTGTGTTGTATAGCTACAAAATATTAAGTAATAAAAATGATTATTAAACAATAAATCATTTATTACATGACATTAGGACTAAATCCCAATACAAGGAAACAATCAACTTGTGTTGATTGGGTCAAAATCGATTCCATTCAGTCACAGCCTAATCCAACCCAAACAAATTAAGGAATCTCTTGTTTGAGATACATTATTCAACTATAATTCTAACTAAAAAAAACTTAGATGGAAAATGGGTTACACCCAACATCTACAACACAACCACATGGGTCACTATTGTGTTACATGTCATTCTCATTTCTTTTAACGTTTCTTCATCTCTTCCTTTTTAAGTTTTTCCTTTTTCTCTAATTTTTCCTTCCATGTCCTAACTCCAACTAAAATTATTTTATCTCTCTCTTTTGTTTTTTCAGGACTGACTAGATAAATAGCAAATTTCAATATTTCATTTGGAAAAATAGTAAAATATCATTAAAATTGTGAAAATAGTAAAATAGAATTAAATAATAAAAAATAATAATGAGAAATTGTCAAAACTGCTCTCAACTAAAATTAAATATATAACGTTCAGAATTTGAAGGTGGAACGTTTCAAAACATTCAAAAACCACAAATACACTATAATTAAACAGTTTAACAAATTAGAAATTTGGAAAAGCTGCCCTCAACACATACCATAACTATGAAAAAGAAAACCCAAAGAATTCTAGTCCCAAACTAAAACAAATTAAGGATTTTGGAAAGCTTCCACTATCCCCAACACACACCATAGCCGTGAGGAAAAAAAAAATCTCTTTGTTCAAGTGACCCCGGCACAAAACTCCAAAACAACCAAAGCTTTAAATAGGCTCGAATGCTCATAAAACACTGCTGCTCATTTCCTTTGGCAACCACACGACAACGGTAACAGGTAAATAGCAGCGGCAGAGTACAAGGTGACGACTTCATTTGCATATATATATATATCATTTAAATTGGGTTAAGTCTTATCATTTTCCCTCTCAAATTCAAAATTTACAATGCTAAATCTTGTATCAACTAAAATGAAAAATTTCAAATCTCTTGTGAAATAAATTTTAATTAATTATCTTCTCAATTATATCAATTATGGTTGAAAATAATAAACTTAAAGGGAAACAAAATCCAACGATTTGGGATAATTGATTTAAATTCACTTTATAGTATATGTGTAAATGTAGATTAGGTAAATATCTTAGTTTCATATGATTATTACACTTTATCTGTAAATAGTGCAGAAAAGCTTGTTTGTGAAAAATGATAAGAGATTGTTTAAAAATGATAACAGTTGATACAATATTTCTAACACAAAAAGAAATTACATTGTATTTGAAAAGTAAAATTTGTGTAAACAATAAATTATAAACAAACATATATAGGAAAAAAACATAAAGATAATGAAAAATATTCTTATAAGAAGATCGAAACAAACATTTGAGAAGAAAAAACTGAATAAATAGAGGATAGATCAAAAGAAATATTTGGGAAGAAAAATAGCATCGATAGGATGAACAACTATATAAATATGTTTTATATAACAATGACATAATGTTAGATTATCTATTAATAAAAGATAGATTCGAATAAATAAGGGTGGAGAAAAATTAGAAAAAATCTCCAAATCTTTGACAAAATAATCCAAAATTTGATTCCATCCAACCCCAAACTTATTCCCAAAATAACTTACAAAGACAACTTCATAATTAGACTTGAATGGATAGAAAATAATTATTTTCTAAAAAGTCAATAATTACATAAATCTTCATAACTTCACATTACAATTATACTGTATGGGTAAAAGTGTAGATTAGTAAAATCTTATAACTTCATATTACTATTACACTTTATGTGCAAATTAGTTAATTACTAGAACATACGAAAACTGGTAGAGAAAAATTTATGAAAATGCAATGCTTGTTATAACCGGAACTCACGAAAAATTGTAGATAAAACCTCATAACTTCACATCATTATTACTATGTATGTGTAAAATAATTAAATTTCATAATTTCGTATTACAATTATATTATATGTGTAATTGGAGATTAGGTATGTTTCAGACACCATCAAATGCAAATCGGGAATATCGAAAAGGTTCATCATCTGTAGGGTACATGTTGTGCTAAAATTCTTATTCAATTTTGTTTTTGCTAAATCTCCAAACTAATCCTAAAATTTTGCTCTATACACCAATTTCCTGTTTTTTTCATGTGTTTCTTCATTTTTTTTTCTTTTCTATTTTTCCTTCCATTTTCTCAGTACCAACTCCAGTGAGAATCATTTTCTCTCTCTCTCTCTTTTGTCCTTTATGCATTTCTTCATCTTTTTTCTTTTCTATTTTTCCTTCCATTTTCTCAATCTCAAGTTTATGGCGAAAAAGAAGAAGAGTTATTTAGGGTAGCGATTTTGAAGTCGGTTTTTAGTTTTGATGAGAAGAAAACTAAACTTCTCCGTATATGCGTAGCTAGTAGGTGAAGAATGTTGATGGAAAAGCTTCTTCTAAAGGGAGAGAAATTAAAATGGAGGCTTCTATGAGCCTTTCCTTTAGAAAATTAGGGCATAATTTGAGATTAAGAGAGAGAAGAGGGAGATTGTGTACTTTGGAAATGTCGAGATATGTCGCATTTATCTTGAAGAAGAAGAGGGACAACCACGGGAAGAAGAAATATAGAAAGGAATGGAGGAAGAAACCTAAGGAAAACGTGAGATTGACACACGACGCTATGAAAATGGGTTACATAATTGAGTTACAAAGTTGGATATAACCCAGTAATTATCTAAGTTTTGTTTTTCTAACTATTCAGAACGCAAATTCTAATCTAAGTCCGACATTATAGTATGTTTGGCACCACAATGATGTGAAACTTTTTGTTTGAGAAGCATTATTCATTCCTTTGATCATTTGGATTGAATAGATTCGATAATTCTTACAAGTCTAATTTAGACTTCAACAACTTTCATTTCAGATAATTTTTCTACTTTCTTTACCTACCCTATCGCAGTATTTTTTGTATCAAGGCACAACAAAGACAAATGTTTGAAAGACATCTTAATCATGATATTCGTTTTGTATTGCAATTAAAGTACGTTTTCAATACTTTAGATATTATTTAATACTTCTATGTCGTGTAGTGCATCACATTCATGTTCGAGGTCATGGATGTACAAATAAAAAAGAAAAAAACAATATTTAAATTATACAATAGTAGAAAAGTTTTATTTGATGTCTAATATAAAAATAAAATATTATTATATGTCAAATGGTTAGAGCCATCACCCGAATCATTGAATATTCAAGCACCTCTGAACTTTTGAAAAGGTTAAGACTATTCGCAGGGACAACTACTATAACTATAAGTCAATAAATTTAATGATAGTTCCTCTCATTTCTATATTTGGTAATAAATTAGCCACTCAGCTTTAACATGCCATTTAGTTCCATACTTCAATACCTAATTACTTTAAGTTCCATCTGATAGCTATTTGAAACTAAATTTGTAGTATTTAAAGTTTAAAAACTAAACATTGTAGATCTATTTGATATCTATTTTGTTTTTTTTTTTTTAAATTAAACTTATTTTTCCATAATTTCTTACGAGAATTTGCATCTTTCTTAAGTGTAAAAGTTGCAGAGTTGAATTCATAGACAAATTTATAAAACAAAAACAAATTATAAAAATTTATCTTCTTTAATTTTCAAAATTTAACTTGATTTTTTAAAGTATTGGTAATAACTACATAACAAATGAAGGAATTTAGAGATGAGATGAGTGTTTATAGGCTTAGTTTTCAAGAACTAAAAACCAAAAACCAAATATAGTTACTAAACGCGATCATAGTTTTCAAAAGTTGTTTTGTTTTTTATAATTTGATTAGAAATTCAAGTATTTTTTTAACAAATGTGAAAACCATTATAAAAAAATTGAGGTTATGCTAGTATATAGTTGAGTTGATGAAGCAATACTTGTGTGAAGTCATATCAATTCTCGACTAGATTTGTTGAGCTTGCTAAAACAATTTTCTTTCACGAATGTATTATCAAAGCAATTGAGGTAGAAATTCATTCCCTCTAGATTGAAATGGATTCCCAAATCCTATAGAATGTCATGACTAGTAAAGATCACTTTCAAAACAAGCTCCAATATTTTGTTGATTTCATGTGTGAACTCCTTCAAGGTGGTGCAATCTAAGGGTTTCACGTTGTCAAATATAAGTGTAACTCTATGACCCACAAGTTAGTTATTTGCGATACAAATTGACGACAATTTGACTTGAAAATCACCTTCAATTCGTGGTCCTTGTCCTGCATACGATATTATTTATCTTTAATATTGTTGTTTGTTCATTCGAAAGAAAAAATCTGAACATAATTTAATGCTTAAAACTTTTCTACACACATTCAAATTGAATCATCATGGATTGGTAATGGTAATTGAAGGACATGAGTTTGATAAAGGGCTTAGAGTGAATGAGTTCAATATAAGGTAACCACCTATCAAGGATTTTAAATCTTACGAGTTTTTCTCAATACCCAAATATTGTAAGGTCAGTCAAGTTCTTGTGTGAGATTAGTCGAGATGTGGATGAGATGGCTCAAATACTCTTGAATATATATATATATATATATGTATGTATATACAAAAATCAGATGCATTTATGATGTAATAGAGAAAAAGAAGTATTGTTACAAAATTTGGAGCATTATTCCAACACTAGGATTAAATATGAACTAAAACTTGACTTTTAGGTAAAGGTTAACGACTAAAACTACTTTAAATGAAAACAAAAAGGTGGCTTGATTTTCAAGAATGTATTACAAACATAAAGAAAGAGGCGGAAATAATTGAGGTGTCAGCGGCAAATGGTTGTACAATACGTTTAAAAACAAATGCAAAGGAACAGCGGTTATTTGTTGGATCGTTCATCAAAAGGGGATTTGGATTTGAAGTTTTAGGGCAAACGAAAGGCGGAGATTTGAAAATTTGCAGCGAGAGAGGCGTGGATGAACCTAATCCCCAACCATTACCCAACCCAATCTCCAAGAAATTTAATTCTTTTTTGCCTCTTTGGCCAACCCATCACCTAAACATGAATTTCTTGCAATAAATGATATTAATGGATCCACCCACAAACAAACACACTCAGACTCTCTCTCTCTCTCACGCATCAACTTGGTCAAAATGTGGAAGAAATGTGAAACTAATAAAGTTTCATGGCTTCAATTTCGCTGAACCGCGAGTTTGGTCGCCAACACCACCTTCCCCACACTCAATACGCCACCTCCTCTGACAGTGATGCGACCGACCCTCAAGCTGTATATGGTTCTTTCTCCTTTTTAACGGTTTGGGTCTCAATTCTTGGGGAGGAATTACTGGAATGCGATAAGATTTTTGGGATTTAACACATGTTCTTGTTTAATGTGGGTAACTGTGAACTGTGAAAACTAGCGGAAGCAAAAAGAGGGATAAAGAAGGAGACAGAAAAGAGAGAAAAGGGGTTGGAACTTGGAATGAGGGGATACCACGTGCAGGTTTCCATTAAAGGAGTAAAGGAGTGAGTGACCCCACTAAACCCAAACTCCAACCTACCTCCTCTGCCAGTTCTTTTAAGCTTCAAGTTTGTGCATGATTCACACCGATCACTAATACCCATTTGATGTTTTTTTTCAAATTTTTCTTTTGCATTTCGGCAGTCTTTGATTCATGATGAATTAATGGTTTGTAGCAACCATTCCGTGAACTGAAGTATTCTGATCTACTCTTCTCCAAGATTTTGGTTTCTCTTTCTGCACCAAGGTTTGTGGCTTCCTTTTGTTTTCCTTCTTTTTTTAGTTCTACTTAATGGGTTGTTTCGTTTTTGTTATTCTATGCTCAATTTTGGTGCATGACATTTTTGGGAAGAGGGGAAACTATTAGGTATGTGTCGGATCAGTCCTCAGTAGCTTACTTTCTCCAAGTGGGAAATTGTTAATTTGGATATGGGAATCTATTTTCCCTTTTTCTTCCTTCTGTTTTTGTGCTTTCTGAAAAATTATTTATCTGCTTCTTTTAGTTTTGGCTAGAGTGTAATTTTCTGTCTATGATTTATATAACTGGCGATTTATGGGTTACTTTGGACTTCACGATGGGAGGGAATCCTCTATCAAAGCTGATGGCAGAGGAAAAGTTTTAGATGCCATGCACCTGTAAAATCCATGTCGTGTCTACGCAATCTTTATGTGGTCAGATTCTTTCGCTAGGTCCGGCGATGTTAAAATAATGATATACAGTATGCTGCACTTGGCACAGAAAAAAGGAAAAGCCCATTTAAGAAGGCTTTCCCTAAAAGCTGCATGATAAATAATTTGATAGTTTTGCTTGAAACTTTTCTCATTTTTTTTTCCAAAACTTGGTGGATAGCTCTGTTATAACTTGGAGGCTCTGTTACGTTATTTAGTCAGCATTTCAGCTGACTGTCTAGTTTATATCGCTGCAGCATGTCAGAAGCCCTGAGGAAATCAAATGTGATCAATTTTGGGCGTGGGAATGGATACTTGAATGGGGCAATACCCATCAGAAATGCAACTGCAGTACCTGAAGTTGATGAGTTCTGTCAATCTCTTGGTGGGAAGAAGCCAATCCATAGTATTTTAATTGCGAACAATGGAATGGCTGCTGTTAAATTCATACGTAGTATTAGAACATGGGCTTATGAAACATTTGGCACTGAAAAGGCAATCTTGCTGGTGGCCATGGCTACACCAGAGGATATGCGAATCAATGCAGAGCATATCAGAATTGCAGATCAGTTTGTGGAGGTTCCTGGTGGAACCAACAACAATAACTATGCTAACGTGCAGCTTATTGTTGAGGTACTTCATCTTTCCAATCAAATTTGCATTATGTTCTAGTACCATTGTTGGCCACATTTCATAATTGGGATTGTTTCTTATGTGAAAGAAGAACAAAAGAAAGGAGAAAAAAAAAAAAAAAGAAAAAAAGAAAAAGAGAACTCTTTCTTTTGATCAAAGTAAGTCGTACAAGCAAATCCTCATAGAAGGTTATGGGTATATATCTCAGTTCAATTTCGCTACACTCTTAAAACAGCCAGTGTGTATTTTAGGAATTTCAAACATCAATTTCACTACTGACGTGGCCTGTATGAATTGTTGTGGAAACTGTATGTTTCGAGTCCTGTAAAACCTGGATTGTATTTGTTGATGAAGATGCTCTCACACTCATTAGAAACTTGGTAGCTTCTTGGTCATCACATGTTTTTACTTTTCGAGGGTTTTCTTTTTTTCCTGATATAAAACCGTTTATCATAGTAAATTGATCCACTATGTAGATGGCAGAGATAACTCATGTTGATGCAGTTTGGCCTGGATGGGGCCATGCATCTGAGAATCCAGAGCTACCAGATGCACTGAGTGCAAAAGGAATCATATTTCTTGGGCCTCCATCAATATCTATGGCGGCATTGGGTGATAAAATTGGTTCATCATTAATTGCACAGGCAGCAGAAGTACCCACCCTTCCATGGAGTGGTTCTCACGTAAGTTCATATCATTTTCTCTCTGAACATATCATGCACTCGATGATCCACATTCAATATATTCTTTATTTGGTGTTTAGGTGAAAATTCCACCTGATAGCTGCTTAGTTACCATCCCAGATGATGTGTACAGGGAAGCTTGTGTTTACACAACAGAAGAGGCTATTGCCAGTTGTCAAGTTGTAGGTTACCCTGCCATGATTAAGGCATCATGGGGTGGAGGCGGTAAAGGCATAAGAAAGGTTAGAACAGCAGCGTTATGGATGCTTACTATATAGGTAGCTTAGGAACAATGAAAATAACCTTGGGAGCTGAACTCCCATTGATGAATTTGAGACGAAAAAACACAATGACCATTTTTCTTTTAAATCGTTCTATTAATCTCAACCTTCAGGTTCATAATGATGATGAAGTGAGAGCATTGTTCAAACAAGTGCAAGGTGAGGTTCCAGGATCACCCATATTTATAATGAAGGTTGCAGCACAGGTCAGATAAGATATCAAGTGCACTTCATCACAATCTTCATTGATTCTGTAGGGGATATTTTATTCTGACTTTTCATTTACTTTTGTCTGATTAGAGCCGGCACCTTGAAGTACAGTTGTTATGTGATCAATATGGAAATGTTGCTGCGTTGCACAGTCGTGATTGCAGTGTTCAGAGACGCCACCAAAAGGTTAGTTCATATTGTTTTGTCCAGTCTCCATTTCTTGGAAATCAATGCTTTTGTAAGTTTTTCTAAATTGTTCACACTATGAGACTATTATTTAACTTTCTGTCCTCTGCCTAACAGATTATTGAGGAGGGTCCAATTACGGTTGCACCATTGGAGACAGTTAAAAAGCTAGAACAGGCAGCTAGAAGACTGGCTAAATGTGTAAACTACGTTGGAGCAGCAACTGTTGAGTATCTATACAGTATGGAAACTGGAGAGTACTATTTCTTAGAGCTCAATCCTCGGTTACAGGTATTGATGACCTTAAATTTGTAGCTTGACATGCCCATATTAGTGACCACTTAATTCATCAATAACTCCTTTCCAAGCCTGAGATTGATCCTGTTGAATGTGGCCTGTGAGACATGATGGAATCTGGTGAAAATGTAAATTTAAATCTTGCCAAGGGAAGATATTTGTTTGCTGAGTAAGTGCGGTTGTTGTTTTTTGTTTACTGAGCTATTTGAATAGAAATAGCATCATGGAAAACGATGTCTTGTGGCATATTATAACCTCAATTAGTCCTAGCTGTGTTTATGCTTACTCTGAGACATGCATTCATGAATAGCTGTTTCTGTTGAGTATATCCACATATGTTTTTTTATCACAAAAAATTCATGAGGGGTGATGATTTCGTCTATCTATTTATTTTAAACAGGTCGAGCACCCAGTGACTGAGTGGATAGCTGAAATAAACCTTCCAGCTGCCCAAGTTTCTGTGGGGATGGGAATTCCTCTGTGGCAAATTCCTGGTACGATTTAAATCTATGGAATTCATTTTGTGATATTTGTCACTTGAAATTATATATATCACAAAATCATATATAATTTTTGAAATCAGAAATCAGACGCTTTTATGGAGTAGAGCATGGTGGCGGATATGATGCTTGGCGGAAAACTTCTGTTGCTGCAACTCCATTTGATTTTGATCAGGCCGAATCCACTAGACCAAAAGGACATTGTGTAGCTGTCCGAGTTACAAGTGAGGACCCTGATGATGGGTTTAAACCTACAAGTGGAAAAGTACAGGTTGGTCGAGTTTCTTATGATTTTTTATTTTTTATTTTTAGTAAGATGAAAGATGTTAAAATGTTTCCAACACTATGCAGGAGTTAAATTTCAAAAGCAAGCCAAATGTGTGGGCATACTTCTCCGTCAAGGTAGGCCTTTTTCTCATAGATGTATGTTCGTCCTATGATTTATCTAACATGCATGCTGAATTACATTTGCTGTATACTTTGCAGTCTGGAGGAGGGATTCATGAATTTTCAGATTCTCAGTTTGGTAAGCATTAGTTCTTTTTTTTTTTGGGTGGGGGGAGAAGGGAAAGTTTGGTAAGCATTAGTTGATAGATACTTTAAGCACCTAGTCCTTCAGTTTGAGTTTTGGGGAACACTTGTAGACACATTAATATATTTAAATTTCTATGTTTTATTGTGAAGCAGAAATTGCTTTTACGTGTAATGGTCAATAAAATATTTCTTAGAAGAGGGATGGTTAGTACACTGAAGGTAGGAATGCCCCTTCAGCATTGATAACCGAATTTTGAAGAAATTATTTTAAATTTCAATGAGTTCCTCAAATTATCAAGCAACTCTTCAAGGTTTTCATTCATGTCCTCTGCTAGATAGGAGGATTAGGACCAGGATGCTTCAAAATTTTCTCCTGCAAAAGAGCCTTCTAAAGTGTACTTCAAGAAGACAGTGTCATAGAGATCTTCCTGTTTGGAAAAAGGACATTTCTCTAAAAAATTAAGGTTTTATATTTTGTTTCGGTTTTGATGGTGGTCTCAACACAAATGACACAACCAATCTTGAGATTCAAATTATACTCTTCAACCTAATTGGTGACTTCTGAGTTCTCCGTGAAAAACACAGTAAAAATGTGACTCATTGTTCCAAGAATACCCTTTTGGCTAGCATATTCATTCTTTTCAGAACTTTGGAAGGAGCTTCATCCTTCCATACCTGTGCGTTGAAGTTTCTATACCTTTCTTTGCAGCCTGCCCCTACCTTAAAGGCATACCTGCTGTTTGTATAATGCAATTGGGGTAGGGCAATACTTTAGTTTATTTGGATTGAAATGAATAGAACAGTTTACTGAGAGGATCAGAGAGATTAGGTGAAGTTCGGTCTATTACTTTCAGCTTTTTTTTTTTTTACGAGTCCTTCCATGTTTTGCTTATTTGTTTTTCAGTTGGCCCTTTTTTTTTGTAATTACCTTCTTTGATTAAATAGAATTGAAACTTGTTTTTGTACATTCGTCATTCGTTACAAAATCTCAGTTTCTTATTAAAAAGAAATAGGAATATGGACGATATTTTGATCATAAAACCTAAGACAATTATTTTTATTTGGTAATTTGTATGACTTGCTAATATCGTGATTTCCTCTAGGTCATGTTTTTGCATTTGGAGAATCCCGAGCTTTAGCAATTGCGAATATGGTTCTTGGGCTGAAGGAAATACAAATTCGTGGAGAAATTCGAACGAATGTTGATTACACAGTAGATCTTTTAAATGTAATGCTAAAATGATATAATATTAAATTCCATTCTTTTCTGCCAGTGTGAAGTATATCATTTTCTTTATTCAATTTTGGTGGAAATGCAACTTAAGAATAATAGTCTACAGGCTCTCGATTACAGAGAAAACAAAATTCATACAGGCTGGTTGGACAGTAGAATTGCTATGCGAGTTAGAGCAGAGAGGCCACCTTGGTACATTTCTGTTGTCGGAGGGGCTCTATTTGTAAGCACTCACATTTGATAGTAATTTCAATTTCTAAACGTATGTATAGTTAAATAAATTGGTAACGAGTTTTCTTTGTTCAACTCAGAAAGCATCTGCCAGCAGTGCAGCCATGGTTTCTGACTATATTGGCTATCTTGAGAAAGGGCAAATCCCTCCCAAGGTATTGTACTGAGAGATTATATTTAGGTACCTGATTTTTGTTGCTTCGATGCATTATCCTTCCTACATTATGTGCTAACAAATTTAATGGCAGCACATATCTCTTGTCCACTCTCAAGTATCACTAAATATTGAAGGAAGCAAATACACGGTAATGCTTCTATCATTTGATACCAATGCTTGGCAGGTAGCGATTATGTAGCTTATTGACATCACTGCATTTGTCGGGTATTCATTGTAGATTGACATGGTAAGGGGAGGACCTGGAAGTTATCGGCTGAGAATGAATGGGTCGGAGATTGAAGCAGAAATTCATACCTTACGTGATGGAGGCTTATTGATGCAGGCAAGTACTTGTCTTGAAGGTTATATTTAGGAATATTATGCACTACTGAAGCCCATAGTCCACTTTTCTTTTCTTTTTTTTTTCCCCCTTTTCTGGATGAAACATGTGAAAACTAGAGGAAGCCCTCGTAATAAGAAATTACTTTCAAGATTGAGCATGTTCGTTGACTTTGAATGGTCAAGCAATTTGAATGCGTAGTTTGAATTTTGAACAGTTAGACGGAAATAGTCATGTTATATATGCTGAAGAAGAAGCGGCTGGGACTCGTCTTCTTATTGATGGGAGAACATGCTTGCTTCAGGTTTGTTCAGCTATCCCTAATTAGACCCCATCCCATTCCTGAACACTCTCCAGTATTGGCTTCTGACGTTTTGTGCTCTTTGTTAATCAGAATGACCATGATCCATCTAAATTAGTTGCAGAGACACCATGCAAACTGCTGAGGTATCTGGTTTCAGATGACAGTCATATTGATGCTGATGCACCATATGCTGAAGTTGAGGTCATGAAGATGTGCATGCCTCTTCTTTCACCTGCTTCTGGAGTTATCCATTTTGAGATGTCTGAAGGTCAAGCAATGCAGGTTAGTGGCAGAATTCAATGATGGAATCTGGGTACTCTAGGTATGGTGAATTTATGGAATCTTTTGTCGTTTTAGGCTGGTGAACTCATAGCAAAGCTAGATCTAGATGATCCATCAGCTGTAAGGAAAGCAGAGCCGTTCCATGGGAGTTTCCCCATCTTGGGTCCCCCAACTGCAGTTTCTGGTAAAGTTCATCAAAGGTGTGCTGCAAACTTAAATGCAGCTCGGATGATTTTGGCAGGATATGAGCATAACATTGAGGAGGTGAATCATCTCCTGTCTATTTCTGCTATCATCAGATCCCTCTCTTTATATACACTCATTCCATATTTATGCATTCACTTATGCATATTTTCATATCCACATATCTGCACCACATGCATACGTATACCTGTATATATGAATACACATTTCAAGTCTTCTCATAGTAATAAAAAACTAGAGAAAATTCTCTCCTCTCTCAGGTGGTGCAAAACTTGCTCAATTGTCTCGATAGTCCTGAATTACCATTCCTACAATGGCAAGAATGTATGTCAGTTCTTGCAACACGTCTTCCCAAAGAACTCAAATTTGAGGTGCTTGATTGTCATCTGAATCCTTCTTCCGCTTTTATCCTCAACTACTAATTTTACAACAATCTGAATCTTCATTCATTTCGTTTCATTAGCTGGAGTTGAAGTACAGGGAGTTTGAAGGGATTTCGAGTTCCCAGAATATCGATTTCCCTGCCAAATTATTACGTTCTATTCTTGAAGTAAGTTCCTCCACCAAATTCCTTTCAAGTTCTTGTTGAATTGGCTTTCACAAAAGGTAAACTCTTCTTCTGGCAGGCTCATTTATCCTCCTGTCCAGAGAAAGAAAAGGGAGCTCAAGAAAGGCTTCTTGAACCGCTGGTGAGTCTTGTGAAGTCTTATGATGGAGGAAGAGAGAGTCATGCTCGTGTTATTGTTCAGTCCCTTTTTGAAGAGTATTTGTCAGTTGAAGAACTGTTCAGCGACAACATTCAGGTGATGTGTTTTCCCAATTTGATCAATGATTCTATAGTAGAAAATAATCATGTGCTCCCATGGAGCTAGATGTTGATACTTGCAGTATAAATTAGGACTGTTCTCAAGTGGAGGCCTCTCTGTTTTTGATATGGCTATCGTACTTATTTATCCAGATGGATTGTAGGATTTATGCTCAAGTATGCCTCTTCATTCGGAAGGCATAGATCCATCTCAAAACCAATTGGTAATGTGAGGAGTAATTCATTTATCTTGGGTGTGAGGTCCCTTGGTTTTTCCAATATGAGATTCTCAACATGCCCCCTCAAGAAAGTGTCTCTTTTGAGTTCACCATTCTTGATCGGATCACAATTTCTTTTTTATGGACCAAATGCCCGTTTGGGTTTTATGGCTTATGATACCATATTTGATATTATGGAGTTCCATCTCAAAACCAATTGGTCATGTGAGGAGTAGCCCATTTATCTTGAATGCGAGGTCCCTTGGTTTTCCAATGTGGGATTGAGTGTTTGTTGAATCTTTTCATGTCTGTGATCTAATCTACTAATCGAACCATTCACAACTTTGCTTACTTTGAGAAGGGTGTTGCATTACTAAATTGTTTCATACTGGGTTTAGGAAGTTGAAAATCTTGTTTCAATATATTCCAAGTTAAAAAAATATTTACTTTTTTGTTTTTGCTATCTTCTTCATTTTTTCTAAATTCTCAAAGTTGATAGTATGTTGAGTTTAGTCTGTAGGTAGGTGCTTAACAAATACTGAGTTTAGTCTATAGGTAGGTACTTACAAATACTAAGTAGTAACATTGTGAGAATCTTCAAGTGTAGTGGTATGCTAAATTCTAATGTTTCATCAAGCAAGGAATTGAAAAATATTCCAAAATTGGTAGATCAATTAGAAAGATTTGGGGGACTTTTTATTTCCTCAAGTTCTCTGCTTAAGATTTTGTCTTTTTTGTTTTCTTATATTTCTTTTGTAGTTATGGTTTTTTTACGATTTGTGACAATTGGATATTTCTTCTTGTAATTCCCATGGTGCATCCAGTGGTTGTCCTTACCCCATTGGCCATTGTATATGCCATTCTTTTAATGAAGATTTATTTCTTATAGAAAGCAAAGTTACGTTCTTGTGTGCGTTTGGTGGAGTGGTTTTACAGTTATCAACATGAAATTACTATTTCCTGACACGAAGTTTTATCTTTTCCTTACAGGCAGATGTGATCGAAAGACTTCGACTTCAATATAAGAAAGATTTGCTGAAGGTCGTTGACATTGTCCTTTCTCATCAGGTACTAATTTCTATCTTGCCTTTTCCGGCCTATTTGATGTTGATATTTTGCATGTGAATATCAATTTTGTGCTCACTTTTTGGCTTACAGGGCATCAGGAGCAAAAATAAGCTTATATTGCAGCTCATGGAACAACTTGTCTATCCTAACCCTGCAGCTTACCGTGATAAATTAATACGATTCTCTGCACTTAACCATACCAATTATTCTGAGGTTAGTGGAGGTTTCCGTACTGTTGAGTTAATTAGTTAATTATGTCCAAAATCTTCATAGGGTGGGGTTTCGATCTGTCTGATATCGGGGGTATCCTTCTGACTTCATACCACAAAAATCATTATGCCGTTGTACCTGTCGGCTTACATTACATTTTAGTCCCCACTCTTTTCTAAGCACATGTTTAAAATGCTTAACACAGCTGGCGCTGAAGGCAAGTCAGCTATTGGAACAAACTAAGCTGAGTGAACTCCGTTCTAATATTGCTAGAAGCCTTTCTGAATTAGAGATGTTTACTGAGGATGGAGAAAATATGGACACCCCAAAGAGGAAAAGTGCCATTGATGAACGAATGGAGGCTCTTGTAAGTGTTCCTTTGGCCGTTGAGGATGCTCTTGTAGGTCTCTTTGATCACAGTGATCATACCCTTCAAAGGCGAGTGGTGGAGACTTATGTTCGCAGGCTATACCAGGTACTTATAAAACTTCTGTAAACATACCCACTCCAGGTGGAGTCGACTCTTGCATGTCTAACTATGTCAATATGTTCCTTATCCAGCCCTATCTTGTTAAGGGGAGTGTGCGGATGCAGTGGCATAGATCTGGTCTTATAGGGTCGTGGGAGTTTCTAGAAGAGCATATTGAGAGGAAAAATGGTATTGAAGATAAGGAGTACTCCCAGTCAGTTGAGAAACACAGTGAGAGGAAATGGGGAGCCATGATCATTCTAAAGTCTCTACAGTTATTACCCACGACTCTTAGTGCTGCACTGAAGGAAACGACTCACAACGTTAATGAGGCAACCAGAGACAAGTTTCTTGAGCCAACAAACTTTGGTAATATGATACACATTGCATTAGTGGGCATCAATAACCAGATGAGCTTACTTCAGGATAGGTAACGGCTTTACCTATTACTCTGCACTGAATTCCAATCTTTGGATGAGCCCTTCTTGTGGAGATAAAAATTTATCGATCATCTAAGCTTAGCATCTTTCAATGAATTTAGGATTTTGTATGCCTGGCTTGTTTGGATTCTAACTCAATTACATATTATATGTCATTTCTTATGTTGTATTTTTCTTTGTTTGTGCATGCATATGCATTTTTACTATAACACAGAAATGTATTGGTCTTCAATGGTTCTATATTTCTCAGCAAACTATGTTTTCTTAACAAGAAACAAAACTTTTCATTGCTGTAATAAAAGGAGACTAATGCATTCCGAGCAAACTATGTGCTAGGTAGATAGCTTAAATGGATTATAAACTTATCTTAGGATTTCTTTATTGCTCTTCTTTTTATATGCTTGCCTTGATAATAAACAGTGGTGATGAAGATCAAGCTCAAGAAAGAATAAACAAACTGGCTAAAATACTTAAGGAGCAAGAAATTGGATCTAGTCTACACTCTGCAGGTGTAGCTGTAATTAGCTGCATCATTCAGAGAGATGAAGGACGAGCCCCTATGAGGCACTCATTCCACTGGTCAGCGGAAAAGCAGCATTACGAAGAAGAGCCTTTATTGCGTCATCTGGAACCTCCTTTATCCATTTACCTTGAATTGGTCAGTCATGAACGCATCTTTATCATTTACCATTCAATGCCATGATTGTCTTGCACCAGAGTGACCGGACCATGGTGTAATTTGGTGATCTCTTTCTCACCCACCTGCATATTATCTGCTCTTCCAGGATAAACTCAAAGGGTATGGAAATATCCGGTATACCCCTTCTCGGGATCGTCAATGGCACCTGTACACTGTTCAAGACAAGCCAGGAGTGATTCAGAGGATGTTTCTGAGAACACTTGTTAGGCAGCCAGTCTCTAATGAAGGCTTAGTAGCATATCCTGCCTTGGATGTAGAAACCCGCAAGCCTCTCTCTTTTACTTCAAGGAGCATCTTGAGGTCCTTGATGACTGCAATGGAAGAGCTGGAACTCAATTCACACAATAGTGCTATCAAACCGGATCATGCTCATATGTATCTCTACATCTTAAGAGAACAACAAATAGGTGATCTTGTTCCCTATCACAAGTAAGTGTCCTCTTTCTCCGGTTACTATATTTTTCTTTATAAACAATAGCATTCTTAAAGGAGTTTGTGCTTGGATTAATTTCCAGAAGAGCTATCTTCGATACTGAAGAAAAAGAGGCTGCAGTGGAGACCATATTGGCAGAACTTGCTCGTGAAATCCAGTCATTTGTTGGTGTAAGAATGCATAAATTAGGCGTTTGTGAATGGGAAGTAAAACTTTGGCTAGATTCTTCTGGACAGGCAAATGGTGCTTGGAGGGTAGTGGTAACAAATGTGACGGGTCATACCTGCACTGTACATGTAAGGGTTCAAGCGTCCTTTTTTACTCTTCCAAACGATAGATAAATATGTTTGCATGCAACAGTAAACTAGCAAGTAGGATTTTCATTGATATAAACCATGGGTTCCTTTCTTAATATTATTATTAACTTGTCACTTTTTTGGTAAATGATAAGAGGATATACCAGTACCGTATCCAGGAAAATTTGGGGATAATTATTTGAGTCCAGTTGATAATGTTATCTAGGGTTAGCTGGAGTTGCATTGTTCATTGAGGTTGTCTTTTATACTTAAGACGATGGTTACTTTTTAAAGTTTATTAATTTATTGTTTATGTTCGTGTACAAGTCTTAGGTAGCAAGGTAAACAATGAATCATGCTTGGTGATAAAATAAAATATAAATAGTACATCTGACAGGTTGAATGGTTCCTTTTACACAATTATGTACATATGGATATTTTTTTGGCCAAGCAGTATGACGTAAGCATAAAACAATAGGATAGATGTTATTTGAATAATGTTCAAGTAGACTATACCGTCAGTAAGTGAAATTACATAGCTGACATTAAAACACTTTAATGATAATCACAATATATTTTGATATCCAGATATATCGTGAAATTGAGGATACAAATCAACACAGAGTACTCTATCATTCAGTCACAAAGCAGGCCCCTCTTCATGGCGTGCCTGTGAGTGCACAACACCAGCCACTGGGAGTTCTTGATTTGAAGCGTCTTTCTGCCAGAAGGAGTAACACCACTTACTGTTATGACTTTCCGTTGGTGAGCAACATGTCTTGCTATACTACAAACTACTAGTTCGTTTCTTTTGTCTTCCAAGTAATTGTGTGCCCTTGAGTCGCACAGACCAAATACTGAGAAACTAAAACATAACTGTTTTTGCAGGCATTTGAGACGGCCTTGGAAAAGTCATGGGAATCTCAGTGCCCCAATATTGGTAAACCCAAGGAAAAAGTTCTTCTCAAAGTTACCGAACTCGGTTTTTCTGACCAGAAAGGTTCCTGGGGCACTCCCCTTGTCCCTGTGCAGCGACAACCTGGGAAGAATGATATTGGTATGATAGCCTGGTTAATGGAAATGTCAACGCCAGAGTTTCCCTCTGGAAGAAAAATATTGGTTGTAGCGAATGATGTAACCTTCAGGGCTGGGTCTTTTGGCCCTCGAGAGGATGCATTCTTTCTCGCTGTCACTGATTTGGCTTGTGCTAGGAAACTGCCTTTAATTTATTTGGCAGCAAACTCTGGTGCCCGAATTGGGGTCGCTGATGAAGTCAAATCCTGCTTTAGAGTAGGTTGGTCTGAGGAATCTAGTCCTGAGCGTGGTTTCCAGTATGTTTACTTGACCCCTGAAGATTATGCTCGTATTAAATCCTCTGTCATTGCACATGAAGTACATATGCCTAATGGAGAAGCCAGATGGGTTATTGATACCATTGTTGGAAAGGAGGATGGCTTGGGTGTAGAAAACCTAACTGGCAGTGGAGCTATTGCTGGTGCATATTCAAGGGCGTATAATGAAACTTTTACTTTAACATATGTGACTGGAAGGACCGTTGGAATTGGTGCTTATCTTGCTCGCCTTGGCATGCGGTGCATACAAAGGCTTGATCAGCCTATAATTCTCACTGGTTTCTCTACACTAAACAAACTTCTTGGTCGTGAAGTTTATAGTTCTCACATGCAACTCGGTGGACCCAAAATCATGGCAACCAATGGGGTTGTTCATCTAACAGTTTCAGATGACCTTGAAGGGATATCTTCTATTCTAAAGTGGCTTGGTTATGTACCATCTCACATGGGCGGTGAACTTCCAATTTCGAGACCTTTGGATCCTCCAGATAGGGAAGTCGAGTACTCCCCTGAAAACTCGTGTGATCCTCGTGCAGCAATTTGTGGTGCTTTGGATAATAGTGGAAAGTGGATGGGCGGAATTTTTGACAAGGATAGCTTCATTGAAACACTGGAGGGCTGGGCAAGGACGGTTGTAACTGGAAGGGCAAAACTTGGAGGAATCCCTGTTGGAATTATTGCGGTAGAAACACAAACGGTGATGCAAGTCATCCCTGCTGATCCTGGCCAGCTGGATTCCCATGAGAGGGTTGTTCCTCAGGCTGGTCAAGTATGGTTTCCTGATTCTGCATCAAAGACGGCCCAGGCATTGTTGGATTTCAATAGGGAAGAGCTGCCACTTTTCATTCTTGCCAACTGGAGAGGCTTTTCTGGAGGCCAAAGAGATCTTTTTGAGGGAATTCTGCAGGCAGGCTCAACTATTGTGGAGAATCTGAGAACATATAAGCAACCTGTTTTTGTATACATTCCAATGATGGGTGAATTACGAGGTGGGGCATGGGTTGTTGTGGATAGTCGGATCAATTCACAACATATTGAGATGTATGCTGAAACAACAGCTAGAGGTAATGTACTTGAGCCTGAAGGAATGATTGAGATTAAATTTAGGACGAAGGAATTGCTTGAATGCATGGGTAGACTTGATCAACAGCTGATCAGCCTGAAGGCAAAACTTCAAGAAGCAAAAGGAAACGGAATCCACAATCTCACCGAATCTCTACAGCAGCAGATTAAAGCTCGTGAAAAAGAGCTTTTGCCTGTTTATGTTCAGATAGCCACCCGATTTGCAGAACTACATGATACCTCCTTGCGAATGGCTGCAAAAGGGGTCATCAAAAAAGTTATCAACTGGAGTGATTCTAGATCTTTCTTCTATAAGAGACTGCGACGTCGGATTTCAGAAGAATCATTGATCAAGACAGTAAGAGAAGCTGCTGGGGAGCAGCTTTCACATGGAGCTGCACTGGACTTGATTAAGGACTGGTTTTCAAATTTTGCCATTGGGATAGATGGAGAAGACGCATGGATGGATGATGCCACTTTCTTTAGCTGGAAAGAAGATCCCATGAATTATGAGGACAAACTCAAGGAATTGCGAGTCCAGAAAGTATTGCTTCAGTTAACCAATTTGGGTAGTTCACATTCGGATTTGCAAGCTTTACCTCAAGGTCTTGCTGCTCTTCTAAGCAAGGTATTAACCAGTCAATGACAAAATTTTGTACTTTACCATGTTACTTAATGCAGAAAACTGATTGTGTAAAAACAATGCAGGTGGATCAATCCAGCCGAGTACAATTGATTGATAAGCTTCGTAATGTGCTTGAATAATTCTATAGGTAAGTTATTGATTGTGGTCTCAGATCTGCAAATGTGATTAACTTGATAATTTCTTATGATAATCTGAGACATTCTTGAATCCAACAATTACTTGGTTGCATATAAAAGTCACCAATTAGTTTGTTGGACAAATGAAGCTGCTCACCTTATATGTCTGTTTAGTCTTATTAGTTTTAGGAAGCATTTTATTACTTTGAGAGAATAAGATTTTGCTCATGCCTCTAGTTTGTAGGAAATAAATTTTGTATGTAAATTAAGACAACTGGTGTTGGTAGGGTCTCATCTGCCTTAGCCTTACTGTATCATTGTAACTTTGCAAAATTATAGTTAATGAAAATACGAGGTCATGAGGCTTAATTGAACCATTTTGGCCATCAAGAATGGTTTTCCACGAAATTCTACATGTATGAATGGTAAGTTTATTGCCTATTTCGTAGTTATTGAAATGCGTGTTTTTCATTATTGGCATACAAAGTATGTTTTCAGGTAGAAGCAGATTGCTAGACAATTTAAAATCAAAGAGTTATGGTGAACATGATATGGTTTTTGTTTCTTCAGTAGGAACACTGCTCATGTTCTTGTTTAATACAATAATAACATCCAGAACCAAATGCTTTTCATTTGCAAAAATTCGTAACTTATTTCCTTTTTACTTGTTCTGTTTCTCTACCTTCAATGTTTTCTGTTGTTTCCTTTTCTTCTTTTTGTTTTTCAGTTTTTCCTTTTCCCTCTTCTCTGCTTTCCTCTCTTTTTCCTCTTTCTGTCTTTCCTTTTCCTTTGCTCTCCTATCTTCTTCCTTCCTTCGATTTTCCTTTTCCTTTTCTCTTCTCTCTTCATCCTTTCTCGGTTTTTCCTTTTCCTTTGCTCTCCTATCTTCTTCCTTCCTTCGATTTTCCTTTTCCTTTTCTCTTCTCTCTTCTTCCTTTCTCAGTTTTTCCTTTTCCTTTGCTCTCCTTTTCTTCTCTAGCTCCTTCGTTTCCTCCTTTGTAAGCTTTCTTCTGATGTTGAAACACATTGGTTGCGAAAAGGGGGAAAAAAAACTTTAATCCCTGAAGTCTCAAGAGTTATGTAGTAGTCTCAAGCATCAGATTGCTTCTAGTTATAATAGCCATATTGCCGTCCAATGGCCTGCAGCCTTATTTTTTGGCTTTCAGCATCTGGGAAGGAGGAAAAAGCCGGCTAGCACCAATTTACCTCGTGTTTTACAAAGCACTTCTTTTACCTGTACTTGACCCTCCGAGGCAATTGAAAAACATATACTTCAAAACGTTCCAAACATAGATGAAAAAGGCTTATCTATCATCTCCAGCAATGTTATTCCAAAGAGAACTGTCATGGGGCTCATTAATAATAATAGCAGCTTCTAATTCAAGGCCAGCAGCTTCAACATGCCCCCAACGTTTTTCAATGAGCTACGGCCATGTGATTTGAGTTGAATGATCACACCTTGAAGAGTTGCGCCAATTAGTTGATAGAAACTCTCTTTTTGAGCAAAGTTAGCAGATGTGTTACCTTGCAATTTTTTCAGCCTCTATAAAAATATGAAGTAGCAAGCAAGATAAATGAAATCTTGCCTTTAACAGCCTTGATGGAGTTCAAACGAATGCAGTTGCACTTGACGGAAACAAAATCACAGTTGAAGACGATAATGCTCTATATTGTAAAATAGGTTAAACTACAAGTTTTAGTTCATGAACTTCAAAATTGAAATGTCTCTTGGAACTCTACACTTTGAATTTAAATTTTTAAAAATGTTGAATTAGGGACATTGGATGCAAATTCCAAGGGACTACATCTATAATTTATCCTAAATAATTATAGAAAATTTGGCAACCATTCTGATCGGAGGCCGGAAAGAAAAAACCTCCAAATGTTGAAAGCGACCAAAATGGGAAGAATCCTGAAAATGACTTGAGTGGAGCCATGGCTAGAAATGCAAATAATATGAAATCGATTAAAATAATCAATACATTACATGCATTGATGCTATCTACTTACCAATACAGAACTTGCCAAAAATATTGGACAAAACCTCTTCAGAGATATCCTCACCACAAATTTCCCCAAGAGCTAATGCAGCATCTCTCAAATCCACTGTCCAAAAATCAAGAGGCAACTCGTCTTCAATGGAAGATTTCAATCTTGTAAGTGCCTCCTTTGTTCTAAGAAGTTGCTCGCATTGTCTCTGAATTAAATCAAAACGACACTAAACCATGAGTTCTATATTGCTCATTACTATTTCTATTCATTAAGATAAGAAATGATGTTATTTCAAGTTTTAGCTTTCTGGAACCGGATTTATTTGGTTAGGGGAAGGGGGAAATAGGTTATACGTACCTGGTTTACTGTCCATCTACGGCCACTTGCAAGAGTTTTGTTGAGTCCCACCAGCTCTGATATTGTCATCTCCAGATTCTCTATTCCTTGTCCAGTAACAGCGCATGTAAAAACTTGTTTACTGAATGAATCATGATTTATACTAATTGCATCCATGTTTGGAGATGGAGCACAGTCTATCTTGTTTATGACAAGAAGTATAGGAGTGGATGATCCATCTGATTTCTGTATTTTCAAAGCATTTAAAAGAAATAATAATAGTAAATAAACACCATTTTTTAAATTCTTTAGGTGGTGGAGCCCCGATTTTGACCAGTAACTCAATAAAGCAGAATTCATGGGAGGAAAAGGGTGGTGGAATTTTGCTAGACCTTTTTTGAAAGTATCCTATTGAGAAGTATGGTATCTTCTGCCGTCCATCCGTCGAGGGCACTTATTGTCATAATAATGACATCCGCTCCAAGAGCCGCAGCTTCAGATCTCTCGACACCTGTAGAACACAGAACGGGTGTTCAAGTTGCAACTCAAGAAAAATAAAAAATGCCATAAAATAATTTCTTTCAAATTAAAGATTGACCAGAGTTTGGGACCGAAACGGGGAATAACAAAAGCCAATACAAAATCATATTAAAATCAATCACTATAGTTTCTAATGAATCAGCTATCAGACGAACAGTGACGGAAATGGAGGTTTCGGTGAACTGCGACAGGAACGGAGGCGATCGAATCAGCAACTGTGAGCAGAAAATCTGCAAAACAGAAACTCGTGAAAAAGAAGGCTGAGTTGCAAATCTCGCTCCCTTTAAGACGTTTTGCGGTTCTGCCTGATGTGCAAGCAATTCGTCGAAGATGCCACATCGTCCCCAAGATAAAACAGCCCAGATAGAAAATTTGTCTCGATCGGAACTGTACCGAAAGCCAATCGGAATTCTCACACCCCTATAGCCTGATTGAGCTCAGAAAATGTGAAGGGAAAAGGAGAAGTAAAGCAATGAAGGAAAGAATACGAACTTTTTGTTTGTGTACTTCCCTTCTGATGCACTAAAGGCAATTTATAGGCCTTGAGAGTGTGCAAAGAGGGGGAAACGTGCGAACGTACGCAAAAAGTGGACCGTTCAAATGGAAGACCACAACCAATCCGAAAGACCATGGCAAATTCCGATGACTAACCGGATGGATGAAAAAAAAAACCATTAGTTTATAATTTATTTATTTAATTTAAAATTAATAAATAAAACCTTTTTAATAATAATAAAAAAAAAGTATTCCATACACACGCACCCGCCCGACCATACAAACGGCGTTGGCGTGCATGTAGAACCATCAAACGCACATTTGCCTACCTCACACTTTCTAAAACTTGGGTACCCCTTGGGGCCCAAACCCACAAGGAAAGGTAGGGGTAAATAAGGAGGTATCTCTTTGATGATTTCACCAATGTGGGATTCTCCATTTTTCCTTTTCCTTCATTTAAAAAGTAAAATTTCACCAACAATCCCCCACTTGAAAATTTAAAACACAAGAAAACATTATCATCGAGCAATATCAATCTGTACAACACTGTGCATAAGCAAAGATGTCTTACGACTTGAACCTTTACATAGTGAAGATGATTTAAAATATACTAGAATAACTCTTGGTTTTGAACTCTATCTCTAACATCTCACACATAACATTATTAGGGTGTAGTACGAAAGCCAATGCTTTAAGGCCTAGCACGTGTATCCCAGTTTAGTGAACGCTCTAGAGAATTTGCCTAAAATTCCATAGGAAGCGGCCTCCACTTCCACATTCACATAGGTGCATCTATCAAGAGTACTCCTATAGCTATCTACCCTAGTTGATATCAAGTATAGATCTCATTAAAAACTAACTTACGCTTCAGGATATCATGTTGAAACTCTAGATCATAAGAAAGGAACTCTATATTGTTTTTTGGCATGATTCACTTCATATCACTTGTGATCTGATCAGTTATTACCCTTTGAACCTGTTTCTTGGGATCTCTAGTCTACAGGTTGGGTTTTCCTCACAAGTGATTCATTTTTCTATAGGCATGAGTTCCATTTTTTCTGAGGTTTTGAAAACCTTCTCTCTGGCCAGTCTTTCGTCGAAGGATTTGTCAAGTTTTCATCAGTCCGTATGTGATCCACTCTAACTGCACCAGTAGTGAGGAAATCTCTAATGGTAATGTGCTTACGACGTATTTGTCGTCTCTTGCCATTGTAAAAACGGTTCTGAACTTTAACGATTACTGCAATACCATCGCAATGGATTGAGTGATGGCTGGTACCGGTTTTTCCCATAAAGGAATCTCTGATAGCAGATTTCTAAACCTGCCTGATTCTTTAATAGTTGTTGCTAGTGCTATCATTTCTAACTCCATCGTTGACTGGGCTAAAATAGTCCGTTTCTTGGAAGTTCTAGAAACAGTTCCACCTACTATATTAAAAATATAGCCACTAGTAGCCTTTGAGTCATCTGAAAGGGAGTTCCAATCAGCATTGTTGTACCCCTCCAAGACAGCGGGAAACTTTTGATAATGTAATCCAAGATTCTAGTTTTCTTCAAGTACCTCATAACCCTTTCCTACAACATTCCAATGCTCTATATTGGGTCTACTTGTAAACCTATATAGTAATCCTACAGCATAAGCTATATCAGGCCTAGTGCAGTCAACAACATATCTGAGACTATCTATGATGCTCGCATACTCAGATTGATTAACACCGTCACCGATGTTCTTGAACAACTTAACACTAGGATCATAAGGAGTACATGTTGGTTTACATTCAAAGTAATTATATTTCTCTAGAATCTCTTCTATATAATGAGATTGATTCAAAGAAATTCCCTTTTCAGACCTATTACTTTTATGCCTAAGATTATAATTTTCTTCTCCTAAGTCTTTCATATCAAAGTTTGCACTCAACAAGGATTATTTATAACGTGCAAGTTCGATCCAAAAATTAACAAATCATCTACATACAAACATATGATAGTGTATAGATTGTTTTCAAACTTATAGTAGATGCATTTGTCACTTTCATTGACTTTGAATCCTTTAAATGTGATTAGATTATTGAATTTTTCATGTCATTATTTAGAAGCCTGTTTCAAGACATAAAGAGGTTTATCTAACTTGCATACCTTGTTCTCTTGACCATTGACTGCCTTCAGGTTGTTCTATATAAATCTCTTCTTCAAACTCACCTAAGTAGTCTTTACATCCATCTGATGAACTACAAGGTTGTTTAGGGAAGCGAGAGAAAACAACACACGGATTGAGGTGATTCGCTCTCTTTAAGATGTTTCATGGTTCTGTCCGAAGTGCAAGCAGTTCGTTGAAGATGTCAAGCCGTCCCAAGGTAAAACAGCCCAGATAGAAAATCTGTCTCGATCAGAACTACCTCGGAAGCCAATCGGAATTTTCACACCCCTCTAGACTAACTATGCTCGGAAAAACGTGAAGAGAAAAGGAGAAGTAAAATAGGGAGGGAAAGAATACAATTGTTTTGTTTGTGTACTTCCTTTCTGAAGCACTGAAGGCAATTTATAAGCCTTGAGAGTGCGCAAAGAAGGGGAAACGTGCGAATGTACACAAAGAGTGGACCATTCAAATGGAAGACTACGGCCAACCCGGAAGACCACGGAAAATTCGGATGACTAACCGAACGGAAGCACTAAAGGCAATTTATAGGCCTTGAGAGTGTGCAAAGAAGGGAAAATGTGCGAATATACGCAAAGAGTGGACCAATCAAACGGAAGACCACGGCCAACCCGGAAGACCACGGCAAATTTGGATGACTAACCGAACGGAAGCACTAAAGGCAATTTATAGACCATGTGAGTGCAGAAAAAGGGCGAAACGTGCGAACGTATGCAAAGAGTGGACCATTCAAACGGAAGACCACGGCCAGCCCGAAAAACCACGGAAAATTTGGAGGACTAACCGAACGGATGAAAAAAAAAACATTAGTTAATAATTTATTTGTTTAATTTTTAAAAAATAAATAAAATCTTTTTAATAATAAAAAATTATTCCACACACACGCTTGCTCGCTCGCCACGCCACACCGGATAGACGGCGGCGCGTGCGTGTGGAAGGATTATCAAACCCACATTTGCCTACCTCCTCACCCCTTCTAAAACTTGGGTACCCCTTGGGACCCAAACTCACGAGAAAAAGGAAGGGTAAATTAAGGAGGTATCTCCTTGATGATTTCACCAATGTGGGATTCTCCATTTTTCCTTTTCCTTCATTTAAAAAGTAAATTTTCACCAACAGTTTCGATGGTAGATACCCTATAGCACACGGTTAGTTAGACATTAAAAAGAAATTGGGACTGGAAATCTACACCAACATGGTTTGTGTAACCTGCAATGGGAGACAATCATAAATCTGTGTGACATGACTCCAAATGTTTTGAACCCTCGAAATGCTGAATTAAGACATTAAACATCAAGAAATTCGTAGATCATACCTATCTTTTCTACAATGTCATCCGTTTCCCTAATTCCAGCTGTATCAAGAAGAGTCACAGGAATACCAGAAACTGTAACATTCGCTTCAATAACATCCCTGGTAGTTCCAGCAATTTCTGTAACTATTGCCCTCTCACTCTGCACGCTAAAAAATAAATGTGACAACAGAATAATGTGATTAAGAGTAAAAGAAAAGGTAGCTAAAGAAAACCACCTAACATCAAACAGAAACTTCTATTATGAGATTAGAAATTTTTTAGCATGTTTTAACAAGTTCACAATTTCTTTTTCCTGGAACTACCACGCAAACAATTCATAGATCAAATGGAAATACAATGGAGGGAGATCAACCTCACAATAGCCCAAGTGTTACATGTTTCCTATATGTATAAGACTTTCCTATTATCTAGCATAGCGGATGAGCAGGTTGCTAGAGAATTAGATAATCCACTTCAAGACAAGGCCATAGAAAGCAGTTATATTCAAGACATCCTGAGGATCCCTTTCCTTTACGCTCCTTAAAAAATTCTCTACTTCTCTTTCACCACACTTCCTCATAAAAGTGACTTAATAGCATCAAGTCAAAGAACCAACCCTTTTTTCTCTGAAAAGGTCTTTGCTTCTTAAACTTATGGCCACAACGCAGCAACATTGAAACTTTTTGAAATTCTCGAGGGAAGCACAGAGAAGTGGCTAAAAATGTATACCAAGTATTCAATCAACAAGGCCTAAGCAATCTCCGATGCTCAAGATGGACTTCTACAAACAACCTAACAACCAAATTCAATTTCATATGCCTACTCTTCCAAGTTCCAAACTGTGTCTTTGGCAAGGCTTCTTTTAGATCTAGCCTCTAAACCTCATGTTCGTGGTAAGAACTTATACGATGCTAGATTCCCAAATTTAACAAGTTCCTATAGATTTTCTCCTAAGTTCCTAACTTACTATAATGAGAAGGTCGTGCAACTCCCCATTTACATTTTTTTCCTAACTCCATGTCAACATGGGTACACTGCACAGAATAATGGCAAAAGCCATTAGCAAGTTTGATATCCAATATAGAGGTAGATTACCAACTCCTTTACAAGCTCGTGTGTTCATACCTGATCCCCTCCACTACCCCAGAATTTTGCACAATAGGTTTGACTATCATCCCTATATTCGCAGCAAACTTGATCGTGAAAAGGTAAGAGCCACAACACAATGTTTCTCTTCCTAGAAAAGTTGAAGTAGAGCCCCTTCCTCTGCTGAGTTACCATAAACTCCCTGTTCTCCTCAACCAACAGTCCTTCAAAATTCAAATCAATCCTTTCCATGTGAAGGTTAGAGCCCTTGAGACCTCTCCTTAAATATCATTCAAGGAAGAATATTCAGATGTTTCACCACCTTTTCTGAAAGACCATTACTAGTGTGAAAGTAGTAATGCGGTGCCAAGATTTCTCAGATTTCAATTCAAATATCACCAAATCTGGAAATTCAAGCAAGAATATCCTCTCCCTCTTACAGTGACAAAGCACGCAGTGACATTAAGAGTAAGTGGATAGACATTGACTCGATGGAAATAACAACGAACAAGAAAATACTAACATGAAGATTATAAGAGTCAGAGTCACAGATAGAACAAATTATCTAAAGGAGGTCAAGTTGGAAGGGGATAGGATGTCAAGTCACTTACTTTGCTCCATGCATTAAGAAGGCTCGACTTCCCAACATTAGGGCGGCCAACAATTGCTATCTGAAAGTTTTTAAGGAGATGGCAAATGGTATTAACAAATGGATACATCTATTGTGCAAGGTAAAAAATTGATTAGACGACTCTTAGAATTTACTTGTATTCCAGATTGAAGAAGCTTGTCATAATTGGCTGTCTCGAGGGCAGCCTCTACTTCCTGTGACATGGTGTGCACTTTTTCCATTATAATGTCCAAAACCAGTGGTGGCATCTCATCATCAAAGTCTAGACGGGCCTCAATTTCAGTGAGTAATTCGATGCATTGTGTTCTTAGCAATTTGACTAAGGAAGAGAAGCCACCCTGCCAATCAAAATACCATATGCTTCAGTAAACAATAAGTCATTGGTGACCTCCATACTAAGTTGCAGTAACTCGGTAGCTGAAATTAGATGAGGCACACCAGTTTAGACAACATTATCAGTCAAATAAAAAACCCAACCTGAATTCCAGCCAATGCAGCATCTGCAGCAGCCGTAGATTTGGCTGAAATTAATTTCCCAACATTTTCTGCTTGCGAAAGGTCTAAGCGTCCATTTAAGAAGGCACGAAGAGTAAACTCACCTAGAATATACATATTAAATTGTAATTAAAAACGTTTCTTTCCCCCTAGGTAGTCAAGTGTAGATTTGGTAAGAATGTGATAGTGAAGTATAAATTCTTAGCCAGAACCAATGTTCCCCACTTTTTTCCCCATGGATTAGCACTGCTTTAATTCCATGGATGCAAGCAAACACTTCAGTTAATGTAGATAAATGAGTAGGAGCATTGTAAATAGACCACGAATATAATGAGAACAATTCCAGTTCAGAAAATAAACCTGGTTCTGCAAGCCGGGCTCCAGCTTCTAAACAAGCTTTTAGCACACGACGGAGACATACTTCACTCCCGTGACACTGAAGCTCGATCACATCTTCACGAGTATAAGATCTTGGGGCCAACATTGGCACCGTTAGAACCTTCACAAAAGTGCACAACCATAGATCAAATTAATCCCAAACTAACAAAAGCCTAAACCCATAACAACAACGCAGAATTGAGAAATTTTTCCAAGCAAGGCAAAGTAAACATTACTGTACTTCATCAATTACATCGCCCTGTTTGTCCAATACCACACCGTACTCCACGACATGGCTGGTGGGTCTCCATGGATGCAGGCTCAAATTCTTCCCCTTCTTTTTCCCGGCAGGGCAAAATAAACTCCCAACGATATCCACAGCACGAGGACCCGATAAACGGACAATCCCCACCGCAGCAGGGGAACCCCCCATGGACGTCACGACGGCTGCAATTGTGCTTGAATTCTCAATTTGTTCACGCTCAATCCCGGCATGAGAATCCGCCAAGCGCTCATCTGGAGCCAAAACGAATGTGTTCTCTGCACGAAGAAGAAACAAGAATGAGAAAATGGACAAACCCAGTAAAGTTGACGTGAAAATAAGAAAAATTGATAGGGGGAACGACCTTTCCCAGTAGAGTGGAACTTGATCAGGGATTTTGGGAGAACAGGGTTTGAGGGTTTGGGTATGGAAGAGAGAGAGGATGGTCTGGAAATAGGGGTATGGAAATGGGTTAAGAGAAAAGCCATTGGCGGTGTTGTTCTGTAAAAATGGGTGATGAAATGGCGGAATCCTGGAAGCAGAGCCATGCCTCTGATTCGAAACTAGGCCAAAGAAAGAGGATTGCCGGGGTTTAGGGTGGTTTTTGAAAGATAAAAAAGGATAATTTATGTATAAAATGCGATTTTGGTTTTTCAAATTTAGACCATATATTTTCGAATATCTAATTTTAGCTTATATACTTTTAAAAAATCTTAAAATTAGTCTCCATGGCTTGTTTATTCTACTTTTTTTCAAAAAAAATAATAATAATAAAATAAAATTGTCGACATTTATTAGCACTTTAGCATTAGATAAAGACACCTGCAATGCAGGTAAATAATTTTTGTTAAAACATAAATTTTTAGGGTGAAATTTGAAGATTGATTGGACATATTTTTTTTTATTGAGTTTGAATAAAGTGTTTAACATAAACCATAAAAGATATAGTTGCTTTTATTTATATATACATATATATATATATATTTCACATTAATTAACAATGTATATAAAGTTTAGGATAAATATCAATTTATACTCTAAATTTTGGGAGTAATTTAAATCCTAAACTAATGGTTGTATCAATTTAAAGTCCGAACTTTAAAGGTTGCATTAATTTAAACTCCAATCTAAAATTTTATATCCAAATAAAACATAATGCAACTGCAGACTAACTAAATTTCAGCACGATCCAACAATTCAAATTTTGGCAATCGACAATTTTGTGGAAGTTATCGTTGAAAAATCGAACTGATGTTTTTCTCTCTGATTTTCTACCTCTTTTCACTCTCCGTTAATTTCAAATATCCCAATTCTTTCAAATTTTTTTCTTCAAATTTTAAAAAGATGAATCAAATATTTTATCAAATATCTCCAAAATCTCCAAAGGTTCTATCAAATCAATAAATCAATTAACTTCTCAAATTACATTAATTTAGGCTCTAAAAACCAAAATTAAAGGGCATAAAATTCATCAATTTGATAAAATTAAATCATTCTAAATATTTAAATCAATTTAAAACCACGTAAAGTTAATTACCTCCTCAATTGTTTTAAGTTGGCTCAAAAATCCAAAAACTAAAGAAAATTAAAGCCCAACAATTTAAGATAATTAACCCCAATTTATTTGGAACTCAAGATGCTACAAAAAAAGTCGTCGGGCAATGACGAGAGAAAAAACGTGAAAAGTGTTGTTGAGCTAGGCCATGCCATTAAGTTAGGGCTAAGCCACTATCGGGCTAGAACGTTCATCCCTGTCGCGATCTCACTTAGAACACATTTCAAAACTATTTTAAATTATTCATTGTGGTTTTACTTTAAAATCAGGTTAGGGCTTTGGAAAAGTTGTCGGGCTGGATTTGGCTTCCCTACCGCAATCTGATACTAGATGAAAAAAAATGTAAAAAATATACATTGCATTTTTATTTTGAAATCGGGTTAGGGCTTTGGCAAAGTCGTCGGGTTGGACAGTTAATCACTAACCCGATATGAACCATAGAAGCGCCCTCTGACCTAAGTAGAAGGTTATATTACATAGGTTTGTGAAAACGGGTCACAAAACATACATACGCTCGAGAAGAGGTCATTCGTACAAAAAAAAAAAAAAAAAAAAACTCAAGGAAAGGAACCCTAATTTATTTGAAGGTGGGTTCAAGTAATGGTGGACCGAATCAAGTCAGTTTGGTTTGGTTCGATTACATTATATCTTTTATAAAAACTTAATCGAACTAGCTTGGCTCGATTCAGTGCACGCTTTTACACTCCTAGTAGAAAGTAGATAACAAAGTAAGAAATTTAGAGGTAGAAAAAGTGTTTATAAATTTAGTTTTCAGAAACTACAAACCAAAAACTAAGGCCCCGTTTGGTAACCATTTTGTTTTTTGTTTTTGTTTTTGAAAATTAAGCCTATAGACACTATTTCTCTATCCAAATTTCTTCTTTTGTTATCTACTTTTCATTAATGGTTTAAAAAACTAGCCAAATTTTGAGAAATAAAAAAAAATAACTTTCAAAAAGTTGTTTTTGTTTTTGGAATTTTGCTAAGATTTCAACCATTATACTTAGGAAGGATGCAAATCATGGTAAGAAATGTGGATGAAATAGGCTTAATTTTTAAAAATAAAAACAAAAAAACAAATGACTACCAAACGAGTCCTAACTAATTACTAAACGAAGTCTTAGTAGTTGATTTGTGAGTAACTTAGTAAAATGTAAAGTATGTTCGATTCCACTTGATACAAAAATCCTAGTGCCTTGGAATTTGATACCAAATTATACAAAAATCCTAGTGACTTGAAAATAAGGACCCTTTGAATATATGAACTCCTAATTTTCAAATATTAAAACCCCAAAATCAAATTGATTTTAATTCTAATGATTGAGTTAGATACGGATTGTTTTGATATCAAAATTCTTGAGATAAAAAATAATAAGTTTTTTAATTCAAGATTTGAATACTCTCTTGAATAGGATGATCATCGCACTTGAATGTTCTTGACATTAATAAAAATGATATGAGTAGCATATCCTATCGACTTTTGGTTCAAAGTTTGGATGAATTTGGCTGTGGTTTGCAGCAACATTCAAGCTCCAGCCCAAATGACAGTAACCACTTTTCCCCTAAAGATCTCATTATACAATCTGCTTTGCTTCTATCAGCATCCAAAAAGCTGACCACTCAATATGCCTTCTTTACAAGCCCACTTCCATTCCCAAACTCCACGAATAACCAAAATTTTATATATAAAAAGGAAAAAAAATCTAAGTTATATCATTTTAAACCCAAAATTTTGTAAGTATATCGGTTTACATTTTTTTATTATATTTTATTTAGATAAACTATGTGAGACTTTTAATTTTATCAATTAAATTTATAAATTTTTTTAAACAAATTAAATTAGATTCTTAATTAAGATTTCCTTTAAAAATTGTCCATATATCAATTCTAATAATTCATTTTATTAATATGAAGTTTGAAAAAATCTACATACATGTAAGAATCGAATGTCTAGATGATTTTCAAATATAATCTTGATAAAGGATTGATTCACTTATAGCAATTTAGAAGTTTAATAGAAACAATTGTATATTTCGTAGGATATCTTTTAAACTAAGTTCGAAGGAGAATGTTAATTAGTATGGTTACGAAAGTAGAGTTTGAATTGATATAATTAGTTCAAGGTTTAAATTAATATAACTCCAAAGTTTAGGATTGTTGAAGGTTGTCCAAGGGAAGGCTTAAAGCCCACGGGCGGGCCCTAGCCCATCTAAGAAAAGGCAGAGGGGAGCATGCATCCCAAAAAAGTAATGTCAACACATCGAGATTTGAGTCAACCAACCAAGCCAAAAACATCCCTGACACCATCGGCGATACATGTAGCCAAAGCAAGTGTGTCAGAGGAAAGACTTATATATAGCCTCATTCAACCATTCCAAACAGGAGAGTAAGTAATCGCTAAAGGAGATACCAAACCTTTATTTTTTTTTTTGTGCTTAGTTGAATTAGCCACTTCTTGCACTAGCTTAAGAATCATAGTGCAGTAAACTCGGCATCACACTGGTGTGAGAATCTCTTACGCATGTCAGCTCGAAGTATCTCAAAACTAAAGAGAAGTGGGTCGGAGGTCAAGCCCACAACAAATGACAACATGGACGAGATACAAGTGTCAACAAGGGTGTAAATTGATATTTTCTATAAAAAATTTAAAATATGAAAGACATAAATATATATATAATTGACAAATCATTACCCATAGGCCATATAACAAATAACAAAAATATATAGTTTATTCAATAAGTGTGAAATATAATTTTTATTAAGGGGGTATTTAGCTCACCAACATGAGTTGAGTTGGTAATTTTGTTTGATCCACCAACTTTAAATGTTGGTGGAGTTGACTTAGTTTTTTTTTACCAACTCACCTCAACTCTCCCTCCCTCCAATGTTTTCAATTGCTCCACCCATCAACCACCATCGGCAAATACCGCTACCACACTCTGACGGCTACCTTCACATGATCAACTTTGACAACCAACTCCAAGCTCCAACCCTCTGACGATAACTCCAATGACCATCTTCGCATAAGCAACTTTGGCGACATACTCCGACGATCACCTTCACGCAACAAACTCCGATGACCAACTCTAGACTTCAGCAACCACCTTAGACAACAACTCCGATGAAGACCACCTTCCATGATCAACTCTAGTGACAACCACCTCTGTCAACCAACATTAACATTTACCTCATGTGACCAATTCCGACAATAACGAAACCTTTAATGACAACTCTAGTTTTTGTGAACATGTAAATAAACCCTTAATGACAACCCTATTTTTTATGTATGTTCAACTCATACATTCTACGACCATTAAAGTATATTCTAGCTATAAGGTTGTTGATTATATAAATAATAGTATATTGTCTACGTCAAATACAATATTTATATGTACAAAGATGGTTATTAAAAGAAATACTATGCTATCCTTTTGTAACTTTCTTGTTTTCCACTTCTGATTTTCATTTTTTACATTCATATAAGGGTAGCAACTAAAAAAAAGATTGTACTATTGAATGCATTTTTCTTTCCTTTCTTTTATAATAAATTAGTTGTTGCATTGATCTGGTTTTCATACATCTTGTTTTAGATCTCATTTCTACTCTACCTCCATTTAACCTTAGTGTTTGATCTAATTCATTCTGGATCTTTGAAGATATATTGTCGTATGTTTGATTTTAATTTTATTTGCATTTATCTTCATTCAAATCTAACTATAGTTTTTTATCTTACTTGTAGGGTCCAAACTAATTGCACAATTCTCCAATAATTAGTTTGAAGTTCATTAGAGTCTGGAGTCTACTTTTTGTAGTCCAAATTTTGTTTAATTACTAGGAACAATTTGTGATGTATTGAGTTATTCATTGCTATGCATTTTTTTTTACATGCACATAAACATTTTTGTGGACATCATTATTTCATTTGTAAATAGAAAATTAGACTTAACCAACAAAGCTAACCATACAAAATGTTTGAACGAAAAAATGTTTGCAAAAAACGAGTTTACACAAAAAAAAAAAAAAAAAAAAAATCATTTCGCTGCATTAGTATAGAATGTAAAGAATCAAACGTTTGCACACAAAAAAAAACATTAACCATAAAATTGAAATTCATATTCACAAGAATTATTATTATTTTTAATTAACAATTATGGTTGAGTTAAAATTAATTGAGAGTTAAAAATGGAGGGTTAGAAATTAGAGAAAATGTACATTTTATTGGAATATGACATGTCTTTGGGAATGTAGATAAAATTGTTATGCAATTGAATGTTCAAATTGTGTGATGAAAATATGTTACATATTTCAAGAAGGAAAAACAAAAAAGTTGTTCACTTTTTAAGCTTCTTCAATATTCATGATTGATGGGTGAGTAGTTGTGAAATTTTTTTATTTGTTTGAATTGTGTATAGAAATGGAAAAAATATAAAATTCAAAATTTGTGTTTAGTATATGTTTACTTTGTAGAAATTTATTTTTAAGAATGGAAAAAAATAAATGAGTTTCTAGTGTTAAATATTCTAGAAAAGTATGCATGTAATTGAAAATTTAAAAAAATAAAGACAAAATCAATTTCATTTAGAAAAACTATACTAGATACATCTACTCAACTCAACTCTGAACCCTAAACACAAATAGTCTAACTTCCCAGATAATAATTACTAACTCGAGAATGATGACAAGAATAAGTGGAGAGAATGTGTTGGCCCCGAAATAGTGTCATCGAGCAATGACAATGTTAAGTGGGGGAGAGTATCTCAACCCTACTATGACTGAGTGGGTTGAGACTCCCACAAAGTGGACAAGACAAGATGCAAACATGATGACATCCAAAAGGGTGTCATCCATTAGGCCAAATAAAGGGCAAGAAAAGTGAAGTGCCATAATGTGATTGAGGAGGACGATGCATCATCTAACACACAAAGAAGAGTGAGCAAACATGTCAGGTTGAACATCAAATAAGAAGACAAGCATCAGTGTCATTGGTGGTGTTAGCGACAAGCTTAGTGGGGGCCATATGGTCCTAGGCCATGACCTTTGAAGTCAAGGTCTCGTCGCGAGTTTGGACGAGCGGCTCTGGAGTTAGATGTATATTGAGAAAATATGCAAGCATGTTGAATCTCATGTCAATTGGAGTTCAGACGAAAGCTTTATGCTGGCGAATGACCCTTCGCCATAATCCATATGCATGGGTGATAGATTAAGAAATGTTCATAAAACACTATAAGGGGAGCCATGGTGTTGGCTCTCCACCACCCCTGGGCCTTGATGCCTAAGTGAGCTACCACATGACACACGAGTGTGGGCGAGTGTTGCGAGATGAGTGTCTTAACAACTTCCTGTGAGGAGGAGTAACTCAAGGACAGTGTCGAGTGGCACGAGTGTGCCGACATTACGCCTTCTAGGGAAGAATGGAGGTTGGTATATATGCTCGGGTAGCGGCATGGTATCCTCAAATGACACGGTATGGTCGCAAGTGTCATCATGCCACGACGATGTTTGTATTGATGATTGTCCTATTGGTCCCGGTAAATATGAATGACCCATGACTCGGTTCTTGATAGTTGTGTCCCTATGTGAAATGAAGTTGTATGTCATCCTAAGGTTCGGGGTGGGATCCTTGAATACCAATGGACACCCGCTGAATGTCAGAAAGTTAGTCTTGTCCCAATTAGAAGCAAGACTTATCCCGATTGGCAAGTTTAGCTAGTTCCTAACTTAAGATGAAGCAGGAAGCTTACAATGAGTTTGATAAAGTAGGACTGACCCCATGATAGGTCATGACTCACGTCGGTAAGGTGTCGACTCGATATGAGGTATGGGATGATCGATTGGTCGAGAACTAAGGTGAAAGAGAGATGATGGAATGTACGAAAGGGCGAGATAAGCTAAGTTGTAAGCATCAAGTTGAGAACACGTGGTTAAGACAATGTCACTAGAGAGCGAAAGAATGCTCTCCGTTACGAATAGCTGAATGGATGTTCGATGCGAGTCGTGAGACAAAGGATTACATAAACTCGTTTGAGAATGAAAGAAACTCGCTTGAGGGTCCGACAGAGTAAGATGACTCGAGAAAAGAATGTATTGGCTAGGATTAGCCTAGCTAGCCATGTTCGAGGAAAAAATCATGGCACCGCATGGTTGAAGAAATATGACCGTGACATTTGGTATCAAAGCTATACTTTACGTGTTGAGTCGGACCTCGAAGACAACCTAGTCGTTATCAGAGTGAATTCACAAGTTTGTCAAGAGTGCAGTTCGGCAGGACAGTTGTGTTAGTCCGTATCAGAGACAGAAAAGGGTTCAAGCCTAACGCTTTGAATCTCAACGATTGCTAAAAGTAAGTTACATAGTTGAGAGGAGTCAAATCCATCAGAAAGCAAGAACTAAGCTCTATTACCTAAGAGTTTGGAAGTTCCGTGTTCGGTCTTAGAAAAGAAATAAATAATCAAACAAATCAAATTCAAATTAGGTAAAAGTGGCCAATCCCCCCAAAAAGCGAAGTTGCATGTCAGTGGCTCGTTGATGTGAAGTGGTCTAAAACTAAGTGCTAGAAGACAAGTGTAAGAGGAAGAAAGGTGGCAGGATCTCGTGGAACGTCAGATTGGGGGCAATGCTAGAAAAGAGAATTTGTCTACGTTTGCTCACCCTAAGTACACACGAGCCAGAAGGTGCTCTTAAGGCAGTGTTGAAAGCAAATTTCGAAAGGGGAGTTGGGGAAGTGACATTCACTTGCCTTAATTTCTTCATAAGTCAGGAAGTTAAGCATTCAAGTATGTCTGTTGTTGTTTGCGGTAGAAGCGAATCTAAAAGGGAGATGGGTTGGGTGAGACCTAGACCTTAATCCCCTTCAAGACAAGTCAGATGGTCAATTTCGAGGTATATGAAGACCTAGGTGAAGTTTGTACAAGTCAAGAGGAAGCAGCGTTGCAACCGTTGAGTTAGCGTTGGCAGTGTCTGCATTGACTCTTTCGAGAATTTGTAGGTAAAAGATGAGACGATCAAGATAAAAGTACAAATTAGAAAGATGGCCTCCAGGTCGTCGAAGAGAAAAGAGCAATGGGATAAGCCATAACAAGTGAATAAGAAAAAGAAAGGAAAGAGACAGAAGGTGAGTCAAGTATGGTGCCTTCAAAAGAACCATTGTCGTCCCGATGGACGATGTCAGTGGTTACAAGTGGATAAGTTGAGAGTCAAGAGAGACGTTGTCAGAAAAAGTGCAAAAGCAAAAAGGAAAAAGAAAAGAAGCATCCCGAAAGTGGACATTGCGGCTAAGAAAGAGTAATTGAAGAGGGAAGTAACTCGAGAACATGGGTTGCTTACCCCGTAAGTGTGCTCTAAAATGCATGAGCACATGTGTCCCGTAAGTTAGTCCATGAAAGTTAGATGATTGGCTTTGCAAGAGAAAGGTAAAGTTGCTAGAAAAGCTCATGCGAATGAGTGTCGATCTGGTAAACTAAGTGTGCGAAGAAGAGAAAGCTTGCATGTGTTTCTGTTAAAGCAACCTTCCAGCTTATTTTGCCACAACTGGTGGCTCAGTATCTAAGATCGACTTGAAGGGGAGGAGTCGTCTTTGGGAAGAACCAGGAGAAAAGAGTTAGCTGTCTCAACATAAATTTTTTGTTGTCAGTGGCTTAAGAAATAGGAAATTTGAAGCCAAATGGGCTTGAAACGAGGGCAAGAATGCCCGAGTGTAGTTCAATGTCTTGGTGAGATGTTTTGGGCCAAGTCTTCGAGTGGCGCGTGAGTAGGTCGAAAAAAAGGGAGCAGTCTCATAAGCATTGTACCAAGTTAATGTTGTCTGAAGCACAACAAAAAGGGAAGAGTAGAGTCAGTTAGCCTATCTAAAGTAAGACGACGTCATCGAGGACGATGATGAGAATAAGTGGGGGAGAATGTCTTGGCCTACTATAAGGAAGAGTATCATCGAGGACGATGACGAGATTAAGTAAGGAAGGATGTATCGACCTTACTATAAGGGCGAGCATCTTCGAGAACGATGATAGGAATAAGTGGGGAGAATGTGTTGACCCTGAAATAGTATCATCAAGGATGATGACAATGTTAAGTGGGGGAGAGTGTCTTTACCCTACTATGACTGAGTCGGTTGAGACTCCAACAAAGTGGACAAGACAAGAAGCAAGCATCATGATATCCAAAAGGGTGTCATCCTTTAGGCCAAAGAAAGGGTAAGAGAAGTGAAGTGTCATGGTGCTATCGAAGAGGACGATGCATAATCCAACACACATAGAATAGTGAGCAAACATGTTTGGTTGAACAACAAATAAGAAGACAAGCATCAGTGTCATTGGTGGTGTCAGTGACAAGCTTAGTGGAGGCTAGATGGATCCTGGGCCATGACCTTTGAAGTCAGGGTCTCGTTGCGAGTTTGGAAGAGCGGCTCTAGAGTTAGATGCTATTAAGGAAATATGCAAGTACGTCGAATCTCATGTCAATCGGAGTTCAGACGAAAGCTCTACACTGACAAATGACCGTTCGCCATAATCCATATGTATGGGTGGTAGATTAAGAAATGTTCAGAAAGCACTATAGGGGAAGCATGGTGTTGGCTCTCTACCACCCTTGGGCCTCGGTGCCTAAGTGAGCTACCATATAACACACGACATAGGCGAATGTTGCGGGATAAGTGTCTCGAACAACTTTTTGTGAGGAGGAGTAACTAAAGACAATGTTGGGTGGCATGGGTGTGCCAACAATGCGCCTTCTTGGCAAGAATGGAGGTTGGTATATATGCTCGGGTAACGACACAGCATCATCAAACGATACAGTATGGTCGCAAGTGTCGTCATACCACGATGATGTTCGTATTGATGATTGTCTCGTTGGTCCCGGTAAATGTGAATGACCTGAGAGTCAGTTCTCGATTATTGTGTCCCAATGTGAAATGAAGCTATATTCATCTTAAGGTTTAGGGTGGCATCCTTGAATACCGATGGACACCCGGTGAACGTTAGAAAGTTAGTCTTGTCCCAGTTAGAAGAAAGACTTATCCCGTTGGCAAGTGTAGCTAGTTCCTGACTCAAGATGAAGTAGGAAACTTATAGTGAGTTTGATAAAGTAGGGCTGACCCCATGATAGGTTAGGACTCACACTAGTAAGGTCCCGACTCGATATGAGGTATGAGATGATCGAGTGGTCAAGAACTAAGGTGAAAGAGAGATGGTAGAATGTACAAGGAGCGACGTACATTGCCGAGATAAGCTAAGTTGTAAGTGTCAAGTTGAGAACACACGGTTAAGATAATGTCACTGGCGAGCGAAATAATGCTCTCCGATACGAATAGTTAAACACATGTTCGATGCGAGTCGTGAGACAAAGGATTACGAAAGCTCGGTTGAGAATGAAAGAACCTTGCCTGAGGGTCTGACAAAGTAAGATGACTCAAGAAAACAATGTATTGGCTAGGATCAACCTCTCGGCTGGTCATGTTGGAGGAAAATATCTTGGCACCCCACAGTTGAAGAAGTATGACTGTGACACCAAACACCCCTAACTTTGCAGCTTGTCGCCATCAATCTTTAGATACATTTCCACAAATTAGCAAAAGAGTTAAAATACCATCATGTTCCCATATTTTGGAGTTTGTTCAATTTTAGGCTATGTCACTTTTAATCGTTCAATTTTAGTTTTGTATTTTCAATAAATTTTTAAATATAGTCCCTCAAGTTAATCTTTATCGAAATTAGTTAAATCATAATAATAATTTTCATGTGAGGGAATACTACATATGAATATGTTTTTCAAAATTTATAGTAAAAATGCTAATAGATAATTTTTTTTTTCAAATAATTAAATTAAACTAGCAATAGAGACTAAATTTAAAATTTATTAAAAATACAAGGTCTAAAATTGAACAAGCTTAAAAGTATAAGGACCAAAATGATATTTTCACCTTACAAAATTACATTTTTGTTAACATTGATATTCGACTCTATTAAGGAAGTAAAACCTTTCTTCTTCCTTATTTATGTTGGCTTTTTGGCTCTTAATCCTAAATTAATTAATTTTAATTAAATAATTAATTAATGTTTTGATGATAACAAACCTAATTCTATTTATTAATAATTTTATTATCTTGAATAGTCCATAGCGTAGAGCTCGAAAGAAAGATTCCGACACATCTTGAATCACCCAAATCAGAGTTCGAATGAAGAAGATATAGCAAAAAGAAGCGTAACGGAAACATACCCGAGATGGTGACGTGGCAAATTAATCATCAAATTGGACCAATTAAAGAATGCCACTTGGAGTTATAGGTCGAGTGACATACGGGACTTTAAATTTGCAATTGGTGGATTTTAGTTTTTATTGAAAGAAAAGAGAATTAAAAGAAATTGATTTTGTAAAAAAAAATTGATTTTGTTAAATTAAAAAAAATAAAAAGGAAAAATGAATTAAAAAAAACAATTTTAATATTATTTTATATTTGTGTCCAATTAGTTTTTGACAAATAATGAGCTCTTGTTTATTGTTAGGTTTCAAAATAAATGTTTTAAAATATATATATTATTATATTATATTTTGTTTGTGTCTAACGCTAGTTGAGTTTAAATTTCAACCATTCAATTTAACTTTTTGAACAATCCAATGGCTCAAATTAAAACCCTCTTTTTAACCCCATTTCCCTCTCTTTTTATACTTCATATTCTCCAAAATTATTTTCAACTTTTCACATCTTACAATCCTCAAAATTAGCAACAAAAAAAAAAAAAAAAAAAACATCATTGCTACTCTCTTTACAAGCTTCCAATTTCTTTCTTTTCATCTTATTCTTGAGAGAAATTTCTATTGTATTGTGAGGATTAAAGTGTATGAGCTCAATCTTGTATACCTACTCTTTTTAGAAAATTTCATTGTGTGATTTAAAGTTTCCAAACATTGTAACGGTTGGATCTAACCCGTGGTAAGGATCAAGTTTGCTCTTGAACCCGTAAAAAGAGTAAGGTAGCGGTTCAACTCTCATCCATGGAAAGAGTCAAAAGAAGATTTTTTTTTAATTGAAGTCCCAAGAGGTGCTTGGAAAAGTGGATGTAGGTCGTGTTTGACCGAACCACTATAAAAACCACAATGTCTTCTTCTCTATCTTTTTCCTAGTTATTCTTGCATTTAATTTTAATTACTTGATTTTGTTGGTTGAGATTGATTGAGTATAATGTTGCATAGTTTTTATCAATCTTGTTATTTAGCATAAATTAGAGTTTTTATCAATTTAATTTAAAAATATCTAATTAGATCAAATTAAACATATTTTATTTAATTAAATCTTATTCACCCCTCTAGGGTTGCCATACCGGAATACTTTATTTATTTATTTTTACAATTTTTGAGTGGAGAATCGAAGTTTTGACATCAAGATCGATATTTTCCCTAAACTTTATGTCAATTGATCTATAGTTATTTTTAAAATATACATATTCTTCCAAAAATTGCAATGTTACACTAGATCTTTTATAATCATTTCAAAACTACTATTTGGAGTATAAATTCTTTAGAATATTGAATGAGAATTTGGATTTAAAACGGAGTAGCAATGACCTAGAACAAAATATTGAATAATCACGCTATTTCAATTACCAATTTTCGTAAGACATTCTAGTGAATTTCTACTTCAAAAATAGTTTTGAAACCTCGATGAAAAGTCAAAGATAATAGTATAACATTGAAAGGAATATGAGTATTTTTGATAGATGATAAAGTTTAGGGTATATAATTTTATTTATTTATTTTTGTAATTTAGCCTTATTTTTTAAACCATTAAGATAAAGTTAGGAGGTTGAACATTTTTTTTTTTTTTTTTTTTTTGATATAGGGGTTGGATTTACTAGCCAATATGGAAGAAAAGAATTATCATTAATGTAACCAAACAAAACAGTAAAAAAGTACTGATCTTTGTGCATCACGCCCTAATTGCACACATAAAATATATATTTTAGAAAAGTAAAAATAGTTTTCTACGTGACAAACGATCATTGAATAATTGGATAAAATATCCAAAGATGGATGTAGCCTAACATGTACTGAAATACTTTTTTTTAATTATAATCAACTTATTTAATATTAACTTCTTTTATTATAGTTAGCCATGAGCTTGTGTTTTTGGATTACATATACAACATAACAGAGTATCATCGTGTGTATGTTGGGGGAAACAATGCATAAAAACTGAATAACACTACCAAATTGATTGTACCTTGACTATAGTAATTACAGTACACACTGTTTACAATAATAATGTTCGAACTTAAAAGTAAACTAGTTGGTATAACAAGATTCATAAATTAGAAAAAAAAAAACTCCTTCAAGATCTTATGGAAACATTAATAAGTAGTCGAGATGCGCTTCAAAACATTATTTTAAATACAATTATTTTTTCCCCAAACGGACTAAACGATCATCTTAATAGGTTATAATGACCAATTTTGGCAGAATAACTTTGAATTACTCAGATCTAGTAGAAGTATTTGCTTTCAACTCAACTCAATATAAAAAAGAAAGAATACAAAGAAGAGAATAACTACTCAAATTGAAATGAGATACTCCAAATAAAAAAATTGTTATTTATAGATTAACAATTTAATAACTATCTAAAATATAAAAAAAATAAAATAAAATAACATAAACTAATAATTGTATTAATTTAAAATATGAACTTTTATAACTATATTAATTTATCCCATTTCCAAATTTTATTTGATCATTAACATGCGAAACTTTTAATTTAAATTAATTAAACTATTAAATTTTCATAAACCAATGAATTTATATCATTTATTATAATTACCTGTCAAATTATAGTCACCTTCGAAGACGATTCCATAATTTCATAAAATAATCATTTGCTGTAGTTGGGATGTTAAAGACGTCTACTAGACAAACAACTTTCTTTGGTGCCTAGGCCCCAACCCACCACATCAGTCATTCCTTGCTTTTCCCCCTCTTTTCTTCTTCTCCCGGTTCTGCACGAAGAGGTAAGTGAGAATCCGATGTTTCGATTTTCATCCATGGCAGCCATTGACAGGACTGAGTTTTGAAGTAACAACAAACTCGGTGATTCGATGAACTACTGGTAGGTTCGTTCCTTTTGATTTTTTTGTTTTGTTTTGTTTAAGTATCTAAATTTTGAAAGTTCTTGGTATTTCTATTCGTGGAAGATTTTCTTAGCCTGCTTTTGATTTTTCAATCTGCAACTCGAATCACATCTACATTTCTCGTCTGTGAAATTTGATTCTGAGGAAGAAGGTCTACTTAGAGAGGTAGACTGTTGAGTGGAGAATTTGTAAGCATCAGTTCAGTGATTTAGTAAAAAGAAAAGGTTTCTATTTTCTTTCCAATCGCACTAGTTTCTTCATCTTCTGTTGTTAGGGCAAGTAATGGAAGTTGGCATCTGTTTGGATCGTATTCATACATTCAAATAGTTTTTCCCTATAATGGTCAGGGTCGACGCTCAAAAGAGGATGAGATAAGAGGTACATTTTGAATCGTTAATAATTTTAAGGTTAAAGTTATAAGTTAGTAGTTCTATGCTTTGATAAATCCTCATAAATAGTTCTATGGTATGATAAAATGTTCATAAATAATAGTTCCTATTATAAGGATTTTATCAAATAAATTCTAATTCTAACTCTACCAGATTTGCAATTTAACCTAATTTAATGAGTTGGAGTTCTAGCACTTTAGTTGACTTTAATCGTACATCACTGTTAATTATCAAATTCAATAAAACAACGAAAAGCTTGAGTTCCTTTATAAAATAGATAATGTTATTGCCACCAGAATTGGATATATTATGATTTACTAATATACCAATTTTGGTCCTAACTTTTGAAGTGTGTAAATTTAGTTATCATCCTTTAAATAAAATATCAAAAATAATCATCATTGTTATTAGACTTCAAAAATCAAACTCCAAAAGCTAGCTATTGAGGTGAGAAGTCAAACCACTTAAATACCACATATGTGGAACAGTGGTAGCCCATACTACCTTGGTTCCTAACACAATGTTAGCTATCCATTGATATTTGATGAGATCAATTAACACCAACGTCTAAATTCATTCAAGTTCATATGCTCCATCGCTGAGCATTAGAGGGTGAACAAAAATAGGAAAAGACACTTATGGGGAAAATTGAGCAGAAGAGTAGGATTCTTCATTATTTCGCTGAGCATTAGATATATACACAATGATGGCATTTAGACACATTTCTGTGGTACAAAAAATCATCACCTTTTACTTTTAGCTTTATGAGTGCATACATAGTTGTGCATTTCCTTTTTGTTCATTTTTTCCTTTTCCTCTGCAGCTTACTACATCTACTGAATTATCATCCTCGGGCATCTATGAAAACTACTGCTTTGTAGCTGAGTGAGTTTTTACTCCATTCTCAACTCCACTGGAAGGTCTAGCATTCAAATCTTAAACTAGGCCTCTTCAACTAATTTTGGGGAGCAAGACGAAACAGCTTCAGCAACTGTTAGAAAGATATGGTCCTCGCCGATCAGATTAGCAAGATCGGATGCGTGGAGTTTGTCAACCACCACCGGCCCGGGGTTTGCCAAAACAAGCTGTCCAACAACACCACACAAACTTCTGGTAAGGCATATTTAAAAAATTTTACAGCATACATATACCTTTACTGTGCATACCATTCTGAAATAATAGTTTTTATTTAATAACGAGAATATTCTGAAGTAGATTACCTGAATGTCTCTTTTCTGGAGATTCCTGTATAGCTCTTCCAAGGCATGAATTCCACTAGTGTCAATGTCGGTAACAGCTACAACAAACGAAACCCCAGAAATTTGAGTTCGGAACAAGCAACAGTGATTTGATTGTTAAGTTTGTCTACTGTGCAGGATTAGTCCAAAATATTTGGAAAGGTTGAGAGTACTTACGAGACATCTCAACAATCAAAAACTGAGTTTTTGTTGAATACACCTTCTTTATTTGTTCTTCCTCATCTGTCAACCATCTCAATATCCTGCAAGAAATTCCCAATATTATAAAGGGCAAGGGTAATGGAATTGGAAAAGGAAAGAGCTCCTGTAACTAACAGAACCTTCATTTTCCCAGACATACATCAATCCAAATATGCAGTTAATAATTGCTAAGTTAGAACTTGGATCTATAATATTTAATTGGGAAAAGAAAATAACACCCTTAGGACTTCCGAAGGCAGTCATACATCAATCCAAACATGTAGTTAATAATTACTAAAGTTTAGTTTGAAAAAGAAAATAACATATAGCTATTTGATTCTACAATATTTAGTTGTAAAAAAGAAAATAACACTCTTCAGATTTTGGAAGTAGGCAGTCCCTTCTCTAGGAAAGAGGAACAAATTACGTAAAACTTGAAATACACCAGGGAAATATCTTTCAACGATTCTCCAATGCCCTTATATTGGATGCTAGGGGAACTAAATATGACAACTAATATGACAGAGTTGGGAAACTAACACAACTTGCATAGAAATGGATTTAAAGAAATAGACCTTTTTAAAGATGAGGATCATTCTTTACCTCTCTTTGATGTAATTGGAGTTAGAGAAGTAAATTGCAGAATCGACTCTCACAATGAGAATGCCCGGAACCCTTGTTGCTTCTGGATACTGTTGAGTGTTCCTATATACTGTGGTCCTAGGGATCTTTCCGAGAATGGCAACCCGTGGCCTGGTTACTTGTAAGAGTATCTTAGCAAATGATATAGAGACCTGCCTCAGCACATTGAAGACAGTATTAGACATCTTTATGAGATGAAGCTAGCAACGAGAAAACCGATTAAGCTAGTAATGAGAGAACTTAAGGTAGCAGGCGTGATTCTTACAGCAATGAGGAGACCTATCTCAACACTTGCAAATATCACGCCGAAGAAGGCTCCCAAACAAGCAACAAAATCAAATTTATCAATCTTCCAAAGCAAAATTGCTGCCTGAATGTCAATCAAGTTGATGACAGCGGAGATGATGATGACAGCGAGAATAGCATTTGGAGTGTACTTGAAAAGAGGAGTGATGAATTCTAGAGTTAGAAATACAACACAGGACATAACAATGTTTGAGACTGCAGTTTGGCAGCCAGACATATAATTCACAGCTGAGCGAGAGAATGAGCCTGCAAGTAGAAAATAAAGCTTATTAGTTAATATTTACTATTTAATGCTCCTAGTTTAAGCCTTATTTAGATGAAAAGGAAACCATGCTATAATCTGCTTAGTTACCAATTGAGACCCCACTAATTTTGCCAAGATTTATATAAATTATACTGGTTAATGGTATAGACGAAGTTTTGATCCAAACCTCTAATTTCTGAATGCTAGAGAGCCACATTGCTGTTTTGAGAATGTTTTTTTCCCTAGTATCATAAGAATATTTTTGACAATTACATATTTAAAACAGTTCTTCAAGGGCTTTTGAAGAAAGTATTTAATTAGTGTTTTTTTTGGAAAAGTGTGATACTTGAAAATACCATTCACAGAAGCATTCCCGGATGACCCTAAGATTCAAAACCTTTTCAGATACGGTGGTATCAGAATCAGTCAATAATATCATTTAGATCAAATTAGCTCTAGTATCTTTCTGATTTATAGTTGCTTCTCACCTGTTGCCACATAGCAGGAAGTCATTGAACCAATAACGTTCATTGTTCCTAGTGCCACCATTTCTTTGTTACCATCAAGCTGGTAATCCTTCATGGTAGCAAATGTTCTTCCAATTGCTATGGCTTCCTGAAAAGAAGAGGATTTTCAAATAATATAGAAAGATTCATTGGGTACTTCAACAAATATTAATATCTTTCACATCTACAACTACTTCCAAGAAGATAGTTTCACGATTTGCTTACCGTTAATGCTATCATACCAGCCACTGCGCCAATCCTGAATCCTTTAAGGAGGTTGTCACCGGTGAAGTAGATTTGCTTCACTGACGAGGGATTGATTCCTTTTTCTATATGTTTCACCTTCAAAAGTTCAACTATCAGAACTGATGGTATTGTTATTCTTAATTTTCTTTTCTTGGTGAATAATATTTCAATAGGGAAAAAGAGTGATAAGAGATGTCCTTACGATTGCCACACCTTTCTGGTCTGCATGGGTTATGTAAACAAAGAAGGTGGACAGAATAACTGATATTAATGGAGCAATTGCAGGCACCCAAAAAAGGTTCTTATTCTTCTTTCCCTGAGATTGCAGACATGAAAGCTCTTCTAAGACCAAGAATAGAAACAGGAAAAGTGCTTATATATAAATTTGCACCAGGTAACAATGGCAAGTGAGATTCTTACAATATACTTCGCGAATAGAAGAAAAATTAGAAAAGATACTCCAATTACTATTGTCTGCCAGTTCCACTGCAAAGGGTCATGAAAGAAGTTACAATACAAGAGATTTAGTTTGTTATGCATCAATAACCCATTAATGTGCAATAAACACCATAGACATGTGAGGTTTGAAGGGTAAGGAGGCTTACTCCATGATGTGCTGCCTCAAAGACTGAGCGCATTACAGAGATAATGTCTGTTTTCTTTGTAAATTTTTGAATACCAAGAAAGCCTTTAAGTTGCTGAAGGGCAATAGTGATGGCAGCTCCACCCATAAAACCCACAATGGCAGCGTGAGATAGAAAGTCAATCAGAAAACCCAACCTGTTGGGAAAAGTCTTGGATAAATAATCTTATCAAGGGTTTATAGAAGAGTATAAAACTAAGCATACAAACAATCCCAAAATAGAAGGAATACCATTCGAGAAAATCAGATTCTATTGGGAGAAAGAAAAGGGACTCAACTACCTTAGTATCCCTAGAGTGGCTTGGGTGATCCCAGCAAAAAAGGTAGCTGTAAATGCAAGCCGCAGGTACTCTGCTGGATGTGTATGGTAATCAATCTCCTTCTGAAGCAGTGTTCCCAGCAAGAGAGAAACAACAGCCACTGGCCCAATCGCTATATCTCTTGAGCTACCCATCAAAGCATAAACCAGTGGTGGTACAAAGCTGGAATCTGCAACAATATGAAAAGTTGGATAGAGGCTAGGAAAACCAAAGCAAAGCACTTGAAAACGGGAAGAAACTTGATGCAAGAGGCATAATGTGTGCTTACACAATCCATACTGGGGAGCCAAATTAGCAAGTTTTGCATACCCTATATCCTGTAATATCAAAGTTTGACATGATCAGACACAGTTGGTTTCTTACTCAGATGTCGTTATCTGGCATGGTTCTTTTAGCTATCTTTTCTAACATTTGCGTGCATATTAAAGCAGCTAGTTTACCTGTGGAATACACAGACTTGCAATAGTGAGTCCAGCAATTATATCTCCTCTAAATTTAGTCAGATTGTAATTCCTTCCCCATTCAAATATCGGAAAGATAGCCTGAATTCCCAGGACCAACTTTCGGGAATTCGATTGGTCCTTGAAGGTTCGCAGAGGATCATCTGCAAAGAAAGTCTCTTTCACTCTGGCTTTAAACTCTTTGAAGAGATTTTGCTTCGGTGGAACCCCCACCTTATGAATGGACTGCGTATTGGTGCGTGAAGATGAAAGACTTCTGATGTCCATTTCTTTTGTTTCGAGTTCTCTGCCATTGGAATGGCCTCTCGAGTCCATGAATAGATTAGTTCACCTACGGTGAGGAAAGCACACAAGAAAAAACAATGAAAGAGTTAAGTTTCACGAGCAAATAAAGGTGGCCGAATACCAAATGTAGCACACAGTCAACTTCATTGTTCTTAAGCTGGAAAAAACTAAGTTTAATGGAATGTTAGATGGTGAAAGGAAAAAAAAATTCAGAACATTCAATTGGTTTTGAAAAACAGTACACTTTTGTCACAGGCAAAGCTCAGACCTGAGAAAACTGAAGCCAAGCTTATAAAATTGGAAAACAAATGGTACAAGCAATGGTGGAGACTCTTCAACTGAGTTTTATAGGCCAACTTCTTTATTATATAAGATCTCGGGAGGTTCCAAGTCAAACTTTTCAAGCAGCATAGAAGAATTATCAAAAGCAAATTTACTTCTATAAGTGGTTAATTTAAACGTCAAGACGTACGTAAGGTCTTTAGTTTAAAAGTTAAGCTGCAGTTAAACCAGAAAAAATATCCGCAAACTCATTTAATTGGTGTGAATCGATAATATCATCTACATAACAACTATTGGAAGGCATTGACTTTAGGTTGGGTATACAATTATGAGCAGCAGCTTGCATAATGATAAAACTATAAGTATTTCGTCAATAATTTTGACTAGTACTGGCCATGTGAGAAAGTCTCTGTTTTATGATTTCAAATCAATAAATAAATGTTGAAATGTCACCTTGTAGGCCAATCACAAATCAGGAAAGACCTTAGCGAAAGAGATCCAAAGAAAATCCCGTATCAGTTAGGCCCATGCGGACTTTTCTTCACTAGCTGTCTAAGTTTGCATTTGTCTAGCAATTTTTTTGAGGGGTTTCATGTGGAATTTCTATCGAAGAAAAGTCTAACAATGCGACCAAATGTCCCCATTCAATACAAGGGTCGAAATTATGATTATCGATGAGGACAAATGACTAGAATACAAGCAGTGGAAAATAAAATACTTTATTATGAACTTGCACATGAATCAATCAAATAGATAAAAAAATATCTAATACCATGTCGAATGTTGAATAAAAGTAATATGTACTATTGTTTTTAGTACAAGTGTGAGATATGGAGATTTGAACTTCTAAAGAAAGTGTGAATTAAGTTCACTTTATATCTTCCACTTCAAAAACATAAAATCCTCTTAATGGTGTAGGACCTCAAGATCTTGTCCCATGTACACTAAAATGCACCTGCCATAACTCAAAGGATTGGAAGCAATAGTTTCATAGAAGTGAAAAAGAAAAAAGAAAAAAGAAAAAGCAATTTTGTCCAAACCATCCATAGTGTGGAGTTTAATAGTTGCATCAATATTGAGGGGAAAAATAACCAATAATAATAATCATAACTTTTAAAAAGTCAGCTTATTTCCTTCAAATCACATTTGGGCTCTTTTTCTCTGTTACGAAAACCATAAAGAAGATATAAGAAAGAAAAAAGTAACACAAGTTCACTATTATTTTATTGAAAAGAAATGCAAAAAGAGAAGAGAAGACTCAGAAGAGAAGTAAAGGAAAAAAGAAAAATCCCATTAGCGTTGAAGTCCAGAATCAGTTTCCCACCTTTTCCCCACCCCTTTTTTGTTCCCCACACTCGATGGTTTCTAGGGTTTCCTTTCCCAAATTAATTTATAACCATTACCAAAGCACACCCAATACCTAATATTCCGTCCAGGTTCATTCAAACAACAAATCCCGCTCAACTCTACTCTAATCCATTCATATTGTTGAATTAAAAAAGAAAGAAAAAAATTTTACGCCAAAAAAAGGAAATAAAAAAGAAGATTTCGATGTGTCGAAATCTTACCGCTGTGTTTCGTCGCCGCGAAAATGTGGGCTCATTTCTGTGTAAACATGGCCGATTCGTCGCTCCCCAAATAAAAAGTAATGATACAAAATCAGTGCTGTGTTTGGTTGGCGAAAACACGGGCAGCGAATTCAATTTTTTCGACCACCAGACTTGTAATGGAGTCAAATCGGGGTTCATCTTTTCCCAAAAGTCAAACGAATTCACGGTCACCGAATACGGTATCTGCGGCCCGACGGTTGAACTTTTGAACAGTGAAACACTAGTGTGGGCGCCGGCGATGAACTTGGAAGTTTATGTGGACAGATCCCGGTGGAGTGGGTTCGTTATTCGGTGCTCTAGATACAAAAAAGCTCGTTGTAGAAATTACGTATATGAACCGTTGGATAGTTGTAGATCATCACTTGTTGGCGCGTCATGGTGTTAGTTTTAGTTTCGAATCTATTTGATATTTTAGGTATATATATATATTTTTATTTATTATGAAAAATTTAGGTAGGGCAACTGTGGGATTAGGATTACGTTATAGAAATATCAACAAAAGGTTAAAAAAATATATAAAAATGATATAACAAAAGGTTAAAAAAACATATAAAAAGATATTTTTTAGGAATAGGTTAGTTTGGAGGTTAAGATTTTAAAATATCCACCTAGGCTATGTTTACTTGCAAATAGAGATGTCTATGGAGATGGGGAAGGTTTTTCTGTTTCCATCCCCTATTTTAATCTCCATCTCCGCAAAATTTTTCACGGATTCGGGCAAGGTAAAAGTTCCCCCTTAGTTTTTTTTTTTTTTTTTTTTTTTTTTTTTTTTTTTTTTAAATTTATTTATTGTTTAACCAGTTTTTTAATTTATACTCTAAGGATATAAAAGTTTTAGAATTTTCTATGTTAAATCGGTTATATCCAATACATTTCTCTTTTTGAATTAAATACTATAATTTTTTTTTTATAAACAACAATATTTGATGTGCAAAAATATAATTAAAATATTCCATCTCATGATTTCTAATAGCTAAAATTTAAATATTGATCACTAGTCTTCTACTTAAACATTACAATATACATGTCTTAAAAGTATTTTTTTTTTTTTTAATATTTCTATCCTAAAAAGCATTAAAGTATGAAAAAATCATCATGAAAATTAGGAAAATGCTAATTAGTTAAATTTATAGGTTTATATATATACACACACACCTTACCTATAAGTATATTCCGTGAGTTATAAAACAATCTATTTACAATATATATGTAGATGGCAAGGTCGGGGATGAGAAATGTATTTCCCATTTGTGTCCCTATTTGGTCAATGGGAAAAAAATTCTCTCCGCTCCCTCTCCCATTCTCAGTTTAATCGGAGATTTCTCACCTTGAGCGGAGCCAGTATCTCGGGAATATGGACTTCTCTACTTCCAAACATAGTCCATCAATAGTAACCTGAAAATTAGTTCAACTTGATAACGTTTTATTGTTATTTATTTTTGTAATCGTAGTGAAATGGTAAACATAATCCTATTGTATTTTGATTATTGATTAGTAAATATGACCTTAATTTGTAACTTAAAATGAAGAGAAAGAAAGGTGGAAACAATAAAAAATTGCACAAAGAATCAATTTAGTTTTACGAATTTGAGTGATCAATTTGGGAAAAACTTGAGCGACCAAGATTGCAATTTTCCCATATATATTTCTAATGATAGTTCATATGAAATTTCTTTTTTCATATTGTCTTAGTACTGGAAAGTTTGAGAATTACTTTCTTTTGTTCACATTGCAAAGAGAATCATATTCTTTGAAATTCTTACCCTATATGGCTAGCTTATGTTGACTTTAGTAATCATATAAAAGAAGTCATTGTTACCGAAATTTACATCTAAATTAAGAATCATTCTCCTTGATTGATAACAGTGTGAGAAAATCAAGATCGACGAAAATTCTAGCTCTAAAGCAGATAGATCAACATCATTTTTCTTTCTTTTCTTTTCTTTTCTTCTGGAAAACAATAGGAACAAAAAATACACATTGAAAATCATTAAAAAAAAGTTACGGGAGTTAGACATATTTAAATAATAATATCTATTCATGACAATTTGACATGAATAATTCTAAGATTTATCTATTCAATATAGATATAAAGTATTTATGCTAACCACGGGAAGCAAAAACTTGCTAAGTGTTTAAACAAATACCTTGAATGAATACATATAGGTATGGTAGGATTCAAATTATAGACTTTTTTATCGCTAATATTAATATGATCATTTGAGTTATGCTTGCTTTGACACAAATACAACCCTATGGTCAAACAACTAAATCCGCCGTTACTCAAACTAGGAGAAATTTATGAGGAATCATTTCAAAAAATGGAAAAGATAGTTTTGAATGATTTAAATTTTTAATCATACTGTATTTGATTATTAGCTATATTCAATGTACACAGTATTTGTATTTTGTATATATGAACTCTATCATTTAAAACTTATGAGAAATTTATGAGGGTTAATTTAAAATAATAGAGAAAATAAATTTGAATGATCTGAACTTTCGATCATACTCTATTTGAATAATCAACTTCAATACAAAAATAAATTCTGAGATTCTTGTATCTCTCGGTTTCTCCCAGACCCCAACTTCCCCTCTTGAGTTAGTGTTTTGGTAGCGTGCACCATTACTAAAATAGTGAATGAGTATTTAGCCCACAAACTTCATAACGTTGGTATTAGATAATTCAACTCCATCGAGTTCAAGAGTGTTTACTCATGAAATTTTTACATTTATCGAAAAAATTTTATCTTCTCATTCTTCTCTTTTCTTTCCTCTAATATTTAATTATAGACTAAACAACTATGTACTCTAGAATGTACCTAAATGAATAACTTGGATTGTATGACCTAAGAAAGTTTTGATGCTAAGTGTTGAAATTAATAGTTGAAAATTGCTTAACAAATGCTAGTTCTTTTAGAAACTTATTAACAATTGTTATTGTTGGAGTAATTTATTATGATTGGACACTTGACTAATGAATATGAATTGTGATTGGCTAAGTGTTACAAGGAAAGAAATAATAAAATTGTGTAGGAAATACAAGTTGGTCGAGAGGGATGTTGGACTTCTTTACCTTGGAAAATCATTTTTGGATTAACTTAACTTGTATTTCCTACCAAATTTTGTTATTTCCTTGTAACACTTAGCCAATCACAACTCATATTCACTAGTCAAGTGCCCAATCATAATAAATTACTCCAACAATAACAATTGTTAATAAGTTTCTAAAAGAACTAGCATTTGTTAAGTAACTTCCAACTATTAATTTCAACACTTAGTATCAAAACTTTCTTAGGTCATACAATATCAAAACTTTCTTAGGTCATACAATCCAAGTTATTCATTTAGGTACATTCTAAGCTCCTTTATTTAGGTTACGACATCTATAATTAATCATATCATATTAATCTCATTAACAGAGTAAAACGTGTTGTGGGAGTCTTAACCGTAGTTATTGAAATAGTATATGAAGTTTACTTTCTTGATTCATAAATACAGACTTCATAACTCCAATATATTAAATCCAAACTAACCTTTCAAATATGAAGGAACGAAAAGCTTAACCGTGCCGAAAAGGAGAGAAAAATGATGTAGGGGGATTTAAAATAAAAGCTAATCCATGCTAATTTTTCCCTTTTTTTTTTAAAAAAAAAAAAATTAACCCAATCAATCAATCTTTTTAGTTGATGTCATTCGTTTTATCTAGTATTTTTTATATGTTAGTTTAGTTTTAAAGATTTATAGTGGATTAGTCTTTTCATAAGTTTTTTTAGTGTTATTAAAATGTATCTCTTAAATGAAAATCTTGAAAGAGATTTAATTTTGTTTGTTTGTTTTTAAATATGGTATAGCTCCATTTTAGAGGTAATATATTTGTTATAAATCTATCTTTATTTATTTATTTTGTTTAAGGACATTTTGGTTCATGTTTTTTTTAACGTAGTTACTAAACAAGGCATTTAAATTTAGCTATTTGTTTCGATGGTAAAAAATGAGTAGATTGTTTTGTGGGAATCCAAGATTACTATGTAGTGGATAATTTGTTTTTAGATAATATAAGATGTTGCATTGACCCTTATGGAAGGCATTTGGAGAGCTTTTGATGTCTTCTATAGTTTTTTAGATTTTCGGTGGAGGACATTCTCATTTTACTTTTTTAACCATGTTTTTCCATATATATATGTATAAACCTTCCCCATTTCCATTTTATAATCAACCATGTTTTTAACTAGGTTGTTTTTATTGTTTTCTTAGAAAGATATTTATATTTATATTTAAATTAATATCTATTTTATAAAAAAATTTAAATTATATATATTATTTTGTTGAGAAAAATAATAAAATAATAAAACTATATAATATAAAAATAAATTCAAATCCATAAAAAAATGATATATAAGTTCAAATTATATTATACTAAATAATAATTAATGGAATAGTATTCTTGTCATAATATATAAATTTAAGACATTCTCGAGTAGAAAATTTATAAATATAGTCATCTAAATATCTCTGGATTTTGCATAAAACAGTTCTGATTTTTATTTTAATTTTGAGTATTTAGTTAGTTATTTCAACATAAAAAGGGCATAAACATATATGTATAAGAATTTATTTATTATTATTATTATTATTATTTATTTTAAAGTTTGGACTTCGTTTGTGTGAAAAAAAAACGAAAATTTTTTTTTCAAAACTACCCTCGAAACCACCCTTGTAATATAGAATTGGTTATAATTCCATATGAACTTAATCAATTAGCCTTATGTAATTTGTTAATGGTTGCAATCAACCTCTACGATTCATATTGATGTCGATATATTGTAAATTCCAGTATTGATATTCTATACCAATATATTAATTGTTAACTTTGAATGATTGTGAATGTTGATGGCAACCCTTAATTGATAATATGTCAATATTGTAGTCCTTTAATCCATATCAAAACTTTAATATGTTTAACTCGTGGACAGGGATAAAATGTAAATTCTAACGAATTAATAGAGGAACTAATTGCAACAATTAACAAACTACAAAGATTAGTTAATCAAAATAAATTATTAAGAGGTAATTGATCACAAATAAAAAATTTATAGATGTGATTGCAATTAAGGATATCCAATTTCCCGTAGGACGGACCCCGTAGAGCTTCGCCCGAACGGGACAGGGATTCCTGATTAGGCGGGAAATGGGAGGTAATGGAGGAAACCATGAGTTAAACGGGACGGGGATGGGGAATGCATTTCTGTCTCCGCCCTGGCCCCGACCCCGCCCTGTTCCCCGTCGCCGCTCGGCCGATTAGCTTTTACATATTTAGTATAGTTATCTAATGTTATGTTATTATTATTATTATATAAATATTACATTTAAATTTCAAATTTGATTATTTATTGGGAAACATAATGAATATGTTTAAATTTAGATTATATATATGTGAATAATTTGATTTATATTTATTTCTTTCTACTGAAAAATTTAATTAGTTTTTTTAAGTCAAAATTTGAGTAATTTATCTTTAAATTCAAATTTTCATATAAAACAAACCATAATAAATAATTTAGTGATAAAGTTAATTATTTAATTAAAATTTGTTGACATTAGTGATTTAAATTAATTAGCTTTTTATATAAAAAAAAAAAGTAACAGGAAAAAATTCTCCGTGGAGAATCCGATCCCCACGAATTCTCCACAGGAAATCCTGCCCCGATCCCCGTGAAGAATTTCACGGGGATGGAGAATGAAATGGGGAGTGGGGACGGAATGGGGAATGACATTCCTAGCCCCATCCTGTCCCGTGACATTTCTAATTGCAATAATTCAATACTCCATAACGAAGAGTATACTTTGCGTAAATTATTTCCTAAAAATTGACAACAAAGAATCAATGATTACATCATTGAAAATTTGAGAAACTAAACTAAAATAAAATAATTAAAAAGCTATCCGGTATTGAAATAGGAATTTATCCTAAAAAATGTTAATAACAATCCCTTTCATTCTCACACTATAATTTTCACTCCAACCATTTTCTTTGAAAAGGATTTCATTACCTATAAGAAGTCAAAGTACTTTTTTTTCCCTTCTTTTCTTTAACACAGAAGTCAAGTACTTATAAAACATTAATGTGTAATTACTTAATTATATTTTTATGTCGGTTTTATTTCAATTATTTGTCACTCCTTCCCTGTCATATCCACACAAAGTAAACCAACCAAAAGGATAGAAAAATGTCCGCAATCTAATGTGGAAACTAAAGGCAAGTACTCGAAATGAAAGAATTTGATTGGCAGACCTAAATAGTTGGACTAAAATGAAATTTGAACGGTTTTTCTAAAACCTTCTAATTTTTTAAATATTTTTTTCTCATTTTCGTTCTCATTCCTTTTTCTTTCCTTTTGTTATCAGTGATTTTTGGACTAAAGAATAGAATTAACATAACGAAGAAGATGAAGCTACCGGGCTAAGAAAACGATAAACATATAAGCAACTGGACCAAGAGGATGAGATGAGCTTAAGGAAAATGGCTAATTTGGTTTCAAGCCAAAGTACTTTGTCGGCCTCAGCCTTGGCCAAGGATGAGACCGAGAGCGACCTTCCTTGTTTTGTGAATAGAGTGCACTACGACTTATTTCGGCCTTGAGAAGAGGATAGTTTGGGCCAAGAGCCCAAACTAACCTCCTCAACCAAGGATGAAGCCGAGGTCGAACCTCCAAATTTGATAAACAACGCATACTTAATGCATACCTTGGCCCATTTAGCTCGAGACTAAAATTAATATGACTAAAAAACATAAAGAGGATGCCTAGGTCAGGATTTTACTATAAATACTGAAGGAACTCGTTTTACAAGGAGATCCTTGAGCGGAAGTGGATCGTCCAAATTCTATTTTTTATTGAAAACTAAATTTACAGTAAATATACAAGATATGCATTCATAAATAAATTACAGCATGCTTTTTACAAGGAAAAAGGGTTCAATAGATATCACCTTTGAATAACCTTTTTTCGTGTAAATTCCTCGAACGGTCACGAGCCTCGAACTCAACAAAAACTTGAAGTAATTAATTCCGTCATTTAATTTTAACAATTCAAAGTAATCCAAAATTAATTCTCAATAATTCCAATTGAGCTAGAGAGGAGACCTCATGGACCTGTAGATTGAAGCTCCAATGGCACTTGAGCAATTAATTAAACTCTTTTAATTAAATTATTCGACATCCATTAACTGTCGGTCACTCCATTGAAGATCGATAGTTGCACTCTTCGCACTACAGATATATTTCTGTGTCCATTGGATATAACCAGTCAATAGTGCGATGACCCTTCACAAATTGCTCGTAAGTACAGTTGGGCCAAAATTACCATTTTCCCCCTATAGTTATATCTAACTCCTTAAGTACCACTGATCCCTCTAATGAACAACAAGTCATAGTCAAACTATGACAAAACCTCCCTCGGGCCAAGAAAGAGTGGGCGCAACATTGTTCAAGCCTCGAAATCAGCCCTTAGGGGAGTAATTTATCTACTTACCCTAACATTAGGGAAGGAGTGAATTCCGTCTTGTGTAGCTATGTTTCTAGCTCCCCAATTAGACGAATCCTCAAAATGGTAGGCTTATTAAGTTGAGATCTTACCACTCCCACCCATACAAATCAAAGGACCGCCTTTATAGATAGAAGTTCACAACTTACTCAAGATACATGTCATGTCACCTATGGTCATCCTGGTGAAATGTAAATCACTATTATTAACAGTGTTATATAATGAGACTAATCATTCCATGGTCATGTCTTATACAAACCTCCTTCACATGTCTCCACATGAATAATTAAGATCAGATCATTTACAGCACTTTACAACAATTGTAACATCTACAAAGCAGGCCGTATTCATAGTGTCATCAAGATAAGGTACCCAACCTTATTCATCTACTACTGACCATTTAAATTATGACTTAAACATGATCCACCTGTATGTCTCTACATACATGTTTAAGTTATAGAAGGTAACGTTGGATGTTAGTTTATTGGTTTGTGGGTTAATGCTACTAAATGTCGAATAAAATATCTTATATTTTATTAAATAAATAAAATTTTTAATACATTACAATTACAAACTACAGGACCCATGAGATTTAGGGTATCAACCCCAATACCGGAGACACCACTTAAGGGAACACTTATTTACTTACCCAATAATGAGAGAAGGAGTGAATTCCAACTTATATTATTATGTTTCCAGCTCCCTACTCAGTCTTGTTCCCAAAATAGTAGGCATATTGGGTCGGCGAACCGACCACCTTCGCACATGCAAATAAAAGGATAATCCCTCGTGAACAAGAGTTCATAATATACTCACAATTAAGATTAAGTCGCTTAAGTCATCCTATTGAAATAGCAATATGACTAGTCAACGGTATTACATCTAATGGCTACCATTTTGTGATCCAGTCTTATGTAAACTCATTGCATGGGATATCTCCACTCGCGTGTCAGCTACACAAACGCGTTGGATCATTATATTTGTATCAAATACAAAGTGGGTCATATCCATAGTGTTACCAAGATAAGGTACCAAACCTTATCCCCATACTATAGACCCTTTAGACTATATCTTGAACATTGATCCTTGTATGTCTCCACATGCAATTCAAGACTCATAAGACAGCTGTGGATGTTAGTTTATTGGATTTTGGGTTTTTCTAGACAAAATATACAACAATACAAACAATAACATTTATTGATTTAACATCTATAATTATTTATTGATGATGGTGAACTAATAACATTTAATATCTATAAGTTTTTGGGCATAAAACCCAACAATAGATGAATAAGTAGGCAGCTACATACAAAAAACAAGCAAGCGACTGACCAAATGATGATATGCATTAATGCATGTGGACATAGACAAAAAGTTCATAGCTAAGGCACTCTGAGTATGTCACATAGTTACTAGTTTTCAAAATATTTTCTAAGTGTTTTACTTATGAATGTTCAACGCATAGTTTCTCTTACTTCAATGTTCAATGCATGCTTTTAGTAATGGAAATTAAGTTTAAATGCATGATTGATATTTCTAAAAACAATTTTTATATGAAATCTTCATGTGTTTTACTTGAGTTTTCATGCCATGACTTAGCATTTAAATGAGTTATCCATTGATTCCTGTAAGTTAGAAAGCATGCTATTTAATGATGTTAACATGTGAGATGATATGAAAACCTACTCCTAAGCTTTGGTACCGAAGGTATGGTAAGGTACTCAGTTAGATCTTATTCAGTTCTACATGTACGTAAGACTTATGTTATCGACGTTGATGGGATCGAGCAAAAGGACTATTTCTCAACTAATGTTAGTAGGGATTGAGCAAAATAGCTCTTCCGCATGTTTAGGCAAAGGAGTAGAGGAATTCTACAGGATATGTTGATGAGTTTTGAACAAGGGCTTTCATGTTATGTTTTCTTTATTTCCTAATTATTATTTCTGAACCCTGGTAGGTTAATGAGAATGTTTTATTAATAAGCTGTTTATACTATGAGTTATGAAAGCATGTTTTCTTAAAAAGATCACTCACTGGGCTTTCCAGCTCACTCTTTTGAATGTTTTCCTCCCCAGATAGCGGTCGACGTCTCGAGGCCTTGCAGTTCTGCCAATCAATCACTTTCTAGACCCTCAGAAAATTGAAGCTTAGGTGGCTCATTATGTTTTATTAATCTACTCTTTATGCTCATGTCATGAGGAATAGGGTAAACTTGTGCCGAACTGTGGTTGTAATAGACTTGGTCTTCTGGAACTGTTATGCATGTTGAAGTTGATATTTTGGTTAATAGTAATCTATATGCTTTAAGCTGTTGTTGAGATTGTGTGTTAAAGTGAGTTATGAACTGATAAATAGGTGTAACAAGTGTGAAGGATACAAGTTTATAGGAGTATGTTGAACAGTAATTGTCATAAGGGATCGTGACCCTATTGGAGATCCCGTAGCTCGAAGGGATCCGAATTCAGTTAGAGGACTAGTAGTACAGGAAGCTACATCAGTGGGAGAGTCTAGTACCCCTTAGGTCAGAACATATCCTCAGATGGAGGATAGAGTCTTTGATAGAATTGCTTAGAGACTGGAAACTAATGTAGGATCTGTATCGACGGATCCTGGAAAGAAGTATGGCATTGAGAGAATGAAGGCATTGGGTGCCACTGGATTCGAGGGTACTACTGACCTTGCAAATCCTGAAGTGTGGTTAATCCAAATAGAGAAATGTTTCCAGGTAATCGAATGCCCTGAGGACTGTAAGGTCAAGTTAACAGTACTTTTGCTACAAAAATGGGTAGAGTTATGGGGTGATAAATTCTAGAAGAAACAGATAAAAAGAGATGACATAGGATGAGTTCAAGAGGATTTTTTAAGACAAATATTATCCTACTTCATAGCGTGAGGTGAAGAGGAATGAGTTCCTGAAGCTCGTTTAAGGTAATGTGTCAGTTGTTGAATATGAGCAGTAGTATACGGAGTTATCCAAGTATGCTTCTACCGTTATTGCTGAAGAAAAAGATAGATGCATACGTTTTGAGAGTGGTTTGAGAAGGAAGGTATAGACTCTTGTTGTAGCCACAGCTAATTGGATAGATTTTTTCGAGTTAGTGGTGAAGGAACTCTTAACGAAAAGCATCCATGAGCGCATTCGGATCTTTCCGATTTCATTGCGACCAAAATTACCACACACACATTCTATCCAACAGTTATGCAATTTACACTAATTAACGACATGCTTTGAACACTAAAATATAAGGGAAAGAGTTCTCGTACCAGTTGAAGACCCTCTTTAAGCGTTGAACTTAGAAGCAGCGGAAGACCTCTACGCAAACTCTATCGCCCAACAAACTAGTCGGCTGCAGCAACACGATCGTCTACACGAACGACAGCAACACGAATAGTCACGAACAAAAAAGCAGCGGGGACGACACCACCAAATGGAGCCCTTGGTATTTTTGGAGTGAGAATCCAAAGTGTGGTCTTTTGTGAGTTTGGTAAAGGTCGGAGAAAAAAAAAATTGTGTAGACGATAAGCAAGTGGGAGAGAAAGAGCTATTGTATAGTTGTGTGCTTATCATTTAGAAGAAGCTACATGATCGTGTAGGTTTTACTAAGCGATCGTTTAATAAATGGTAGACGATTATTTAGAAAATTCGACATGCAATGCGATCGTTTAGGAAAGCTAAGCGATCGTTTAGGGACAGGCGTGCGATCATTTAGGCACTGGTGTGTAATCATTTAGATAATGAGCGACTATTGTATAGGCTCTCAAGCTAGGTGATCGTTACGTTTTCACACCGATTGCGAATTTTTCGAACTTTTGTAAAATAAAACAAATTTTCATTTTATTCTTCGGTTACAATAACCGAATTCAGATTCTCCCAAATGCATGACCGAGAGAAGTTTTAGGCCAATTATCATATAATTAACCAATTTAATAATTAATGAATATAATCATATTATATTCTTATCCTATAGTTTGATATCACATATCTACTATAGTAATTTTTCCTCCACTTGATATAAATCATATTTATATCTAATTTCCTCCATAATAATATATCTCATACATTTAGTCAATTATGTCATATATAATTAACCAGTCCAATTATATCATATATAATCAAACTCTCTCTTGTCAATTTGAATATTTCAAACTGACCCAAACACTGATTCTCGACTTTATCCAAGCTACCCAGGGGATTTAATGGACCTGTGGCTCGAAGCTCCAACGGTACATGAATAGCTGACTAAACTCTTTAGCCATGAGATCTATCATCCGTTAACTGTCAGGCATTCCACTAAAAACTAATAGCTGAACTTTTCTTACTACAGATATATTTCTGTGTCCATCAGATATAACCAATCATGAGTACGATGACCCTTCACAGATGCTCGTAAGTAAAGTTGGGCTAATTTACCGTTTTGCCCCTATAGTTACATCTCACTCCTTAAGTACCACTGAATCCTCTAATGAACAATACAACATAGTCCAACTATGTGTGAACATCTCTCGGGTAAAGAGAAGGTATGTGGCGCCACATCGTTAAAGCCCTGGAATCAACTCTTAAGGGAACCATCTATCTACTTGCCTCTACTTCGAGGAAGGAGTGAATTCCATCTTGTGTAGCTGAGTTCCCAGCTCCCAAATCAGACGAATCCCCAAAATTGTAGGTTTGAATCGGCGACCTGGCCACTTGCACCGATACAAATCAAAGGTCCGCTCTCAATGGCAGGAGTTCCCAACTCACTCAGAATTGAGGTCATGTTACCTATGGTCATCCTAGTGAAGTGAAGTCTCTTTCATGAACGGTGTTATATAACGATGTATAGGACGTCCCTGCTCACATATCCCCTACACGAATGATCAGGATCAGACCATTTGTGACAAGTGACAACACTTGTGACGATTCCACAAAGCGAGTCGCATTCGTAGCGTTACCAGGATAAGGTTTCCCTCCTATATCCATATACTACAGACCATTTTGGTTATCACTCAAGACATAATCCACTTGTATGTCACCACATACATGCTTAAGTTACATACAGATAACCAGGGATTTTATGTTTATTGGTTTGTGGTAAAGCAAATAAAACATACAACTGAGCAAAATCAAGATGTGAAGTAAATATCATATATTACATCACAAGCATTCGTACAAACTGTTTACAAACTACAGGACACAAGACTTTAGGGCATCAACCCCAACAAGTGGAAACTACGATGTAAGTGGAGGAGAGCCTGACAAAGGACAGGCAAGACAATGAAGTCTCAGAGGAGAGAAGAGGAAATTTACTCTAGGAGAATCTTACAGGAGAGATTTTAAGCTTTGTTTTAGTGGTTCAACGACCTTTAATGGTAGGATAGCAGACAGTCAACAGAGGAGAGGTAGATAGAGATCCAACCAGACAGCTAGGGGATCTAGATCAGGACATTTAGGGGAGTCCGTGGCCAGTACAGGTAGGAAGCCCAGTGTACCAAATATGACAAATTTCATTTAGGACAGTGCTATGAAGGACAAAATGTTTGCTATCAGTTTGGATAGCTTACGCATTACAGGAAAGAATGTCCCCAATTGATTTCAGGGGCACAGACTGAGCAGAAGGTAGCATCCCAGACATTAATACAGCCTAAGGTAGGCATAACAGGTGATGAGGGCAGTGGTAGTGCCAAATAGAAGAGTGTAGCGGGATGGCCACATCAGTAGGGAAAGGTATACACTTTGACCCAGTAGGAGGCTGAGGATGCACCAGATGTCGTTATTGGTATGGTCTTTATTCATGATAGACCTGCACATGTATTATTTGATCCAAGAGCGACCCATTTATTTATTTCTAGCATGTTTTCATTAAATATTGATAGGATGCTAGAAACTATACCTGTGGAATTAGTTATTTCTACCTATTGGGTATGTATTGATAGTTAATAATTACTATAGAAACTGTGTACTTCTCATTGAGGGACAGGACATGGAGATTGATTTTATTTAGAACTGTTAGAGTTTGATGCTATTTTGGGGATGGATTTCTTATTTAAATCTCATGCATCTGTTGATTTTCATAAGAAAGAAGTTATATTCAGATTACTAGGTTAGACAGAGGTAGTGTTTACAGTGTTGGGAATGTCCTAGAACTCGCAGTTCGTGTTAAACATTCTATTTCATCAATAACAATGACTTTTGATTTTGCATCTTATTATGAAAATCCAATAAACGTGTCCTTGGCTATAGTCTAAATGCTGTAACTTTATGTAGTGATATAAACAGGAACAAGTTGACAGTATATAGCTTAAATGGTCTAATAAGTATATGGATGAAATTGGATATCTCATCCTGGTAACACTATTGGATGCGGTCCACTCTGTAGTTGTTACAAGAAGTTGTGATCTAGAAATCGTTCATGTTGAGACATGAGAGTGGGGGCATCCTATGCAATAAGTTTGCATATAGACTAGACCATGAAAATAGTCAATTTTCTTTCTAACGACCGTTTACTATTAAAAATAACTATTTCATTTATTATATAACCTAGGTTAACTCGATCTTAATCCTGAGCTAGCTATGAACTCCTGTTTGTTCGGGATTATCCTTTGATCTGCAAACGATGAGAGTAGTCCAATAGCACTGCTTAATAAGCTTACCATTTTGGGGATAAGACCGGATGAATAGCTAGGGACATAGCCTTGCAAGATGGAATTCATTCCTACCCTATTTAGGGTTAGTAGATAGGTTGTTCTCTTAAGTACTGACTTCAGGTCTTGAACAATCGGGGCCCGCCTTCTCATGATAGAGAAAAGATTTGATTCATAGAGATTATGAATCAGAGTTGTTCATTAGAGGATCAGTAGGAACTTAAGGAACAAGATGTAGTCGTAGGGGTAATATGGTATTTTTGACCTAGCTGTGATTACGAACAACCTGTGAAGAATCGACTTATTGATTATGGTTATTAAGTGGACATAATATATCTACAGTGAAGAGAGTTCAACTATGGGCTATAGTGGAGTGTCCCATTAGTTAACGAATGGGAGTTAGATTGGACTAATGAGGTTTAGCCGATAATCATCGACTCTAGTGGCACGAACTGACCTCCTACTTCTATAGATGGCACGAACCCCCAAAAATTGAAATTCTTGATCAATGGAGGAACAATATCACCATTTTTGTTCAATTCAATAATGTTGCCGTAATCGAATGTATTTCTCAATGTTAACCTGCTTTGCTTCAGGGAAGAGTGGGCGCAATAGCCATAGAGTCAACCCCTGGACCCGGTTCAAATGATTTGACATAAGGAAGCATTAGTCCAGGCCTAGAAAGAAGAGTAGTTCAAGGGGCAGGCAGGTAAGGGCAGGTTTGCTAGGTTTATTGAGCTACCTCACTACTGCTTTCACCTCTCGGTCGAGCTGCTTTGCCTCTCTCCCTCTCAGTCGAGCCTTTCCCACCCAAGGAAGGCCATGATCTGTAGGTCCGCGAGGTCCCCCTACTAGCTCGTAAATGGATAAGCTTTAGGGTAGCTTGAAAGATTAATTTGAAACGTTCAAATTAAACGGAATAAGAGAATGAATATTTAAATATGATTTAAATATATAAAGATGATTATTGTGCAAAAATTAATTTAATATTCGATATTAAATTAATTAATTTTATAAGTTAATTTATGAAATTAATTTAAGAAAATTAAATTTTGTATTAAAATTATTTAATATCATTTTTGCTTTTGTTTTGAAAAAGAAAATGAAAAATAATTTTTGCATGTTGCACAAAAATGGAAAATGGGTATTTTACCATCATCTTTATGCTCACACAAAATGCATTATCTTCTTCACCTTGATTCTCCAAGCATGAGCTGCAAGCCATGCACTCCATCACTTTGCATGTTCATCTATTATATAAAGTAGAATGGAGTTATTGGAGAAGAGAATTTTCTCTGAAGAAGAAGCCGTCTTCTTCAGCTGTGCTGCTATGAATTTTCTCTGGTTTCTTCACTTCTTCAAGCTGTTCTTAAGTCCCATAACTCTGCCTAAAGCTTCAAGAGCATAGTAGGGAAGACTTTGAGGTGGTTCATGTTGATAACAAGAGTAGACAGTTACTGAACAGGCGTTATCTTGAAGAGTTCATCAGAGGTATGTTTAGAAAACCCATTTTTTGAGAAGAGCATGTTTTAGTTTTTACTAAAATTAGTGAATTAGATGCTTATGGATTCTTGATACTTCCGCTACATGTTATACTCTTTCAATTGGTATTAGGGAATCTTTTAAGCTTTCAATTTGGTCTAATTTTTGCAAGGTGGGTGATTTTCCATGACATATATGAAACTGTTGCACTGCTATGCTTTTCTCTGTTTTGGCATTTTAATTCTCTTTAATTTCTTAGTTAAATTTTTAATTGGCTCTTGTTTAATGAGCATTTATGTGTTAGCAAGATTCTATAATTTATTTGGAGTCATTAGAGTTGAAATTAAGATGTAATTGAAGAAACAAGTGAAGGAGGTCGAGCTGCTGTTCCAGAGTTTTCAACTTCTGCTTCAATCTGTTGCTGAGGTCCAGTTGCTAAACGATCGTTTAGCTCTAGACGCTATGCGATGAGAAGAAAAGCTATACGATAGTTTAGTAATATGGGCTAGTCGTTGTGATGTTGAATGCTAAACGATCGTGTACCTGCGGGAGCTAAGCGATGCGTTCATTTGCTATACGATAGCATTACACAATCGTTTAGTTTTTGTCGTGGGAACTAGACGATTCGTTGATTTTGCTAAACGATGACGCTAACAACGATGCAATGAAATGCTAAGTGATAGCACTGAACGTTCGTTTGGTCGCGGAGCTAAGCGATCATGTAGATAAATGCTATACGACGCGAGGATGTTCTATACAATGGAGCTATGCGATCGTTTAGCTACGGGCGGATACTAAACGACGACTTGAATGCACTGGGCAATGGTGTTATGCGATCGTTTAGTACTATGCGATGGAGCTAAGTGATTGCACTGTGTTGGAACTAAACGATCGTTTAGTTCTATGCGATAGAGCTAAACGATTGTTCAGGTTTCAGGAAACACTATGCGATCGTGTACTTCCTCACAACTCCAGGCGATGACACCAGACGATTACATCCAGGCGTTACACGATCGACCTTAGCAACATATTGAGGTTGAACCGAGAGCAACCGGTTCGATCGGTTTACTCAAGGTTCAATCTAGTTCAGCCTCAAATGGTTGTGGTTGGTCCAGTTCAGACTCGTTCAGCCCGATTCAAGTTGTTTTGGGTTCGATTTGGAGCGGTTCGAGCGGTTCAAAGACGGTTTTGAAGCTGTTTGTAATAGTTAGCTGTCTATTTGCTTGTTTATGCCAAAACGAAAACCATAACAGTTAATATTTAATTGTTTATGCATGAGATGTATGTGATAATTAAATAAATTCATGTATATGCATACAGTATGTCATGTAGATTTAAAACCCCACCGTAAGAATTATGTCACATGCATTGGCAGAATGTTATAATTGTTATAATATATAGTATGCATTTTAGGGTTATGTTTAATATAATAGTTATATTAGATACCTTTGTTGAATGTTGTGGATGTTTAAGCATGTCTAAATTATGGAAGTTGTTATAAATTTGGTTAGACATTTAAAATCCATAACAAAGAATAGCTGCATGCTCACTTAGGTTAACAAACTAATTTTAATCGTTAAAATAGATTGTTACCTTATAAAATATGGTTACAAACTCATATCGGTTCATAAACCTGTCTAAGGCTGGGGTACTTAAGTTGATGGTTTACGGAACACCTCCTACCTGGGGATTATGACCGAACAATTGAGAGTTGTTAACTACTTTTATGAGCTTGCATGAGTGATGTGAGGTAATAAAATAGTTTATCACCTAGACATTGTAGGTTAAATCCAATTATAAGAGTTATATTTGGAAAAATCACTTAGACTTAGGTTGTATGAAAGTAGTCGTCTTGCCTAAGTAAATTACCCAAACATTTAGAACACTTCAGTGGGAGATTAACAATATATTTGATATATAGTTATGGGCTCTCACGTCCTCAAGAGTTTACACCGTGAGATCCATGCTCGGCTTCTTGTTGATTTTACCTCGATTGCTCCATACGAAAAGTGTTTGCATGGGTCAATAACAAGGTGAATGAGGGAAGTGGTTCATAGTAAGTGGGTGAAGGAAATGTGTCAACATTGTCCAACGGTCTCCTCCATTAGTTTGAATCGTGAGATTCCTATGTTGCGCCTGTTGTTGTTTTTATGCGGCACTAGCTAGTCGTTAACCGCGGCGATCCTATGGAGGGTTGTAACATATGATTCGAAACAACCCAAACTTCAGTAAATGAATAGGGTCTTATAGTTCCATCTTGGATATTGTCTTCTCTCTCAGAGACATATTCATACCTTCCTATAAGATCTGAAAATGGCGGGTCACACTTACAAGAATTACTAAGTGTCAGTAAAGATTTTGACCAAAAACGATAACTAAAAGAACTATTGGGATATGAGTTATTCTAGATAATAGTATTTGGTCAAGAACTGTCTTGCTTCTGTGAAGGAATTCTTGACTGCCCCACGGTAGCACTTGTTCTAAATCACTTAAGTATCGTTGCAAATAAATAAAGATTTATTGGATACTTTATTAGTTTTGCTAAAATGGATTTAGATGCATTTTTAATAGAATTTGTTTAAAATGTTTCAGCAATGTCGAACTCGATTATACAACTGCTTGCTTCTGACAAATTTAATGGAGAGGCTTACTCTAATTGGAAATCCAATATCAATACAATATTAGTAGTAGATAACTTGAGGTTTGTGTTAACGGAGGAGTGTCCTCCAGTTCCTAGTTCAACAGCGACCCGAGTTGTCCGGGATGTTTATGATAGGTGGGTAAGAGCAAGCGGAAAAGCCCGGGCCTATATCTTGGCGAGTATATCTGATGTACTCAACAAGAAACATGAGGCCATGCCCACAACTCGTGAGATCATGGCATCATTACAGGAGATGTTCGAGCAACCGTCATCATCTGTTAGACATGAAGCCATTAAATATGTGTATGTGACACAAATGAAGGATGGGACCAACGTGAGAGAACATGTTCTCAACATGATGGTCCATTTTAACATCGAAGAGGCTCACGGGGCTATGATAGACGAAACAAGTCAGGTGAGCATGATACTAGAATCTCTTCCTGAGAGCTATCTGCCATTAAGGACAAATGCTGCCATGAACAAAATCACTTATAACTTGACAACGTTGTTGAATGAATTGCAAACTTATCAATCAATGATGAAACTTAAGGAAAAGGAAATAAATGTTATTTCTAAACCAAAAAGGTTTTACAAAGGGTCTACGTCTGGTACAAAACCCGCATCATAAGAAAGCTGGTACTTCTTCTTCTTCAAAAGATAAAACCGTACAGATGAAAAAGAAAGGAAAAGGGAAAAAGAAAACCGCTGTGAAGAAAAACAAAAACAAAAACTCCCAAGGGAAAATATTTCCATTGTGGAGAGGTTGGGCATTGGAAGCATAATTGCCCAAAAATATCTGGCTGAAAAGAAAGAAGAAAAGAATAAACAAGGTAAATATGATTTACTAGTTGTTGAAACATGTATAGTGGAAAATTCTCACCTTACCTGGATATTAGATTCAGGCACCACTAATCATGTTTGTACTTTTCTACAGAAACTAGTTCTTGGAGAAGACTTTCTCAATATGAGATTACTTTCAAGGTGGGCACAGGTGAAGTCATTTCAGCTGAAGCAGTGGGAGATGTGAAGTTGTTTTTTTGGAGATTCTTTTATCTTACTTAAGAATGTGTTCTTTGTACCTAAGATGAAAAGGAATCTGATCTCCATTTCTTGTCTTTTAAAAAATATGTACAATGTATCTTTTGAATATAATGAAGTGTTTGTTTATTTAAGAGGTGTTCATATTTGTTCTGCTAGACTTGCAAATAACTTATACATATTACAACCAATTGAAGAAAAAGCTATTTTAAATATAGAGATGTTTAAAACAGCTGAAACTCATAATAAAAAGCGGAAAATTTCTCCTAACGCCTATCTTTGACACTTCAGGCTTGGTCACATTAATCTCAACAGGATTGAGAGATTGGTAAAAAAAAACGGTCATTTAAATAAGCTAAAAGACAGTTCCCTACCTCCATGTGAATCATGTCTTGAGGGAAAAATGACGAAAAGATCTTTTTCTGACAAAGGTCTTCGTGCCAAAGTACCTCTTGAACTTATACATTCACACCTTTGTGGTCCAATGAATGTTAAAGCTCAAGGAGGATATTAGTACTTCGTCAGTTTTATTGATGATTACTCTCGATATGGCTATATTTACTTAATCACTCACAAGTCTAAAACTCTTAAAAAGTTCAAAGAATTTAAGGCTGAGACTGAAAATTAGTTAAGTAAAAGAATTAAAACACTTCAATCTGATCGAGGTTGTGAGTAAATGAATTTGCAATTCCAGAACTATCTAGTAGATCATGGAATTCAATCCCAACTCACAGCACTTGGAACACCACAACAAAACGGTGTTGCAGAAAGGAGAAATCAAACCTTGTTGAGCATGGTTCAGTCTATGATGAGTAATGCTCAATTACCTCAATCCTTTTGGGGATATGCAGTATAGACTATAGTTTATATTCTAAGTGTTGTTCCATCCAAAAATGTTTCAAAAACACCATATCAATTATGGAAAGGATGCAAAGCAAGTTTATATTATTTCCGCATCTGTGGTTGTTCAGCACACGTATTGGTACAGAATCCTAAAGAATTGGAAACACGTTCGAAATTATACCTATTTGTAGGATATCCCATGGAAAGAAAAGGAGGATACTTTTATGATCCCCAAGAAGATAAAGTGTTTGTATCGGCAAATGCAACTTTCTTGGAAGAGGATCATATTAAGAATCATCTACCTCGCAGTAAACTAATATTGCAAGAACTGTCTAAAGATACTACAGATAAATCAACAAGAGTTGCTGATCAAGCTGGTCCATCAACAACAGTTGTTGTCCCGTCACGTCCATCCCAAGAGTTGGGGATGCCTCGTCGTAGTGGGAGGGTTATTCATCAACCTGAATGCTACATGGGTTTAACAGAAACTCAAAACATCATACAAGATGATGGTTTAGAGGATCCATTAACCTTTAAGAAGGCAATGGAAGATGTTGACAAGGAACAATGGATAAAAGCCATGGACGATGAAATGGAGTCTATGTACTTCAACTCAGTTTGGGAACTTATAGATCAACCACAAGGTGTTACACCTATAGGTTGTAAGTGGATCTAAAAGAGAAAACGAGACCAAACTAGTAAGGTACATACCTATAAAGCCAGGCTCGTGGCAAAGGGTTTTACCCAAAGAGAAGGAGTTGATTATGAAGAAACTTTTTCTCCTGTTGCCATGATTAAATCAATAAGAATACTTCTAGCCATTGCCACATATTATGACTATGAAATATGGCAAATGGATGTCAAGACAGCTTTTTTGAATGGCTATCTTGATGAAAGTATTTTTATGTCTCAACCAGAGGGGTTCGTCGAAACACGACAGGAACAGAAAGTCTGTAAGCTTAATCGATCCATGTATGGAATGAAACAAGCGTCCAGATCCTAGAATATAAGATTTGACACTACGATCAAATCTTATGACTTTGAACAGAACGTTGACGAACCTTGTGTATATAAGAAGATAGTCAACAAAATTGTAGCATTCTTAGTACTGTATGTTGATGATATCTTGCTCATTGGGAATGAGACAAGCTTTCTTGCTGACGTAAAGAAATGGTTAGCATCGCAGTTCCAAATGAAAGATTTGGGTGATGCTCAGTATGTTCTAGGAATATAGATCTTTCGAGACTGAAAGAATAGAACATTAGCACTGTCTCAGGCATCTTATGCAAAATTCCAAGAAAGGTTTATTACATTTCAGGCATGGAATTCATTTGTCGAAGGAACAGTGTCCTAAGACACCTAAAGAGGTTGAGGAGATGAACAGAATTCCATATGCTTCTACAGTTGGGAGTTTGATGTACACTATGTTGTGTACACGTCCCGACATATGTTTTGTAGTTGGAATTGTCAGCAGGTTCCAATCTAATCCTGGACATGATCATTAGACTGCTGTAAAAAATATCCTCAAGTATCTTAGGAGAATGAGGGACTATATGCTTGTGTATGAACCTAAGGATTTGATCCTTATAGGATACACTGATTCTGATTTTCAGACTGACGTAGATTCTAGGAAATCTACTTTAGGATCAGTTTTCACTCTTAAAGGAAGAGCTATAGTTTGGAGAAGCATCAAGCAAAGTTGTATTGCTGAATCCACCATGGAAGCGGAATACGTGGCTGTATGCGAAGATGCTAAGGAAGAAGTATGGCTACGCAAATTCTTGGCTGATTTGGAAGCTGTTCCGAATATGCACCTACCTATCACACTGTATTGTGACAACAGTGGTGTTGTTATTAACTCACAGGAACCCAGGAGTCACAAGTGTGGAAAACACATTGAACGAAAATACCATCTCATTTGGGAGATTACACACAGAGGAGATGTGCTTGTCACAAAGATAGCCTCTGAAGACAACCTTGCTGATCCATTTACCAAGGCCTTCTCGGCTAAAGTTTTCAAGGGCCACTTAATGGGACTAGGACTCTGAGTAGTGCAATCTAGGGAAAGTGGGAGAATGTCTATGGTATTGTAGATGCCCTAGTTTATTGTATTTTTCCCATTATGTATCTCAACATTATATTGTATATATTTGTTCTCACTGGAGTTTTAGTCCAAGTGGGAGATTGTTGGGAATGTCCTAGAACTCGCAGTTCGTGTTAAACATTTTATTTTATCAATAACAATGACTTGTTGATTTTGCATCTTATTATGAAAATCCAATAAACGCATCCTTAGTTATAGTCTGAATGCTGTAACTTTATATAGTGACATAAACAGGATCAAGTTGACAGTATATAGCCTAAATGGTCTAATAAGTATGTGGATGAAATTGGATATCTCATCCTGGTAACAGTATTGGATGCGGCCTACTCTGTAGTTGTTACAAGAAGTTGTAAGGTGCTACAAACGATGTGATCTAGAAATCGTTCATGTTGAGACATGAGAGTGAGGGCCTCCTATGCAATGAGTTTGCATAGAGACTGGACCACGAAAATAGTCAATTTTCTTTCTAACGACCGTTTACTATTAAAACTGACTATTTCATTTATTATATAACCTAGGTTAACTCGATCTTAATCTTGAGCTAGCTATGAACTCCTATTTGTTCAAGATTATCCTTTGATATGCAAACGGTGAGAGTAGTCCAATAGCACTGCTCAATAAGCTTACCATTTTGGGGATAAGACCGTATGAATAGCTGGGGACATAGTCTTGCAAGATAGAATTCACTCCTACCCTATTTAGGGTTAGTAGATAGGTTGTTCTCTTAAGTACTGATTCCAGGTCTTGAACAATCGTGACCCCGCCTTCTCATGATAGAGAAAGGATGTGATTCATAGAGATTATAATTAGAATTGTTCATTAGAGGATGAGTAGGAACTTAAGGAACAAGATGTAGTCGTAGAGTAATACGGTATTTTTGACCTAGCTGTGATTACGAACAACCTGTGAATGATCGACTTATTGATTATGGTTATTAAGTGGACATAATATATTTACAGTGAGGAGAGTTCAACTATGGTCTATAGTGGAGTGTCCCATTAGTTATCGAATGGGGAGTAAATCGGACTAATGAGTTTAGCCGATTAATCTTGAATCATTGGAGCCCATGATCTATAGGTCCGCGAGGTTCCCCTACTAGCTCGTAAATGGATAAGCTTTAGGGTAGCTTGAGAGATTAATTTGAAACGTTCAAATTAAACGAAACAAGAGAATAAATATTTAAATATGATTTAAATATATAAAGATGATTATATTACAAAAATTAATTTAATATTTGATATTAAATTAATTAATTTCTTAAGTTAATTTATGAAATTAATTTAAGAAAATTAAATTTTGTATTAAAATGATTTAATATCATTTTTGCTTTTGTTTTAAAAAAGAAAATGAAAAATCGTTTTTGCATGTTGCACAAAAATGGAAAATGGGTATTTTCCATTACCATCATCTTTATGCTCACACAAAATGTATTATCTTCTTCACCTTGATTCTCCAAGCATGAGCTGCAAGCCATGCACTCCATCACTTTGCATGTTCATCTATTATATAAAGTAGAATGGAGTTATTGGAGAAGGGGATAATGATTAGAATTTCGAGAGAATTTTCTCGGAAGAAGAAGCTGTTTTCTTCAGCTGTGCTGCTGTGAGTTTTCTCTGGTTTCTTCACTTCTTCAAGTTGTTCTTGAGTCCCACAACTCTGCCTAAAGCTCCAAGAGCATAGTAGGGAAGACTTTGAGGTGGTTCACGTTGATAACAAGAGTAGACAACAACTGAACAGGCGTTATATTGAGTAAAGGTTGTACAACATACTTGGCCTATGTAATAGTTTCTCAACTGAGGAAGGTCCAGAGGATGTTCTTGTAGAAAAAGAGTCCTTTGACGTTTTCCTAGAGGAGTTATCAGGATTACTGTCTGATAGAGAGATGGAGTTTACTATAGATTTGAAACCAGGTACAAGACCCATTTCACAACACCATATAGGATGGCTACAGTTGAGTTGAAGGAATTGAAAGCTCAACTGCAAGAATTAGTAGATAAGGGCTATATCAGACTTAGTGTGTCACCTTGGGGAGCACTAGCTTTATTTGTGAAGAAGAAAGATGGCACACTCAGTTATGTATTGATTACATACAGTTGAATAAGGTAACTATACAAAATAAGTATTTGTTACCTCTTATTGATGACCTGTTTGGCCAGCTGAAAGAAGCATCAATATTTTCAAAGATTGATTTGAGATCAGGCTATCACCAGTTGAAAGTTAGAGAGTTAGATATCCCTAAAACAACTTTTCGGACTAGATATGAGCATTATGAGTTTCTAGTTATGCCATTTGGCCTAACTAATGCCACAACGGTGTTTATGGATTTGATGTACAGGATATTCCATCCATAGATAGATCAATTTGTAATTATTTTCATACATGATATCTTGGTGTATTCAAGTACTAAAGAAAAACATGCACTACATCTGAGAATAGTGTTGTAAACACTACATAAGAAACGGTTATATGCTAAGTTTAGCAAATGCGGTTCTGACTCGACCAGGTAGTATTTTTAGGACACGTGGTGTCTGCAGCAGGTGTTACCATTGATCCTCAGAAGATTGAGGCTGTAGTTAGATGAGGGCGACCTACCTCAGTAATAGAGGTATGTAGTTTCCTTGATTTGGCAGGTTACTATAGAAGGTTTGTGGAAGGTTTTTCGAAGATAGCTCTTCCATTGACTAATTTGACCAGGAATGATGCCAAGTTTGAATGGACAAATAACTTTGAACGAAGTTTCCAAGACTTGAAGTAAAGACTGGTAACTGCGCCAGCTTAACCCTTCCAATTCTAGGGAAAGAGTTCAAGATTTATTGCAACGCATCCAGACAGGGATTAGAATGCGTGTTGATGCAGGATGGTATGGTTACTGCTTATGCATCCAGGCAACTGAAGAAGTATGAGGGTAATTACCCTACTCATGATCTGGAATTAGCAACTATCGAGATTTATTGCGACGCATCCAGACAAGGATTAGAATGCGTGTTGATGCAGGATGGTATGGTTACTGCTTATGCATCCAGGCAACTGAAGNATGCGTGTTGATGCAGGATGGTATGGTTACTGCTTATGCATCCAGGCAACTGAAGAAGCATGAGGGTAATTACCCTACTCATGATCTGGAATTAGTAGCTATTTTGCTAGCATTAAATATTTGGAGGCATTACTTATACGGTGAGAAATGTTATATCTTTACAGATCATAAGAATCAAAAATATATCTTTGATCCGAAGGAATTAAATATGAGACAAAGACGATGGATGGAGTTGTAAAAGATTATAATTGCACCATTGACTATCACCCAAGTAAGGCTAATGTGTTAGCAGATGCTTTGAGTAGGAAATGAAACTATTTGAGAGATATGTTGAGTTCTTTAAGGAGAAGGTTATTACAGGAGTTAAAAGAAGCTAATGCAACACTGAAAGTAGGTCGTTTGGGAGAAATGATAGCTCATTTTTCAGGTGAGACATGCATTAGTAGATGATATCATTAAAGCTCAAATAGCAGACTGTAATCGCAGTAGCTTGATTTAAAAAGTTAGATAACAACAGAGATCAAATTTTGTTTTGAGACAGGATGGAACTTTGATAAAGGATGATAGGTTATGTGTTCCTAACGATGAGTTGCTGAAAATGCAGTGCTAGAAGAGGCACATGATTCAGCTTATGCTATCCACCCAGGTAGCACCAAGATGTACAAGACATTGAAGAAGTCTTATTGGTGGTCGGGAATGAAGAAGGACATAGCTAGTTATGTAGATAGATGTTTGATCTATTAGCAGGTTAAGCCAGTGCGTCAGAGACCTGCAATTTACTAGACCTACTTCCAGCACTTGAATGGAAATGGGAGCATCTGACCATGGTTTTTCTGTTTGGTTTACCCAGGAAACCCAGCGGTTATGATGGTATTTAGGTAATAGTGGATAAAATGACAAAGAGGGCAAAGTTTTTGCCCGCTAGGGCTACATTTACCCTTGAGTTGGCTAAGTTATATGTTAATCGAATCGTGATCCAATTTGCTCTAGTATCCATTATATCAGATAGAGATCCAAGATTCACCTCAAAGTTTTGGCGTAGTTTGCAAAAGGAACTTGGTACTAAGTTGCATTTTAGTACACCTTTCATCCACAGACAGATGGACAATCAGAGCGAATGATTCAGACCCTAAATGATATACTGAGAGCTTGTGTATTATAGTTTAAAGGTAGTTGGGATACACATTTACCATTGGCGAAAATTGCTTATAATAATGGTTTCCATTCCAGCATTGGTATGGTATCGTATGAGGCCTTTTATGGAAGACCCTGTAGAACTCCAGTTTGCTAGAATGAGGTTGGTGAAAGACAGTTGATAGAACCAAAATTGGTTCAGACGACATCCGATAATGTCAATATAATAAGAGTAAATTTGAAAATAGCTCATGATAGACAGAAGAGCTATGGAAATAAGAGAAGAAGAGAGTTATAGTTTGAAATCAGAGATCAAGTATTCCTGAAGTTGTTTCAGTGGAAAGGGATACTCAGATTTTGGTAGGAAAGGTAAGCTAAGTCCAAGATATATAGGACCCTACGAGATAACTGAATGCATAGGGCCAGTAGCTTATAGGTTAGCTTGACCTACTAAGTTATCCAAGAAACATGATGTTTCCCATGTGTCTATGTTAAGAAAATATGTACCCGACCTTGCTCACATTCACTAAGAGCAGCCAATACAACTGTAGTAGAATTTATTTGATGAAAAGGAACTAGTTTAGATTTTAGACAAGAAAGACCAAATGTTGATGAACAAGACTATTCAGCTAGTAAAAGTTTTATGGAGGAAACACGAAGTTGAGAAAGCTACATGGGAAACTGAAGATCAGATGAAAAAGAGATATCCACACTTGTTCACGTGAGAAGTTTAGGGTAAATTTTTAGGACGAAATTTCTTTAAGGGGAAAGTAAATTTTAAACCTCTGAACTTGTTTTACTAGTTATTTAAGTTTAAGTTTTCTTAATAATGTGTTAAAAATGTGTATTGATATTAATGAAAAAGTAAGCCAAGTAAGTTTAATGAATGAGGCGTTTGTAATGTTAAGAGAAGGAAAATTTTATAAGTGTTAAGAGTATATGCGCTCGGGTTGTAAGTGCAGTTGACGCATAGAGAGCTTGAGAAGTTTAAATAACGATAAGCTCGAAAAAGGGTAAGACAATTTGCTAAGAATGGAATGTCGAGCTCTTGGGTGAAGTAGAAAGAAGTCAAAACTTAGAAAAAGTGGAGGATTCCATGAATTGGAGCTATGAGGCATCATGTGACCAACTCTATTGAACTATGCGGCTAGAGGTTTAAGAAGGGGACGTTATGGCTAAGTACAACCAACCTTGTATGCCAGTGTTGAGAGGTAGACTGATAAACAAGGTGACGGAGGATCATACGTTAAACGTGTCACTTAGAGGATATGATGATGGGTAGAAGTGTGCACTGACCAAGAAAAGACTTAAGTGGCCGCAAGGTCATGCGGTGAAGTTAAACTGAGGAGTTCAACTTAATTAACTGGTAAGTAAGCCAAGTGGCAGTCTCAGAGATGTCAATTGAAAGATAAGTATGCCATATCGCATTTAATTGAGTTGAAACGTCATGCAAGCCTAATTATAAATTAACATGATGAAGAAGAAAAATGGTTTGCCAAAATTTTTCTTATGCCTTAAGGAAGGAGTGCTGCTGCCATATGAAGACTTAGAAAGTGAGAGAGTTCTCAGCAAGCTTGAAGAAAAATTAACGGATTCCAATCAACTCAAAGAGAGTAATGCTCAATTTCTAAACTTATGAAATGTAAAAGATTGAATTTGAAATGATGTTGTGGATGAATGAGCAGGAAGCTACGTCCGAAAAACAAGCAAGTAGTTGACCAATTGATTATATGAATTAACGCGTATGGGAATAGACAAAGAATTCGTAGCTAAGGTGCTTTAAGTACATCACATAGTAGACATTCATCACACAGGCTAAAAAGGTGTTTCAGTGCTTACCCAAGCAACTTGAGAAAGGATTTTTAATTCTCAACCAAGTTATAAGGTAAGAGGGCTAAGGATAGCTGATGCGGTGAAGATGGTTTATGATGCGTCGAACTTAGTTGTGATGCAATGAATTACTAATATGCGATGGAGTTAAGTATGTGTTAAGCTCAAAAGGGAGTTAATTATGCTAACCAAGGTACCCTTCCTTATTTCAGGGCAAATGCAAATAGGAGAGGCATACAGGCCCCTTGGATAAGTAACTTAAGATAGTGAATGACTAGTTTTCAAAAATTGTCTTAGTGTTTTACTTATGAATGTTCAACGAATAGCTTCTCTTACTTCAATGTTCAATGCATGCTTTTAGTAATAGAATTGAGTTTAACGTATGATCGATGTTTCTAAAGACAGTTTTTATATGAAATCTTCATGCATTTTACTTGAGTTTTCATGCCATGACTTAGCATTTAAATGAGTTATCCATTGATTCCTATAAGTTTGAAAGCATGCTATTTAATGATGCTAACATGTGAGATGATATGAAAACCTACTCCTAAGCTTTGGTATCGAAGGTATGGTATGATACCCAGTTATATGTTGATCCTTGCTACCGAATGTATGGTAAGGTAAGCAGGATCCTATTTAGTTCTACGTGCACGTAAAACTTATATTATCGACATTGATGGGATCGAGCAAAAGGGCTCTCTCTCAACTAAGGTTAGTAGGGATTGAGCAAAAGGGCTCTCCTGCATGTTTAGTCAAAGGAATATAGGAATTCTACAGTATGTTGACGAGTTTTAAAATAGGGTTTTCATGTTATGTTTTCTTTATTTCCTAATTATTATTTCTGAACATTGGTACATTAATGAGAATGTTTTATTATTAAGTTGTTCATAATATGAGTTATAAAAGCATGTTTTCTTAAAAATGTCACTCACTGGGCTTTCCCGAGGCCTAGCAGTTCTGCCAGTTAGTCACTTTCCAAATCCTTAGAAAAATGAAGCTTGTCACACCCTTTCCTAGATTACCCTCTTAATCTAGAAGAGAATGTGACAACAATAGTTACCAACCCTTTTGTTGCACTTACTGTCTAACCTACATAACCTACTTAGAAATCCCTGGAATACATAAATAAAAGTTTAAGATACTTAATCTCAGATAACACAACCCCTTAAGCTCACAACATATTTACATCATTAATAGATATAGAGTTCAGTGGGTCCCAACACTTAGCCCTAGTTCCTAACATGAACAACACTCATGTACGGACATTTACAAGTAAACACCTAAAACTTCTCTTGAAACTGAAGTCTTTGAGTGGCAGAGTAGTAAGGCACCTAACCTCGGGGAAGATGACCACTACCTGGGAAAGAAAAACATTTGAAAGAATGAGATACTCGCCCAATGAGTGACTACTAAAACTAAACATCATGCTTTAAACTGAAAGCTGCCAAGCAAAATCATACTTAAAACTTTTAAAAACATAACATAACTGAAAACGTAAGTCATCATAATCCTTAGTTGAGAGAGAACCCTTTTGCTCAATCCTTTACGTCATACCTTAGTTGGTGTGGAGTATTCTCAACACTACCAACGTCAATTCTACCTACGTGCACGTGGTAATAACTAAGTACCATCATACCTTAGGTACTACTATCCAGATACCTTCTCAAAGTTCTTCAGTATCGGGTTTTAATAAACATCATTAACTCATACTTTCAAAGCATAAGCAACATAACTCATATGCTTAAACATCTTTACTATAAAGCACAAACTTCCAATGCATGCTTTTTGATAATCAAGTATGAAATACTAAAATCATACTTTCATAAACTTCTTTAAACTAGCATGCGTTTATAGGTTCATGAAAACTAGTTTGCTTGGAAACTATTTTAAACATTCCTTAACATAAACAAACATGAGTCTAATCATTTAGTAAAGCATGTGTTACAAGAACATTAGGAAACCAATAATTCAATCACTCACAACCTTGGGTGTTCCTCCTAGGGTTAAGCCTTTTGCTATTGACGTTAACCCTGTGGAAATGATAACCATGTTTAGCCATTGCCTTTACTTCTTATGTGAGATTAACTCACCTAATTAAGCTTAACATTTAACTTAAAGTATCACACTTCAGCTCAATGCATACCTCCTTTATGCGTTCAACACTTAGAAAATCCATGGGTTATGTTTCTAGGCTATGTGCAAGTCCATGACAACGACGACAAAAACTTGACAGTATGCGCAAGCACACACAATCGAAGTAATAAATCCCAAATAGGGTATTGTCCTCAGGGACTGGTGTGAGCAAAATTTTCCTAACTTAGCTATCATAATTCTTCGTCAATTTTATGCAGGCAACCAAAAGATGATTTTTATCTATAACTACAGATAACAAAAATTCAGTCACACACAAGAACAATTAAGAGTAAAACAATTCTAGGGTGTTGTTTCATTTAGGGAATATACTGACTATGGCATGCAATTGATTGAAATTGATAGATTGAGGCTAGAAGTTCTAAAATCAGGAAATCCTTTCTCAAGCTCAAACCATCCTAATAACTACCCATCGACCTGAATCTCTTCTATCGCTTGAATAGTTACAGCATTAAGACCTTTCAATCACACCACTTACTATTCTAAATTCACTCTCATGCAATTTCGAATAAAAATCTAAATATTGGGTCTAGTGAATTAAACTCTCTCTCGAGACGTCTAATTAACTTAGGTTCGTTCAATTAATGGCCAGTTAATCAAAAGCATTAAACACAAATAATTTAGAAATTCATGCAAAATCAATCAATTGTAAACTCAATATTCAAAGTAACATCCCTAAAATCCACAAACACCCTAGAATAAAAGAGTTTAGCCACGCATGATTCCGATAATAGTATTCAGCAAATAAAAAATCATTATGGCGAAAAATAAATTAACAAAGAAGAATGATCTCCCCTTAATAGGTTCAAATCCCAATCACGATCTTTTTGACTCTCACCACGAATACCGGATTGTTCTTCAACAAAACTACACAATCATGATCAATCTTCCTATCACGAACAATCCAGAAACACTCTTAGATAAACTCTCAATCGAAATCTTGAGTCTTCAATCAAAACCGATCATAAGTGCTCTGTTTCGGCTCTTGTACGGACTAGAATTTAGGTAAAATCTACCAAAAGTCGACTCTTTTTTTCCTCCTCCTTTGACCTTGTAGCGCAACACTGTTATTTATAATATGCTCGCAGCGTTGCAACGCTGGTGGCGTCATGCCAACCGCGCGACAAAGTCATAGAATTGCAATGTTACAAGTAGCTTTGCAACGCTGCCCTGTTTCCAATTGATCTCGGGTCTACAGCGTCAGGGAGCA
>NC_052360.1:38939854-38970722 GCF_009727055.1 Benincasa hispida | reverse complement strand
GGTCTACAGCGTCAGGGAGCAACGTTGCAATGCTCTTTCAATGTTGGCTCCCCCAAATTGCCTTCCAAAATTGCCTCTTTTCTTGATCTTGGGTCCTTGATTTTTTCTTAATTCCATGGCTAACCCGTAATTGCTCAAAATTGGAGTTTTTCCCCAATTTTTTTTTATCATTTTTGCACAAATTGCTCCCAATGCTTAGTTTCCTGAAATCACTCAATAAACCACATAAACTAAACAAAAACTAACAATAGTAGCTCTAAATTTGAAGGTAATAAAAGCACTTTTTAGATGCTTTTCAGCACCCCAAGCTTAAAACTTTGCTAGTCACGAGCAAAGAAAAGAAAGAAATACAAAGTAGGAGAAATAATGAATACTGAAATGAAAAGGTTCAAGGCATGCATTCTCTTATTTCGGTTTCATCAGATTTTCAACATATACAACACTCATCCACAGAAAAATTTAGACACATCATAATCATTGAGAGTTTCTGAAGCCAAAACTGTTTATCCTCTGTGTGTGTGTGATTCCTCCTTTAATTCAAAACTAAAAAACTGACTTAAGATTTAATTAAGCTTCATTAATTTTTCCCCTAATCTAGCTCAAGCACCAATCATCAAGCATCACCACACTCAAGGATGTAATATGTCCACTAAGGTGTCTTATCTCTCTCTATTTTTGTCTTTTTTTTTTTGAAACAGCAAAATGTTCTCAACTTGCATCATTTTACCTAGGGGCACTAGCTTTCACACATCTACTGCAGAGAACCATACCTAGTCAATTTCCAGGTGTCCTAACTGATCACAGCAAAGGCAACTCTTTTTACCCCCATCCATGCATACACATTACAAGTTTATAAAAAGAAATTTCTTTTAAGCACATAAGTATACTCTTCTCTTTATTTATTTATTTTTTTAAGGCAAAAACAATATTTTTTTCTTTCCTTTTAGTCTCACATTACAAACCATCATGCAAGGCACTCTTTAACTAGTGAGGCCTTTCGAGGTGACAACCAAACTGACTTAAATTAATGCTTTGTTCAGTTAGAGGTTCTAAATTAAAGTGGTTCGTGCTCAAGATAATAAAGGATACAAAGAGAAATTCAGAACAAAGAACACTCAAGATAAAACTATGTTATCCGATTTCTACTTCAAAGCATGGCATATATCATGAGTGACTCATCAACGATCATAGTAAAAGAAAGCAACCAAAGAACACAATTCAATCAGTCTCAACATTCTTCCTAACCAAAATCAACTATTTTTCAAAAGTTTCAAAATTTTTCAAATTTTCCTCAAAATCAACAATAACATGCATAAAAGAATCAACTCAAAACAACAAGCATAAAAGCACAAGATTCAAGCACAAAGTATGCCCCCCACCCCAAACATAAGAAGGTGCATTGTCCCCAATGCATTACATCTAATACAATCACACAACAGATGAGTGATACAAGCCTGGGTAATGAGCAAGGATTCACGAATCTGGATGGCGAACTGGTGCTTGAAAACACTTGAGCATTATCTCGGATCAAAACAAAATAATCATGAGGTAGCTCTCTATCCTTAAAAAAATATCAAATAACAAATAAAATCAAAACTAAATTAAAATAGAACACTTGGGTTGCTTCCCAAGAAGCACTTAGTCTAACGTCTTTAGGTAGACCAGGTCTTTGATTCAGAAAACTTTCAAGGTGGCTTCATCATTCCATGCATAGCAACACCTGAAATATATAATTTTCTCCCACATTGACATTCACATAAAAAATTAATCGAAGAAAAGTTATAAGAAAAAGCATAATTTTCTCTCCCTTTGTCCACTAGTTCAATATCTCCCTTACGAATATAATTTAGAAAATTTATTGTACCTTCCTTTGGAGATTGTTCAGGACAACTTACTTTTTTCCTTTCCCTTTTCCTTTACCTTGAGATTGTTAGAATGTTTACGATCTACATCATTGATCTCTTGGCACAAACTTATAGTCTCATTGGGTTTGGAAGAACGAAAGATGTTGAATTTTACCTATTCATAGTTCACCCGAAGTGCAAGCTTGCCATCATAAACATCAATCAAAGCTCTGCCTGTGGCTAGGAATGGCCATCCAAGGATGATGAGAATTTTAGCATCTTCTTCCATGTATAGGACCACAAAATCTTATGGGAAGATGAAATTGCCGACTTAACTAGAACATCCTCTACTACACCAGGAGGGTAAGTGGGGGAACGATCTGCCAATTGCAATGAGATCGTCGTCGTCTGCACCTCTCGATAAAGGTATCAAATTAATTGAGGCTCTTAAATCACATAAGGCTTGATTAACCGTCAGATTCCCTATTGTGACATCTAGCTGATGCAAAAGGGTGAAAAAATTTTGATTGTGAATTTCCTCATCTCGCTTTAGATCCCCGAAATGTTCGTTTGGGATTAGCTTTAGATGGGTTCAATCTATTTGGAAATATGAGCACTTCTTATAATATGTGGCCTATGGTGATAATTCCTTATAATTTGCCCCCTTAAAAATGCACGAAGGAAACAAAATTCTTCATGTCTTTGCTCATACCTGGTCCAAAATCTCCTGGAATGGAAATTGATGTTTACTTGCAGCCGTTGATTGAAGAGTTGAAAGAGTTATGGACAATTGATGTGCGAATTTATGATTCTGTTACTAGTGAGTTTTTTCAACTATATGTTACCTTATTATGGACAATTAATGACTTCCCTGCGTACATTGACGTATCTGGGTGGAGTACAAAAGGTTATCAAGCATGTCCAATATGTAAAGAAGATAATTCGTCCTTCACTATAAGAGGGAAAAATATCATTTATAAGACATCGACGTTATCTTCTAGAGAATCATATTTGGTGTCGAAGTAGGCAACATGATGGAAAAGTTGAACGTAGACTTCCTCCAGTCGTAATGAATGGAGAAGAGATCTTACAACAAATAAATATGTTAAACTTTTCTGTGCTTAGCAAACATCCATCGAAGCAAGACAAAAAATGAAAACGAATTCTAAATTGGACTAAGAAAAGTATTTTTTTCCAACTTCCATATTGGTCCAGATTATTGTTACGACATAAATTGGATGTAATGCACATTGAAAAAACATATGCGAAAATTTGGTGGGCACATTGTTAAATATTGAAGGAAAGATAAAGGATACAACGAACACTCGATTAGACTTACAAGATTTGAAGATAAGAAAGGACCTACGCTTGATATAGGTTGATAACAGATTTATAAAACTACATGCAATGTACACATTAACTAATGGTGAACGGATTTCGTTTTGTAAGTATTTGAAATCAGTGAAATTTCCTAATGGATTTGTGTCTAACATATCACGATGTGTGAATGACAAAGATGGAAAAATATCAGGGCTGAAAACACACGACTGTCATGTGTTGCTTCATAGACTACTCCCTATTGCTATTCGAGCATACCTATCGAAGAACGTATCCACTGCTATTGTTGTATTGTATACATTTTTTCATGATTTATGTGCAAAGACAATATGTGTAAGTGATTTGAACAGACTACAAGCAGACATCATAGTCATACTTTGTACGTTGGAGAAAATATTCCCGCCTACCTTCTTCGATGTAATGGTACACCTTGCAGTTCATCTACCATATGAAACCAAAGTGGTGGGTCCAGTTAGTTACAGTTGGATGTATCCTATTGAAAGAAGTTTATGAACATTTAAACAATTTGTATGGAACAAAGAACGTCCCGAGAGATCTATAGTGGAAGTATATGCAATGAATGAATCATGGAACTTCTGCTTACGATATCTAAGTAGGATTGAGACGAGATTCAATAGAGATGAACAAAATGATGATAACATTCCTGATCATGAGATATTTGGTGAATTTGCATAATTTAGGCAGAGGGTACGACCATTAGGGGCGTCAAATTTATGGACGCTATCAGCGGAGGAAAAGCATATTGCACATTGGTACATTCTCAACAATTGTAAAGAAATAACAGACTATCTCAAGTACATTTCAAACTTTATAAATTTCTAAGTTCTAGGGTAAATCCTTTGATATAACTTTCAAATGATCAATTTTGTATGCAACACTTGAGGTTAATTTGTTGTGAAGCTCAAAGCACCTCTGACTTATATATAAGACATCAACACAAATTTCTCGATTGGTTCAGATCTCAGGTATACATAGTATTGAAAGTTGAGAGATGATTCATTTTTTGTTGTCATTTTTAATGTATAATTAATTATCACGTTCTACAACGGTGCGAGAGAGAAGATATCTCCGATGATTTCTTTTCACTTGCAATGGTACCTTCGTCTGAGGTTCGCTCTTACAATGGATGAACTGTTNGATGATTTCTTTTCACTTGCAATGGTACCTTCGTCTGAGGTTCGCTCTTACAATGGATGAACTGTTAATGGGGTACGGTTTCACATTATAGAGTGTGATAATTGTCGAGCTACAAAAAATAGTGGAGTCCTTGTGGCCGGGGAGATCAGTGGGAACAGAAGTGTGGAAAATAATTTCTACGGTGTTGTTGACAAAGTATTAGATTTCCAATATGCAAACAGAAGACATGTTCTTTTGTTGAAGTGTAGATGGTTTGACACGGATAACAATAAAAATATAGGACACATGTGGATTTAGGATACAAATCACAATACATCACACTTTTGGTATGTTGATGAGTCTTTCATTTTTTCTATCCAAGCACAACAAGTCTTTTACATTGATGACATCAAATATGGTAGCAATTGAAAAATTGTTCAAGTACTCCAAAATAAGCGAATATGGGATGTACCAGAAGTGGATGATGTTGAAAATGCACAACTAGATTTACCAGGAATTGTCAGTGGAGTCCGAGTGGATGAAACCATTGAGGAGGTTACTTTATGCAAAGTTGATGTTGATCCTATAGTTGTGGAAAGACCAATTATTGGACATGGTAATGATAACTTCATAAACAATGATGATGAAGAACAATTATCTCCCAATAACAGTTCAAGCTGATGAATAATTTGATTTAGATTACGATGATGAGTAATCATGTATCTACTCAATTCTCTTTTTCTCTGTTTACACGTATTTCATATTAATTTAATATTGTTTTGTCTTTTTTTGTGTTTGTATAGATACGATGTCAACCTCTAATAGGCAACAAGAGGTTGATGAAGAATTCCAGGAGATATATCTAGGCAACACGGGATCTTCTGTGGGTGACACTTTAGGTTAGTATATTTTGAAATATATTCTGTTAACTGAAATACATTATAAACTGTTTAAAATTTTTTATTCCTCAGATAGTAGCTTAGCATCCACTCGGAGGAAATGTGAGCATTCGCGGAACATTGAGTTGGAAAAATACGTCAAAAAACATGGCAGAATTACAATCGTGATAAATGAGGGGGAGACGAAGCCAATTTCTCAACATTCAGTAAGATTTAGTAATGCGATTTGTGTCATTGTCAGATCTGCATTTCCAGTACGATGTCGTACTTTTGTTGAGGTTCCAAACGAGTTTATAGAATTGGCTAAGAGTCAATTGTTGGTAAGTAATTATAAGTTTATTCTTTTAGAGTCAATTGTAGACTTAGAGTCATGAACATCATATATGCTAATTCTTTCTTCATTCTTTTGTAGACTCATTTCGTACTTGATCTGTCCAGTCAACGACTTAACCATTTTATAGAACATCAAATGCAAAACTCCTTCAAAGAATTTAACACAGATTTGAACAGACATTAAGGAAATGTGGAGATCCTCAGCAAGCCTGTGCCAACTTGCCTAGCTGGCTTAAAAATAGGCCAGAAGATTGGTATTTTTTGTGTGAACACTTCGAGAGTAAAGCGTTTCAGGTTAAAATAATTTAGGGCATGTATCATTTACTGCATTTACTTTTATAGAATATTTGTTATTTTTTTTTTGGTTGAAATGTAGGAAATGTCGGAGACGAACAGAAAGAATAGAGAGAAATTACCGTTCGACCATGTAGGTGGATCGAAGTCATTCCTGTAAATTCAAGTAGAGTTATAGGCAAAGGAAGGTTGAGAAATAGGACGGGTTGACCTATTTAAGGAAACACACTCTAAAGGTGGCAAGTTCGTGAATGAGGCAGCTGAAAATGCACATGTAACATTTTTTGTCTTACTTTCGTGTTGTTTTTCATTTCTAACTTTAGTCTCTCATATTTACACATTTAATTAATATGTCTAGAATCAAATGTTAGAAGTACAATCCAACCCCACTCTAGAAGGTTCTTAACCACTAATAGGGGATGGAATCTGTGAGATGGTTTTGGGTAGACGACCCGGATATTCAAAAGGCCTAGGTTGGGACCTTAAACCGAAGTTAAGAAGGGGTAGCAGCTCATCAAGTCTGTCATCTACTCAAGGAATGGAGAGAGGGATGAAGGAATTGGGAGCCAATTTTGAATAGTCTCAGTCGAGGATTAAGGATATTGAAGACGTTTAGAAACAAATGAAAGAGAACCATGCAAGACAAATGGAAGAAATGAAAAAAATGATTGAAGATATGATACAATCACAGAGAGGAGGCCCATCGAATTAGGTATGATTACTGTAGGATTGTATCAACAGTAGCGAAAGCACAAGGATCATTTAAGCACTCAAATTCACTAATTTTGGCAAAATATAAAACATGCTTTTACAGAAACAAGTGAGTTTCAAGACATACCTCTTGTAGAACTTCTTCAAAGTTCCTCCACCAGCTGCTATCTTCTCCAAATCTTGTTGTAGACCACCTCAAGATCTTCCCCATATTCTCTTGGTGCTCTAGATTGAGTTGTGGGACTCAAAACAAGCTTGAATCAAGGGTAGAAGAAGAAATGCTCACTGAAGAAAATCAGTTGAAGAACTCTTTCTTCAAACCAATTTTTCTCTCAAAATTTCTATAAACTGCATGCCCGATTTTCACTCTAATCTCTTCATTTGAGTGAGCTACTTGGTGATGGATAATGGAAAAACCTTTTTTTTTCCCCATTTTGTGTGTTTTTGGATTTTACTTTTCCAATTTTATCTAAAAACAAAAATTTGATTATATAAAATCTATTTTGATTTTAAAAATAAAAAAAATAATTAATTTCATAAATTAATTATTAAATAAAACTTAATTAATTTAATATCAAATATTAAATTAATCTTAACACATATCCATCTTTATATATTTAAATCATCTTTAAATATATAAATTCTCTTATTCCGTTTAATTCTAAAATTAAACATATAATTATATCCCATATAATAACTAATTTTCTTAATTCTAATTTGAACGTTTCAAATTAACTTATCACGCTAAAGCTAGTCCATTATGAGCTAGTAGGAGAACCTCGCGGACCTATAGATCATGGACTTCAACGATTCGAGATTAATTGGCTAAACTCATTAGACCAAATTAATCTCCATTCGTTAACTAATGGGTCACTCCACTAAAGCCCATAGTTGCACTACCCTCACTGTAGATATAATATGTCCACATGATTTAACCATAATCAGCAAGTCGACCCTTCACAGGTTGTTCGTTATAACGCCTGGGTCAAATATCTATTTTACCTTTGAGATTACGTCTTATTCCTCAAGTCCCTACTGATCCTCTAATGAACAACTGGTTTGTGATCCACTCACTAAACTAAACTCTCTTAACCCAGTGAGAGGGTGAGGCCCATTGTTCAAGATCTGGATTCAGTACTTGAGAGAACAACCTTTCCCTATCCCTAAATTGGGTAGGCGTGAACTCCGTCTTACACCCTATGTCCCCAGCTATCTATCTGGTCTTACCCCTGAAATGAGAGTCTTATTGAGCCAACACTATTGAGCCAACCCTCAACTATGCAAATCTAAGGGCAATCTCGGATAAATAGGAGTTCATAGTTAGCTCAGGATTAAGATCCAGTTACCTAAGTCAACTAGGTGAAATAGTCAGTTTAAACAGTAAACAACGTTATAAAGTAAGAGTGACTTATTTCTTGGTCTTGAGTAGGCCGCATCCAATGGTTTTACCAGAATAAGGTATCCAACCTCATTCATGTACCATAGATCATTTTGACAATTTACTCGAACCCGATCCACTCTTATGTCTACACATAAAGTTCAAGTACTCCTACAATAGTCATGGGTCTTAGTTTATTGGATTTAGACTTTCATACAATTTATGAGATCAATAACAAGTATATTGATTATAGAAGATGTTTATCATTTTACAAACTGCGAGATTTTAGGACATAAAACCTAACAATTACTACATTATTTAGTTGTCTAATATGTTGCTATCCTGCAGTTATGGTAGCAAAGTAGTTATGTCTTAAGTAGCTTTATGATAAAGAATTGTTGGCTATCCTGCAGTTTTGGTAGCCAAACAACTGGATTTTGATGTGCTTTTTGTTGTTTTATTGTTTTTGTGTGTTTTTTTTTTAATGTTTGGGAGGTTTTTTGTTTGTCGTGGGGGTGGTAGAGTTTGATTATACTCGTTTTATCATTGAACTTAGAGTTTTTGTGTGTTTATGAATGTTTATGAAGTTGTAATATGTTGTGGGGGGTGGGTTGAGATTGGTTTAGATAGTTTTGGGGAGAAAGTTTGAGTTTTATGTGTGTTTGTTATTGTTTATGAAGTTTGAATATGTTGTGGGGGTGCGTAGAGTTCGATTGTAATCGTTTTGGAGTTGAATTTGTAGGTTTTTGTGTGTTTTTTGATGTTCGGGAGGTTTCATGTTTTCGTGGGGGGTGGGTAGAGTTTGATTATACTTGTTTTGTCATTAAACTTGGAGTTTTTGTGTGTTTATGAATGTTTATGAAGTTTTAATATATTGTAGGCGGTGGGTTGAGATTTGTTTAGATTGTTTTGGGGAGAAAGTTTGAGTTTTATGTGTGTTCGTTATTGTTTATGAAGTTTGAATATGTTGTGGGGGTGCGTAGAGTTCAGTTGTAATCGTTTTGGAGTTGAATTTGTAGGTTTTTGTGTGTTTTTTGATGTTCGGGAGGTTTCATGTTTGTCATGGGGGGTGGGTAGAGTTAGTTATACTTGTTTTGTCGTTGAACTTGGAGTTTTTGTGTTTATGAAGTTCTAATGTTTTGTGGGGGGTGGGTTGAGATTGGTTTAGATTGTTTCGAGGAGAAAGTTTGAGTTTTATGTGTGTTCGTTATTGTTTATGAAGTTTGAATATGTTGTATGGGTGCATAGAGTTCGATTGTAATCGTTTTGGAGTTGAATTTGTAGGTTTCTGTGTGTTTTTTGATGTTCGGGAGGTTTCATGTTTTTCGTGGGGGTGGATGTTTTGTTTATAATGTTTGAATATGTTGTTGATGTTTAAAGATGATGACATTTGAATGTTTTTGTTTTATTGTAGGATACTGTTCGGAGATGAGGTTAGACGATTGTTCATGGTGCTGTGTTTCAGACGTTGTTTTCCTTTTTTTTTTATTTATGGACGTTGTTTACATTTTATTTCTTCTATGTATTTGTGAAACAAATTTGTTTTATTTAGTATCGACTTTGTTTTATTGTAGGATGTTGTAATTTTTCATTTATTTGTTATAGTATGAACTTTGTTTTCTTTGTTTTATTTATTATGTGGATCTGTTTAAGTTGGTTAATTATGTTTTATAGGTTATTCAGATCAAATTTAAAAAAATTACAAATTAAAAATTAAAAATATTTAGAAGACAATATTCAACTAATGAAGGAACTCCCCATGCATAGTTTACTGCATTGGGAGTTCTTGTAACTCCCGAAAAATAAAACAATCCGTCTCAAACTCCCGACGCATGAAACAAACGAACTCCCGGCACATAAAACAAGGCGTCGAGAGTTGTCGAAGAATTCCTGACGCATGTATAGGGCATCAGGAGTTCCTCAAACTCTTGACGCCATATTTAATGCGTCGGCAATTTGAGGAACTCTCGATGTCCTATACATGCGTCGGGAGTTCTTCGATAACTCCCGACGCCTTTATTTCATGCATCGGGAGTTCCTCTCCCGATGGATTTTTCCCAACCAAACTCCCGACGATCCATTATTCGTCAAGAGAGGCTCTCCCGATGCATTTTTCACCCTGTCCCAACGAATTGTGACAGCGAGAGAAGTTTGATTTCTTGTAATGCCACTGACGAATTTGACGAGGAAAGATGTGAAGTTTGTGTGGACTTCAGAATGTGAGTGGAGCTTTCAAGAGTTAAAACGGAGACTAGTATCAGCTTCTATACTTACTTTATCAACCTCAAGTAAAGAATTTGAAATTTATTATGACGCATCCCAATAGGGACTTGGATGTGTGTTGATGTAGGATGGGAAAGTGATTGCGTATGCGTCTCATCAGCATAAGAAGCACGAGAGCAATTATCCTGCACATGATTTGGAGCTGGCGGCAATTGTATTAGCTTTAAAGCTGTGGAGACTTTATTTATTTGGAGAGCGTTGTAGAATATTCACAAATCATAAGAGCCTGAAGTATATTTTGATATAAAAGGATTGAACCTGAGAGAAAGAAGATGGATTGAGCTGATCAAAGACTATGACTGCTCAATCGAGTATTACCCCGATAAGGCGAATGTTGTAGCTGATGCACTAATTAGGAAGTCCTCGGGGTCCAGAGAAATTGTTGGATCAGCAAGAGGGATGTTACTTCAGGAGTTTAGGAATTTTAGAACCGCCTTATCAGTAGGACAGTCAGGAGGATTGATAACTACATTTTAGGTAAGACCTATTGTAATGGAAGACCTTAAGCAGGATCAGCTGAAAGATCCTGATCTTCAAAAGATTGTAAATGATGTAAGTAAGGGAATCAGAACTGACTTCCAGTTGAGAACAGATGGTGTGCTAGTAAAGGAAGGAAGAATGTGTGTGCCTAATAAGTTGCAGCTTAAGCAAGCTATTCTGGAAGAGACACACAATTCTGCTTATGCTATGCATCCAGGTAGCACCAAGATGTATAGAACCTTGAAAAGATCATACTGGTGGCCTGGGATAAAGAGAGACATAGCGGAATATGTGGATCGATGATTAGTCAGCCAACAAGTGAAACCTGAGAGGTAGAGGCCAGCAAGATTACTAAACTCACTCCTAGTGCCTGAGTGGAAGTGGGAGTATGTGACAATGGACTTTCTTTTTGTATTGCCTAGGATGCCCTCAAGATATGATGGCATTTGGGTGATAGTTGATAGACTGACCAATACAGCCAAGTTTATACTAGTAAAAGTTACCTTTACGCTGGACTGTCTAGCTAAGATTTATGTAAATAGGATAATCAGCCAGTATGGAACCCCAGTGTCGATAGTGTTGGATCGAGACTCAAGGTTTATTTTGACATTTTGGCCTGGTCTGTAGAAGGCTATGGGCACTAGATTGCATTTCAATACGAATTTTAATCCATAAACTGATGGACAGTCAGAAAGAACTATACAGACACTGGAAGGCATGTTAAGAGCATGCATGCAACAGTTCAAAGGAAGTTGGGATATGCAATTATCATTGGTTGAATTTGCGTACAACAACAACTATAATTCAAGTATCAGAATGGCTCCCTGTGAAGCATTGGACGATTGACCTTGCAGCCTGGTATGTTGAAATGAAGTCGGAGAACGAAAATTATTGGGTTTTGAATTAGTTCAACAGACAATTGAGAATGTGAAGCTTATCAGAGATAACATTAAGGTGGCTTGCAATAGAAAGAAGAGTTATAAGGATAAGCAAAGAAGAGAACTAGAATTTAATGAGATTAGGTATTTCTTCTATTGTCACCATGGAAAGGAATTCTCCGGTTTGAGAGGAAAGGGAAGTTAAGTCCGTGATACATCAGACCATATGATATTGTGGAACGAGTTGGCCTAGCAGCTTATAGATTGCGGTTACCTCCGGAGCTAACTCTTATTCATGATGTGTTCCATGTGTCAATGTTGAGGAAGTATGTGCCTGATCCTACGCACACACTAGTAGCACAACCAATACAGCCCAAGGAATATTTATCATACAAAGAAGAGCCTATCGAGATTTTAGATAGGAAAGAGCAAGTACTCAGGAACAAGACGATACCTCTGGTAAAGGTATTATGGCATAATCATGGAATATGAGGAAGCAACCTGGGAACCCGAAGAGCAAATGAGAAGGAGATATCCTCAACTTTTCAAATGATATTTTAGGTAAATTTCGAGGACGAAATTTCTTTTAAAGGGAGGTAATTGTAAACCCCGAATTCCACTTTTTCTATATAAGTATGTTTAGCCATGAGGATATTATGTTAAATAAATGATAAGTGAACTTTATGGTTTAATACAGGGAATTACGAAGAAGAGAATAGAAAAATAAAAAAATAGATTAAAGAGATTAATTAATTAAATTTGGCTAAAATGCACTAAATTATTAGTGGATGAGGTGGCAGTTTGATAATTCATGCGTGGGAGGCAACAAGAAGTATAAAAAGAAAGATGAAATTCAGAAGCTCGATTTTGACAATTGACTTAAGTGAATTAAGTGAGATTGGTGCCATTTGAAAGCGGTAGAGTCTACTTTTTTTGGTAGGGTTTCCTGAGAAAGATCACAAAGGAAGAAGGCCAAAAAATGAAGAAATTATAGAAGGGCCAGGTTCTCGAATTAATCGGGGCCAGTGGCAAAGATTAGAAGCTCCTGGCCAAAAAACAAAATATTTAAGGCTGAAAGTTGTAGATAAGAAAGTTAACTCAATTTAAAATAAATTTATAGAAGGAAGTTTCTTGAAAAGAGTTCTGGATTTTGAGGTATAAATTTTTTAAATTGGAACAGGAATTCAGTGCGTAAGCAGGCAGCTGCTTGGGAAGATCAAGCAAGCAGCTCACCTGAGGGAGCGAGAGCGAGACTAGAAGTATGTAATCTCGCCCAGGATGAGACTCTCGCTAGTTTTTTTTTTTGCTAAATCTTGCCCAGGAGGAGAATCTCGCTGAATTTTTATGCTAAAACTCGCTAGTGTTGGTAAGTCTCGTTAATGATGAAGTCTCACTAGTGTGGTACTTGATTTCGCTCATAAGGATCTCGCTCATGATGATCTCACTCATGAGGATGATCTCGCTCATGAGGAAGGTCTCACTCATGATGACAATCTTGTTAGTATTGATGATCTCGTTGATGAAGGTTTCAATAGTAACCAAATTATTTGAAGCATCGTGATAGGAATTCCAAGGAATCTAACAAGGAATTATATCGTTTCAGGCCAAGAGGAGCTAGAAGAAGCCTACAAATCATTAAGTGCCCAGATGAGTAGTGAGTGACTAAAATAAACTTAATGTTTTCAATGTTTCGTGCATAAAATACCATGCAACTTTCAATGATGTTTGATGATAAGTTTACACGTTCTCAAGCAACAAATGTTCTATGAATTGCATGGCATTTCTTCTCCAGCATGTATATGTTTTATTGCATGCCAAGGTTATATGTTAATTCACTATGAAAGCTAAGTTTCTGTGATGAAGCATGCGTTTTTCAGATAAAGTCTATGATTGAACGATTCTTAATGTAAATGTTTTTACTTTTAAAGCTTGATTTGATTCTAGAGAAGAACTTGACACTAAAGGACTCGGAGAAGGTACCTGGGTAATAGTACCTAAGGTGTTGACGGTACTTAGTAAACTCCACGTGTATGTAGATAGTTCTGAATGAGAGGCCGAAGTTTGGGTCTCCTAGGCCATATACCAGCAAAGAGAGGCCGAAGTATGGGTCTCTTGGTCGGATACAGACATTGGGAGCTAAAGCGATGTATGCTCTTCCTCAACTAAGGTTAAATGATGTTTATTGATGTTTAATGAGTTTTCTTCTCAGAAGCTTGATGTTATGACTATGTTCATGTTTCAAAGGAAGTTGCTTGAAGTGTTTCCCAGTATGTTTACATGTTTTATAATAATGTGAAGCATGGCATAATATGATTTCTATAGTCACTCACTAGGCAACTAGCTTATAGTTTTCCTATATTTTCCTTTCCCAGGTAGCGGTCAGATTCCTGAAGGTTGATCCTGCTACTGCTTGCCACTGAAAGGCCCGACTAGTTAAAAGAATTTAGGTTGATGGTCTATATATATGTACACATATTTTGAGGGGAATCAGGGTTTTTTTAGTAGAGTTTGGGCCCAACATATCTGTAGATATTGTGTCATGGTTGTTAAGCATGTGATCATATGAAAATTACGTTGAGCATTCCGAATGTGAGCTAATCGTATAAGTTAATAATGTTCATCATGTTAGCACTTCAGGAGTGAAGTAAGAGGGTAAAGGTGGTAAGTGTTGGCGATAGGGCTAGTAATTGCTACCGTCACATCTTCTTCCAGGTTAAGAGGGTAATCTGGGAGGGGGTGTGACAGTTGCAACGCTGCCCTGTTTCCAATTGGTCCCGGGTCTACAACGTCAGGGAGCATTGTTGCAATGCTCTTCCAACATTGGCTCTCCTGATTTGCCTTCCAAATTTTCCTATTTTCTTGATTTTGGGTCCTTGGTTTCTTCCTAATTCCATGGCCAATCAGTAATTGCTCAAAATTGGAGTTTTGCCCTAAGTTTTTTTTTTTTTTTTTTTTTATCATTTTCGTACAAATTGCTCCTAATGCTTAGTTTCTTGAAATCACTCAATAAACCACATCAAACTAAACAAAAACTAACAATAGTAGCTCTAAATTTGAAGGTAATAAAAGAACTTTTTAGATGTTCTTCAATTAGCGCCCCTGACCATGGCATCTGGCCACTAAAACAGTGCTTAACCTGAGAACTCTCTCCTTAATCCTCAATGCAAAGCCCACTCTTCAGACATAATCACGTAGCAGCCTTGAAAGCATGCTCCTCTCGGCCAGTACATGCCAACATCTCCTTGCGCCATCACCTAGTAGGATGGCTAGCGTATGGCTTTGTCTTTACACATGTGGCCAACTATCCTCAATCTCGTACATCATTGTCTCTTCAACCAAGGCCTCACCTTACCAACTCATAGTTCATGGCAAACGTTCATAATCGCCTATGACCAGCACTTAGTTGCTTCTTCCTTGTCTTACGCCCAACCAACGCCCAATTAACCTCATTGGGACATGGCTTGGTTAGTGCATTTCCCACACTTCACCGCATGGCTTCACTCTCGGTCATACTTAGCCTCATGGCCAATGCCTTTCATGTGCCTAAATAACCTCCATGAGCATGGTTGCCGTACACTAAGCCACATCCTTCAATGCATAGGCTATCAATGCATGGAACATCTATCTTTCACACTTAGCCAAATTTTCCTTACTAAGTGTCATTCTTGTTGGAGTTTGTGCCCTAAAGTCTCATGTCCAGTTGTTTGTAAACAACTTTGTACGAATACTTGTGATGTATAATATAAATGATATTTACTTCACTACTTGACTTTGCACATTTAGATTTTACCACAAACCAATAAACTTAATATCCTTGGTTATCTGTATGTAACTTAAGCATATATGTGGTGACATACAAGTGGATCATGTCTTGAGTGATAACCAAAATGGTCTGTAGTATATTGATATAGGAGGGAAACCTTATCCTGGTAACACTACAGATGCGACCCGCTTTGTGGAATGGTCACAAGTGTTGTGACTTGTCACAGATGGTCTAATCCTGATCATTCATGTAGAGGACATGCGAGCGGGGGTGTCCTATACAAAGAGTTTGTATAAGACCTGACCACGAAGTGTTAATGTCTCGTTATATAACACCGTTTATAACTGAGACTTCACTTCACTAGGATGACCATAGGTAACATGACCATAATCCTGAGTGAGTTGGGAACTCCTGCCATTGAGGGCGGTCCTTTGATTTGCATGGGTGCGAGTGGCCAGAACGCCGATTCAAACCTACCATTTTGGGGATNCCATTGAGGGCGGTCCTTTGATTTGCATGGGTGCGAGTGGCCAGAACGCCGATTCAAACCTACCATTTTGGGGATTCGTCTGATTTAGAAGCTGGGAATTCAGGTACACAAGATGGAATTCACTCCTTCCCCAAGGCAGGGGTAAGTAGATAGATAGCTCCCTTAAGGGCTGATTCTGGGGCTTGAACGATGTGGTGCCATGCACCTTCTCATGGCCCGAGATGTGTTCACACATAGTAGAACTATGCTGTATTGTTCATTAGAGGGATCAGTGGTACTTAAGGAGGAAGATATAATTACAGGGGAAAAATGGTAAATAGGCCTACTGTAATTACAAGCATCTGTGAAGGGTCATCGTACTGATGATTGGTTATATCCAATGGACATAGAAATATATCTATGGCAAGAAGAGTTTAACTATCAGTCTTTAGTGGAATGTTTGGTAGTTAACGGATGGTGGATATCGTGACTAAAGAGTTTAGTCAGCTATTCACGTACCGTTGGAGCTTCGAGCCATAGGTTCATAAGAGCCCCTTGGTAGCTTGGATACAAGTCGAGAGTTAGTTTTTGGGTCAATTTAAAATGTCCAATTTGACAAGAGGGAGTTCGATTATATATGATACAATTCAACGAGTTAATTAAATATGATATAATTAACTTTATGTACGAGATACATTAATTTGGAGGAAATTGGATATAAATATGATTTATATCTAGTAGAGAAAAAATATTATAATTAATATTTGATATTAATTTATAAGTTATGAATTTGATAAGATCACATTCATTGGACAGTTATAAAGGAAATGGAAAGGCGCCTCTTTGTTCTAAATAACGTATGAGTGCATTATAAATAGCAGACGATGTGTTGATCTCGGTGTGCGCGGGTATTGTGAAAAAGATAGTGTCATCGTTTAGAAAATCAGTGCCTATACGATAGGGACTGCACGATCGCTTACATATACGATATTGTTAAGCGACCACATACCGATTACACTGTCGCGTGCTATTATCTAAACGATCATTTACCTTTTTCCTAAGCGATCGTTTAACTCTTGGCATTTACTAAACGATCATATAGACGATCGCTTAGTTTTTCCTACGCGATCATTCGGACGATCGCTCACCCTTTTCCTACACGATCATTTAGACAATCGTTTACCATTTCCTACACGATCATTTAGACGATCGCTTACTTTTACTACACGATCGTATACTTTACCTAAACGATCAAGTATATTGACTATACGATAGACGACCGCATCTCCCACTTGCTCGATCATTATGTACGGTCGCTATTCCTTTTTCCCTCTACCAAATCCGAAGAAAGCCCACGCTTTAGATTCTCACTCCAAGAATAATGAGGGCTCTAAGTGGTGTTGTCCTCTCCGTTTCCTTCTGTCCGAGTGGTGATTGTTTGAGGTAGACGGTTGGGCTTCAGACTCGCTGTGAAGAAGAGATCTTCATCTAGATGATTTCTTGATCCCTTTAGCATTATAAAAGTCTGTTTGAATGTATATGCGGTAATTCTGTCACAATGAATTGGAAAGATTGCTTCCGCTCGTATGTACTCTTGAAGAAGAGTTCCTTCAATTGGTATCAGAGCACTCGATTTTCTGATATTTCAATTTATTGCTGCAAAAGAATTGCAAATACATTCTTGGTGGGTGTATTTCTACACTGTTTAATCGTTAAATTGCTGTGGATGTGCGGATTTATGGATGTTTTCGTGGATGTTAGCCTTGGTTTGTTTTAATTCTTTTACATTTGCGGTTTTTTATAAAGGCCCCTGCGTTTTTGGGCATTGATAATCATTATCGAGTCTGTATTCAAAGTCTGTTTGAGTTTTGAATCCTTCGCGAAAAAGATCGGAGCAAGCGTTGTGGTTCGTTGTGGAAGGTATGCATTCAAGTTTTGATTGCATCGTGCAGACGAAGGGGAATGCGATCAAGTGTTGATCGCATTGTGCTGCGATGGGGTACGAAATCACTGTTGATCACATCAGTTAAACAATGGGGTATGCGATCAAGTGTTGATCGCATTGTGCAGACCATGGAGTATGCGATCGCTGTTGATCTCATCAGTTAGATGATGGAGTACGCAATCAAGGGTTGATCGCATCGTGTCGAAGATTGGTTACACGATCACTGAGTATCGGGTTGTATGGACGATGTGATGCTCGCGTATCGCTTAACGCGCACGCACACTGGACGATCGTTTTGGTCAGCAAGCTTCATCGCTTAGTAACTGACTAAACGTTCGCTTAATAACGCAAGGTAAATCATTTACCTGACGATGCGTTAAGTTATCGCACTAGACAATCGTTTTGGTCAGCAATCTTCGTCGCTTAGTAACTGACTAAATGATCGCTTAGTAACGCAAGGTAAATCGTTTACCTGACGTCGCGTTAAGTGATCATATAAATGATCGTTTTGGTCAGCAAGCTTCATCGCTTAGTAACATACTAAACGATCGCTTAGTAACATAAGGTAAATCGTTTACCTGTTGCCGCGTTAAGAGATTGAACTAGACGATCGTTTAGGGCAGCAAACTTCATCGCTTAATAACTGACTAAATGAATGCTTTGTAACGCAAGGTAAATCGTTTACTTGTTGCCACGTTAAGAGATCGGACTAGACGATCGATAGACGATCATTTGGGGCAACAAACTTCATCGTTTAGTAACTGACTAAACGACCACTTAGTAACGTAAGGTAAATCGTTTACCTGTCACCGTGTTGAGCGATCGCATAGACGATCAGGCTTCGTTACCTCGTTATCGTCTACGCGATCGTTTAATTTTGCTCCTATCGTCTAGTTCGTGCTGGACGATTGTTTACCTACGACATTTACTACACGATGGAGTCCTCCTGGCGATTCAAGACCTGGTTTGCCTATGAAGTGGTTTGCTCGATGAAAAATGTAATAGATAGGGTTATTTCATTCCGGTTTTGTAATGGATCATCCCGATCCATTAATCCTTTATTTATTTATTACATGCGATGTATGTTTTTAATATGTCATATGGTATGCACATATAGATAAATCCCACCTTAGGTCATGCATATTCTCTTTATCATAAGTATTATAATTTAGAGAAGCATGTTTTAATTTACATAAATGCATGCTCATGCATCATATAATATAAGAGTTATATTTATGTATGCTTTATTTTTTTAACGTTATATTTATAAGCGTTATAAATACTTCGTTATGTGGGATGAGTGTTTTAGTTGTTTATTTTATAAATGGTTATAAAATGAAATTAGAACTAAAATAATTAGTAAAAGATCAATATGTAGCAAGTCTATCTATAGTAGACCTTTTGTCGAAGGTGGGTTCTATCTAGGTTGGGGTATTTAAGATGACGGCAACGGAACACCCCTACTTGGGAACCTACATGGAAAGGTAATTTAGATAGATTTGATGCATGCAAACTAAGGCTAGTCCATTAAAGAGTTAACTACTTGGATTTGTTTTTTTTTTTTTATTTCAAAGACAAAAGTTGTTTTTAAACAAAATTTATAAATGACTTAGCTCATAATCAATAGCCGGATTGTCTAGGTTAATAAACCCCTAAGTAGAACATTCAATGGGAGGTTCTTAGGGCATTTGATGCCTTATTTTATCCTCTCGCATTTCTCCCTCGTAGTCCACACCGTGAGATTTATCCTTGGCCTTGAGGCACCTTTAGCGTGTCCCACCAACAGATGGTGTTTGGGTAGGTTAATATCAAGGTGGATGGAGAGAGTGTTCATAGTAAGTGGGAGCGGGAAGTGTGACAACATATCCCTCGGTCTCCCTCGTTGGGTTGAATAAAGTTTCTGGGCATCGCCTCGTGGCACCTTGGGAGTGTCCCCCTATAGGATGGCTGTTTTGCACGTTTCTTTATTTGATATCTTGTAAGAGGATAAGATTACTTAGTCTCTTGTCCTAATCTGTCTTTTCCCTACGGTGAGCGCATTAGGGTGGGACTTTGGGGCCGAAAACGAGGGGTTACACTTACGCAGAATTGTTAACGGTTAACTATTCTGGACCGAAAAAATGGTGGCTATTAGGTTTACTTCCAAGAGTTGGTTCTGCTTATTGGTTGTGTCTCATCCCAGTGAAGGGCCATCCAATCACCCTACCGGTGACGTCTATCCTGCCTCACTAGGGCATCATTGCAAAATAGAAGTCTTTTCACTTAGGGTACTTGGAATTTGTTTTGCTAAAAATTAATTGGTTAAATAAAATGTGGTTTTTGCAAAGTATTATAAAAGGTTATTCGTTTTTTTCAGCAACGTTTTTAATGGCTTCAGCCACTATCAATGTACTAAGCGTCGAAAAATTGAATGACCTGACTATTCAAGTTGGAATCATATGCTCACGATGATACTCATCATCGAGGATCTCATGTTTGTCCTTACGGTGGAATGTCCTCCTATTCCACCTCAGGATGCTACTCGAAATATTCGGACGGCGTACGAGCGTTGGGCACGGACAAACGAGAAGGCTCGAGCCTATATTCTGGCCAATCTTAGTGATGTGTTGGCTAAGAAATACGAGTCCCATGTCTAAGCTTGTGAGATCATGGAGTCCCTGTGGGAAATGTTCGGACAGCCATCTGGACAACTCAAGCATGAGGCTCTGAAATGCATCTTCAGCTCCAAAAAGGAAGAAGAAACCTCTGTTTATGAACACGTGCTGAAAATGATGGTCCACTTTAACGTGGCGGAGATGAATGGGTCTAAAATTGATGAGGGTAGTCAGGTTAGCATTATCCTGCATTCATTGCCGAAGAGCTTCCTCCACTTTGTTAGCAATACGATTCTTAACAAAGTGGACTACTCCGTTACCACTCTCTTCAAAAAGTTATAGACTTACCAATCCTTGCTGAAAAGTAAGGAGAAAAAGGGAGATGAGGCAAATGTTGTCTCGTCCTCTAAAAAGTTCTATCGAGGTTCGACCTCAGGAACAAAGTTTGCACCTTCAACTTCTAACTCTGGAAAGGGGAAGAAGAAGAAGGGTGGTAAAGGGAAAGGGAATGCGCCTGCTAACCTGCCACTTGTTGCCTAGAAGAAGCGTCCACCGCCGCCGGTTGGAAAAGGAAAATGTTTCCACTGTAACTAGGACGAACACTGGAAGAAGAATCATCCTCGTTATCTGAAGGAAAAGGAGGCTGCCAAGGCTAAGCCCAAGGCAGAAAAAGGGGATTAGATCCTGACGAAAATTGGAGCTGGTGAGATGACGTTGCGAGTAGGTACCGGGCACGTCATTTCAGCTATGGCAGTGGGAGACATCCAGTTTACTTTACAGAATAGGTTTCTTATATTAAAAGATGTCTTTGTAGTTTCTAAACTAGAAAAGAACCTTATTTCTGTAAAGTGTATGTTACAATACAATTACACTATTTCTTTTAAATTGAATAAAGCATTTATTTGTAAGGATGGTGTTGAAATTTGTACAGCTAAACTGAAAAAAAAGCTTGCATGTGCTAAGAACTTTAGCCGTAAGTTCCCTCCATAACATAGAGATGTTTAAATCTACCGTAACTCAATCTAAATGCCAACGAATTTCTCCAGAACCTTGTTGGATATGGTTCGTTCGATGATGAGTTACGCTTCCTTACCAGATTCGTTTTGGGGTTTCGCAGTGGGGACTGCGGTATACATTCTCAACTGTGTTCCTTCTAAGAGTGTCACAAAAACAGCTTTGGAGTTGTGGAACGGACATAAAGCTAGTTTACGTCACTTTCACATATGGGGTTGCCAGCACACGTGCTTAAGGAAAATCCCAAGAATTTGGAATCACGAACGAGGTTGTGCCTCTTTGTAGGCTACCCTAAAGGTACACGTGGAGGTTACTTTTATGATCCGTTAAAAAACAAGGTGTTTGTTTCCATGAACTCTACTTCCTGAAGGAGGATCATATCAGGAAGCACAGTCCACGTAGTAAAGTCATGTTAAGTGAGCTTTCCAAAGAAACTACTGAAGCTTCAACAAGAGTTGTTGAAGGATCTGATTCATCAACCAGAATTGTCGATGATAGTTCATCTGGTAGGTCGGCTCCACCCCAAGAGTTGAGGGATCTTCGTTGCAGTGGGAGGGTTACGAACCCACCTAATTGATATATGGGTTTCACGAAAATCCTAGCTATGGTGAAAGATGGCAACATTGAGGACCGTTGTCCTATAAAAAGGCAATGGAGGATGTTGACCGGGATGAATGGGTCAAAGCCATGAATCTCGAGATGGAGTCGATGTATTTCAACTTGGTATGGGATCTTGTAGATCAGCTTGATGGGGTAAGACCTATAGGTTGTAAATGGATCTACAAGTGCAAACGGGGTGCTGATGGGAAGGTGCAAACCTTCATGACTCGACTTGTGGCAAAGGGTTATACCCAAGTGGAGGGAGTCGACTATGAGGAGACTTTCTCACCTGTTTCCATGTTAAAGTCGATCCGTATGATAGTGCATCGAGGTGACGTGATCGTCACGAAGATTTCCTCAGAGAAAAATGTTGCTAATTCATTTATGAAGGCTCTCACGACTATAGTGTTTGAGAGTCACCATCAGAGCATGGGTCTATAGGACCGCCCGTGGTTGAACTAGGGCAAGTAGAAGATTTTGTTGCATTGGGGTTTTATGCCCTAGTTTATTGTTTTGTGCCTGTTTACTTATACTCCCCACTTCACTTTAGGACAAGTGGGAGATTGTTGGGATTTGTGCCCTAAAGTCTCGTGTCCAGTAGTTTGTAAACAACTTTGTATGAACATTTGTGATGTATAATATAAATGATATTTACTTCACTGCTTGACTTTGCACATTTAGATTTTACCACAAACCAATAAACATAAAATCCTTGATTATCTGCCTGTGACTCAAGCATGTATGTGGTGATATACAAGTGGATCATGTCTTGAGTGATAACCAAAATGGTCTGTAGTATATCGATATAGGAGGGAAACCTTATCTTGGTAACGCTACGGATGCGGCTCGCTTTGTGGAATGGTCACAAGTTTTGTGATTTGTCACAGATGATCTAATCCTGATCATTCATGTAGAGGACATGTGAGCGGGGGCATCCTATACAAAGAGTTTTTATAATACCTGACCACGAAGTGTAATGTCTTGTTATATAACACCATTCATAACTGAGGCTTCACTTCACTAGAATGACCATAGGTAACATGACCTTAATCCTGAGTGAGTTGGGAATTCCTGCCATTGAGAGTGGTCCTTTGATTTGTATGGGTGCGAGTGGCCAGGTCACTGATTAAAACCTACCATTTTGGGGATTCGTCTGATTTGGGAGTTGGAAACTCAGCTATACAAGATGGAATTCACTCCTTCCCCGAGGCAGGGGTAAGTAGATAGATAGCTCCCTTAAGGGCTGATTTTGGGGCTTGAACGATGCGACGCCACACACCTTCTCATGGCCCGAGAGGTGTTCACACATAGTAGGACTATGTTGTATTGTTCATTAGAGGGATCAGTGGCACTTAAGGAGGAAGATGAAATTACAGGGGCAAAACGGTAAATTGGACTGCTATAATTACGAGCATCTGTGAAGGGTCATCGTATTGATGATTGATTATATCCAGTGGACATAGAAATATATCTATGGCAAGAAGAGTTCAACTGTTGGTCTTTAGTGGAATGCCTGGCAGTTAACGGATGGTGGATATAGTGACTAAAGAGTTTAGTAAGCTATTCACGTACCGTTGGAGCTTCGAGCCAAAGGTCCATAAGGTCCCCTTGGTAGCTTGGATACAAGTTGAGAGTTAGTTTTTGGGTCAATAAGAATAGATGGGTCAATAAGAATAGAGCCTAACCAAATTAACCAAAACCTAAAGACTTTTCAAAGGAGACCTAGTATATAGGAGACTTAGTATACATTCACACCCTCCTGCAAACTCAAGGTGGTAAAGTAGGAATCAACTTGAGTTTGTTAAGTTGTTTTAGAAAAAGACCAGGAGGGAAAGCTTTAGTGAGAATGTTGGCGGGTTGCTCAACAGTGGAAATAGAGCTAAACATCAGAGTTTCACTCAAGAGATGATGACGAAGAAAGTGACAATCATTCTCAATATGCTTGGTGTGTTCATGAAAAACATAATTGTGAACAATCTTAATGGCACTACGATTGTCACAGTGAAGTATAGTGGAAGACGACTGAGAGAATCCTATATTAGCAAGAAGCCATCGAAGCCACAAGAGTTCTGACGTAACATCAGCCAGAGCACGATATTCAGACTCCGTACTAGAATAGAAAACAAGGCTTTGTTTCTTACTGTGCCAATAAATGAGAGAATCACCAACGTAGAAATAATAACCAAAGGTAGAACGTCGGTCATTAGGATCACCAACCCAATCAGCATCAGAATAGCCTGATAAAACTAGGGAAGACTGGGAAGAAAACTAAAGTCCATGCCCCAAATTACCTTTGACATAATAGAGTATACAAAGAACATCAGTAAAATGAATGGTCCGAGGGGCAGCCATGAATTGACTAACAATGTGAACAACATATGCAATGTCAGGACGAGTGACTGCCAAATAAATAAGATTGCCGACAAGTTGACGATAGAGACTGGAATCCTCAAGTGGAATTCCATCAAACGAAATCAAGCGAACATTGGGATCGAGTGGTGTTGGAGCTGTAGCAGAGTCAATAATACCGGAGTGCACCAAAAGATCTAAGGCATACTTTACTTGAGACAACGAATAACTGGCAGAGTTCAATGATACTTCAAGGCCAAGAAAGTAAGTGAGTGAACCCAAGTTCTTCATCTCAAAGTGTTCACAAAGATAACATTGTAGATCAGAGATAGCTTGAGGATCATCCCCAGTAATAATCATATCATCAACATACAGAAGAAGAACAATACCATGAATTGTCTACCATGTAAATACTATCATGTAATGAGAACTGGACGTATATCTAAGTTGAATGATAGTGGAACTAAAATTTGCAAACCAAGCTCGAGGGGCTTGATTCAAACCATACAATGCTCATCGGAGGAGGAATACTTTATGGGATGGACATGAGACACCTGGGGGGGGGGGTGATTGCATGTATACTTCCTCAAATAAGGCTCCATTAAGGAAGGCGTTCTTGACATCCATTTGAAAAAGTGTCCACTGTTTAGTTGTAGCAACTGCTAAGAGACACTGTATAGATGTCATTTGCGCCACAGGTGCGAAGGTCTCTTCGTAATCGATCCCATACTCTTGAGAATATCCTTTTACTACCAATCGAGCTTTATAACCCTCAATAGAATCGTCAGAGTGAGTCTTGATCTTGTAGACCCACTTGCAACCAATGGGTTTTTTTCTGGGAGGTAAGTCAACATAGTCCCATGTGTGCATTTTATCGAGAGCTTGAAGTTCTTCTTTCATAGGATTAGTACTTGCAACCAATGGGTTTCTTGCCACAGAGGATTAGTATTTACCTCACAAAAGGAGGTAAGTTCAACCAAGGAACTGATAGTAAAAAAAATAGTGAAAATCTAAAAGGTGAGTAGGAGGTGCCCTTACCCAAGTGGAGTGTTGAATAGAAGAGGTAGGGTCATGAACATGTCTAGATTCCACAGGTGGGACAGACGGCTGATCAAGGTCAACAGAGATAGGCACATACTGTTCAAGCTCAAAATCATCAGAAGATGCAGAAGAAGGGAAAAGATAAAACGAACCGTTACAATCATAGGGAAGAGGACTCAAGAGAGAACCATGAAAGGTTGAGAGACTAGAGAACATAGTGTGCTCCCAAAAAGTGACGTAGCAAGAGATGCACAATCTGTTAGAGAGAGGGTCCCAACAACGAAAACCTTTGTGTTCAGTTCCATAGCCAAGAAAGCAACAAAGACGGGCAAGTGGTTCTAACTTCGTATGTTCATGAGGGTGAAGAAGTACAAAACATGCACAACCAAAGACCTTGAGGTTAGAGTAATCAGGAGAAGTACCATATAAGCGTTCAAACGGAGAAGCATTTTGAAGAACAGATGAAGGAAGATGGTTGATTGTGTAGATAGAGGTAAGAGCGATTTCTGTAACACCCCGCACATTTTTTTTAGTAATAATGTAATTTCAGTAACTTTATTATTTGGAATTTAAGTAATTTTTATTAGTTGGAGAGCATTTTTGGAATTTTGGACTTCAAGTGTAAGTGCGAGAATTTAATTATTGGCGTGAAATTATTCAATTTGGAAATTAATGGCAGTAATTAATTTTCTTCTGAAACGGAAATGAATTTAATAGTATAAAACGAAAGGAATTAAATGTAATTATCTTTATTTCCTTTTTTGTTTTATTATTATTATTATTATTATTGTTTTTTTTATAAAAAGTCAAACCCCACCCCCTTTTTCTTCCTCACATTCGTGAGCCTGTCCGACGCCGCCCAAAGCCGCCGTGTCAGTTTCTTCTTCATGACCTCCGTACACCACTGCTCAAATGTCGTTCACTTTTTCTGTCACTGGATCTATCGATTTGGGTAAGATTTCTGTCGTTTGGGTTTGTTTTCGATTGATTCTTGAATACTTATTTACTTTTGGCATCAATTGGTTGATACTCATTGTGTTTCAACTTTGGATTCAAGTTTGGGAAGGTATTGAGGTGTTGTTCAGTGAAGTTGGAGTTTTTTTTAGCAAGTTTTGTTAAGTTTTATGCTTTGATTACCCTCTTGTGGATTAATTTTGGTTGTTGAGAAATTTTGGTAAAGTCATTTGGAAGTGATTTTTTTGACGAAGCTACATATGGATAATTTATTTGAGACATTGGTAGTAAAATATATATTTGATTCTAGCTTTAATCATGTAAGCCTAATTTCAAATTATGATTAGGGGATTGATTCAAGAATTTCATTGAAGATGAAGAAGAGTTTGGTTTGCTAATTATTTGGGCTTAAAAATTGGAGGTTCGGAAGGTGAATTCGAATTGGACCATACCTTAGGTAAGGTTATCTTGAAATATTTTGTAATTTTTGGGTGTTTGGAATTTGGCCTTAACTATTAATTTTAAAGCTTGGTTTATGTGTAGGCTTGATTAAGGATTCAAGAATTTCACAAAGATTCAATGGCTTTTTGGTTCGACCTAATATCAAGGTAAGTAATCTTACTACTGGAACTGCCCATGGGCCAGACATTAGATGTATGCTAGCATGTTTAATGAAGGTTATGGCAGAATGACAGCATGAAAGATTGATAGTATAACATGATTAAAGTATGTTCTGTTACGAGATCCGAATTATTTATTTATGCACATAGACACTTGAATGTTAGTATGCGATGGTATGTGCTTCCATGTTGTATTTGATCTGATGATGTTGAGGTATACATGTATGTTGTAGAACCATGATGTTGAGGTATATGTGTATGTTGTAGAGCCATGATGTTGAGGTTTATATGTATGTCATAGATTTGTACAGTGATGATTATGATGTTGAGACTGTGCAAACGTCCTTACTGATTAGTTAGATGCCCATTAGATTTTGTGTTTTGTTCGAAATTCACCAGTTTGTGTTTCCTTTGTGATTCACCAGTTTGTTTTTCCTTTGGGATTCACCAGTTTGTGTTTCCGTCAGGATTCACCAGTTTGTGTCTCCTTCGGGATTCACCAGATTGTGTTTCCTTCAGGATTCACCAGAGGTAGTGGGCATACTTAACTACAGTAGGATAGAACTCAATCTCCTTCTTTTTGTTTCATGTGTATATGTGTCCCATGAGGACTAGAGGAGTTTATATATTTCATCAGAGGTAGGTATCTAAAGGACATAGATGCCTAGCTTGACCCAGTAGTGGGGTTACTTACTGAGTATTTTATACTCATTCTTTCTCATGTTGTTGTTTCAGGTAAGGGTAGATATGCATCGTCGATGGACAAGCAGAATTAGTGATTGAGCCACTGAGACTAGTTTTTACGCTTCCGCTCATGAGATTTAGAGTTATTTTCATGTTTCTCTCAACTTTTAGTTTAGTTGTTGAAAACTTATTTTTAAGAATCGTTTTTCAGGCTTATTTATTATCGTTTATGATTTATGGGTACCCTACTATTGTTTTCATATTTGAATTTAATGAAAGTCTTTTGAACTTACCTTATTTAATTAGCATTTATTTCTCCATAACAGAGTGTCGTTTTGAGTTCCATGCATGCATGTATTTAGTAACGACCTAACTTAAGTCCTAGGGGGTCGAGTCGTTGCAGTTGGTATCAGAGCCCATGTTTTGGGTTCTGTAGACTGACTTACTACGTAAGTCTAGATTGTCCTTATGGCCCATGAACGGATTCCTCGTCACCTCTAGGTATGTCCTATCAATTACAAGTTTATGATAGTTGTGTATTAAAATATTTGTTTAGCTTAAATGCACCAGTTATGTTCTAATGCTACGTCAGTTACTCGTTAGAAGTTATTATAAGAGGATTATCAGGTATGACACTACAAAAGGAGGAAAATAAATTAAATTAAATTATGAGTCACTTGGCACTAGTTTATCTCATGGAAATTATGTTAGAAATGAACAAATATATATACCTCAGCTTAGAGATCTTAAAGATTTATGCAACTATGTAGAGTTATGACAGTTTAGGAATAAAGGTATGTATATGTTTAAGCCAAGGAATAAATTTTCGAAGGCAAGAATTGATCAAGGACTATTGTTATGTTTTGTGTTGGATGGTGCAATTAGTGGTAGTATAAATACACAGGCCCGTACTCAAGTATAAGGTTAAAAGTTGTTTTATGGATAAGAAGGAAAAGAAGAAGAGTCTATAGATTTATTAAAGGTTATGAGATATTAAACCAAATGTTTCGAGAGGAAAGTTGAAAGAGATTAATAAGTCATAAGCACTTTGGTAATACTAGGAACTTGATGGAGTAGGTAAAGTATATGTGATGATATGAAGAATTCTTTTGGAATATCTAGCTAAGTTGATTTCATTAAAGGAAGCCAAAATAGTTAGGCACGAGTTTGGACTTAAAGGGGATAAAAGCAAGGTATTATTTGTTTGGGTTGAAGGATTATTTTAGAGTACCTAGATTAAATCCATAGCGTTATTGTGATGAGGAGATCTAAGTTGGGCAAATTTGAAACAAACAAAAGTCTTTCGGGGTCTAAAAGCATGAAAATTGGCAAAGGAGAATTCTACAAGATGGAAATTCTTAGTGAGAAAGATAAGACTTATAGAGGAGTTAAGTAAAATATAACTTAGTAAAGAGATTATGTTCCAATTGGACAGTGAAAAAAAAAAAAAGAAGAGATGTCTTGAATTTAGTGGTTTTATTAAAGATAAGTCTGAAGGAGAGAGAAGTATCCAAGGAAGTTTAATTTTTGGAAAGAGAAAGGAATTTAATGTGTTCAAAACTCCTAGTAAGTATGGTTTGGAGGCAGGATATGAGGGGTTACAAGGTATTTGTTTTGGTGTAAAAGAAAAATATCTAAGGATCATGTGGGACTTTAGGACAATATGTATTAGATGGAAAGATAGCTTACATAGATGATTGGGTATGGAACTTTGTTTTAACACAAGAATCTGTTATGAAAATAAAAGGTCGAGAAGGGATAAATTAAATGAAGTTACTAGTAACAGTAGATGTTCGAGAACTGTTGATATAGTATGTTGAGGCTTCATTAGTTAAGAGGTAAAACATTGAGGGCATTAGTAAGATTTAAGGGATTTTGACTTTGTGTGCAAGTATTGGAAACATGAACTAGCAAGACCATCAATTTGATTGAGAAAAGAAAATAATTCAACTCGAGGTAGACAGTAATGGTATATGCACAAAAGTAAGTAAGTTGGATCTTCCAATATAACCATTGTTATAAGGGATAGACTTGGCAATAAAGTTGAGTTGATAGTAAGAATTTACTAAAAGTGGGTTTGGAGCATTACAAGATAGTATATATTCTCTTGCATGGGCAATGAGTTAACTAGCTTTAGGGAGTACGAGTAATCCAAGCTAGGATTTATGAATCAAGAAGGTTTTATCGTTAAAAAAAAATGACTTCAAGGATCAATTACGGTTATTACGAGGTTATGAAAATGTGTTATCAATTGACTTATGCTTTAGCATCCAGGGACTTCGAAACCTCATTTTCGGGGGGAATTCTGGACTCGTTTGCAGCGGGGTCTAAGTAATGATATGTGATTGTTTCGAGCCTAAAGAATAATATGAGGATGGCTTAAGCAAGTTTTATAGCTCATGACAGCATAGAGCCTCATGATGAGTTTCTCATGAATGTGAGACTTAATTAGACAGTGTTATTCTCAGACATGTAGACCCTAGGAAAGACATCACAGTTGGCGCTTCTAGAGTAGAAGCAGTTTTCAGTTGATTAGATTTGTTATGGTACGTATCTTCAGATGATGCATTATATAGTATGACTAGTTTCTTCACTGCACATATGAAGTTTTCCCTGTGACATGTAGGCTCAGATATATGTTTTTAGTATATAAGACTTTCTTAACTTCATGACCATTTTTATAGTTCTCAGCTCGGACGTGTAGAAGTGTTGCTAATTTTCAACATCTTAAGTTTCATAGTTATTTATGGAAGGGGTCTTTACACCTCTTTTAGTACTAGTTTTAGCTATTTTTTGCATCTAGTTTTTTTTTGAAGAGTCTCTAGTTAGCATTGGGTACTTGATTGGATTTTGGTACAATGTTTCACCCGTAGATGGATGGTCAAATAGAACGTCTGAACCAGATATTGGAAGATATGTTGTGTGCTTGTGCACTAGAGTTTTCAGGGAGTTGGGACTCTCACCTGCATTTAATGGAATTCACATATAATAATAGCTATCAGACTGCCACTGGCACATTGCCATTTGAGGCCATATATGGAAAGACTTGCAAGTCTTCAGTATGCCAGGGTGAGGTTGGTGAGAGGAAGTTGCTCGGTCTTGAGCTAGTGCAGACCACGAATGTGGCAATACAGAAGATCAGAGCTCGTATGCAACCAGTTCAGAGCAGACAGAAGAGCTACGTCGATGTAAGACGTAAGGACCTGGAATTTGAGACTGGTGTGAAAGTGTTCTTAAAAGTGGCACCCATGAAAGGTATT
>NC_052360.1:38843001-38939481 GCF_009727055.1 Benincasa hispida | reverse complement strand
AGATGAAGGCCCAGTACCCGGAGCTTTTTCAAGAATGAACTTTCGAGGACGAAAGTTCTTTGAGGAGGGAAGAATGTAACACCCCCAGATTTTTTTTTGTTTTTTCATGAATGAACTTTCGAGGACAAAAGTTCTTTGAGGAGGGAAGAATGTAATACCCCACACATTTTTTTTAGTAATAATGTAATTTCAGTAACTTTATTATTTAGAATTTTAGTAATTGTTATTAGTTGGAGGGCCTTTTTGGAATTTTGGATTTCAAGGGTAAGTGCGGGAATTTAATTGTTGGCATGAAGTTATTCAAATTGGAAATTAATGGCAGGAATTAATTTTCTTTTGAAATGAAAATGAATTTAATAGTATAAAATGGAAAGGAATTAAATGTAATTATATTTATTTCCTATTTTGTTTTATTATTATTATTATTATTGTTTTTTTTTTATAAAAAGCAAACCCCACCCCCTTTTCTTCCTCACGTTTGTGAGCCCGTCCGATGCCGCCCAAAGCCGTCGCGTCAGTTTCTTCTTCATGACCTCCGTCCACCACTGCTCAAGCGTCGTTCGCTTTTGCCGTCACTGGATCTATCTATTTGGGTAAGATTTCTGCCGTTTGGGTTTGTTTTCGGTTGATTCTTGAATACTCATTTACTTTTGGCATCAATTGGTTGATACCCATTGTGTTTCAACTTTGTGAAGGTATTGAGGTGTTGTTCAGTGAAGTTGGAGTTTGTTTTAGCAAGTTTTGGTAAGTTTTATGCTTTGATTACTCTCTTGTGGATTAATTTTAGTTGTTGAGAAATTTTGATAAAGTCATTTGGAAGTGATTTTTTTTTTACGAAGCTACATATGGATAATTTATTTGAGACATTGGTAGTGAAATATGTATTTGATTCAAGCTTTAATCATGTAAACCTAATTTCAAATTATGATTAGGGGGTTGATTCAAGATGAAGAAGAGTTTGGTTTGCTAATTATTTGGGCTTAAAAATTGGAGGTTTGGAAGGTGAATTCGAATTGGACCATACCTTAGGTAAGGTTATCTAGAAATATTTTGTAATATTTGGGTGTTTGGAATTTGGACTTAACTATTAATTTTAAAGCTTGGTTTATGTTTAGGTTTGATTAAGGATTCAAGAATTTTAAAAAGATTCAATTGCTTTTTGGTTCGACCTAATATCAAGGTAAGTAATCTTACTACTGGAACTGCCCACGGGCTAGGTATTAGATGTATGCTAGCATGTTAAATGAAGGTTATGACAAAAGGAAAACATGAAAGATTAATAGTATAACATGATTAATGTATGTTCTGTTACGAGATTCGAATTATTTATTTATGCACATAGACACTTGAATGTTAGTATGAGATGGTATGTGCTTCCATGGTTATATTTGATCTGATGATGTTGAGGTATACATAGTATTTGATCTGATGATGTTGAGGTATACATGTATGTTGTAGAACCATGATGTTGAGGTATATGTGTATGTTGTAGTACCATGATGTTGAGGTTTATATGTATGTCATAGATTTGTACAGTGATGATTATGATATTGAGACTATGCAAATGTCCTTACTAATTAGTTAGATACCTATTAGATTTTTTGTTTCCTTTGGCATTCATTAGTTTGTATTTCATTCGGGGTTCACCAGTTTGTGTTTCCTTCGGGATTCACCAGTTTGTGTTTCCTTCGAGATTCACCAGTTTGTGTTTTCTTCAGGATTCACCAGTTTGTGTTTCCTTCGAGATTCACCAGTTTGTGTTTCCTTCAAGATTTTCCAGTTTGTGTTTCCTTCAGGATTCACCTGTTTGTGTTTCCTTTGGGACTCACTAGTTTTTGTTTCCTTCGGGATTCATCAGTTTGTGTTTCCTTCGGGATTTTCCAGTTTGTGTCTCCTTCGGGATTCGCCAGATTGTGTTTCCTTTGGGATTCGCCAGATTGGGTTTCCTTCGGGATTCACCAGAGGTAGTGGACATACTTAACTATAGTAGGATAGAACTCAATCTCCTTCTTTTTGTTTCATGTGTATAAGTGTCCCATGAGGACTAGAGCAGTTTATATATTTCACCAGAGGTAGGTATCTAGAGGACATAGTTGCCTAGCCTGACCAGTAATGAGGTTACTTACTGAGTATTTTATACTCATTCTTTCTCATGTTGTTGTTTCAGGTAAGGGTAGAGATGCACCGACGATGGACAAGCAGAATTCGTAATCGAGCCATTGGGACTAGTTTTTACGCTTCCCCTCATGAGATTTAGAGTTCTTTTCATGTTTCTCTCAACTTTTAGTTTTGATGTTTAAAACTTATTTTTAAGAATCGTTTTTTAGACTTATATATTATCCTTTATGATTTATGGGTACCCTACTATTGTTTTAATATTTGAATTTAATGAAAGTCTTTTGAACTTACCTTATTTAATTAACATTTATTTCGCCATAACAGAGTGTCGTTTTGAGTTCCATGCATGCATGTATTTAGGGCGACCTTTTCTTCAACGGATCGTGCACAAATTGATGTGCACAAGGGAGAAATCACTTTGAGTATAAACGGACAGAAGCTCAAATTTAATATAATTCGTGCCATGAAATTTTCGGATGAAGAAGACCTGCAAGATTTTGGTGATGACCTGAATCTGATTGAAGAAGAAAAGTCTGATGAAGAGTATGAAGAAGAGGATGCCAGCGCATCCGTTGCTGCCTGCAATGCGATCACAACAAAAACAAACAAGGAAGAAGAAATGATCGCAAAGCAAGAAGTAGAGCCAACAGAAACAGATCAACGAAAAACAACACAACCTTCCCTAGTGGAACCACCAACACTTGATCTGAAGACCCTACCAACCCATCTGAAGTACCCATTTTTGGGGCAGAATGAGAAGCTACCAGTGATAATTTCCTCTGCGCTCTAGATCAGGAGAATGCGTTGATGGGCATTCTCAAGAAACATGTGCGAGCAATTGGCTGGACGCTCGTGGACATCAGAGGAATTAGCCCCGCGTACTACATGCACCACATTCGTCTTGAAGACGACCACAAAGCAACAATTGAACATGAACACAGACTCAACCCTGCGATGAAGGAGGTCATCAAGAAGGAGATTATCAAATGGCTGGATGCGGGCATTATCTATCCCATAGCAGATAGCACGTGGGTCAGCCCCATGCAATGTGTGCCGAAGAAGGGCAGAATGACGGTAGTTCCAAATTAAAACAACGAATTAATACTGCAAAGGACCATCACTAGATGACGCATATGCATGGACTACCGCAAGTTGAATGCGGCCACAAAGAATGATCATTTCCCTCTTCCATTTATTGATCAAATGCTGGACAGACTAGCAGGGAATTATTTTTACTACTTCTTGGATGGGTATGTTGGATACAATCAAATCATGTTAGCCCCTGAAGATCAAGACAAAACCACATTCACTTGCCCATATGGGATATTTCTTTTCGCCGCATGTCGTTTGGCCTCTGCAATGCGCGAAGCACGTTCCAAAGGTGCATGATGGTGATCTTTTCAGATTATCTCGTGGAATCAGTGGAAATATTCATAGATGACTTCTCCGTTTATGGGAACACTTATGAAGTCTGCCTAGTCAATTTGGAGAAAATTCTGAAGAGATGTGAGGAGAAGAATTTGGTGCTCAACTGGGAAAAGTGCCATTTCATGGTGAAAGAGGGTATAATGTTGGGACACAAAGTATCTCGAGAAGGGTTGGAGGTGGACAAAGCAATGATCAACGCAATTGAAAAATTTCCACCTCCAACCAGAGTGAAGGCTGTGCGATGCTTCTTGGGGCATGTTGGATTTTATAGACGATTTGTCAAGGACTTTTCTAAGATTGCACGACCACTGAATGCGTCACTAGAGGTTGACAGAAAATTTGAGTTCGACAACAACTGCCTCAACGCATTCAGAGTTTTAAAAGATGCGCTGATTACGACACCCGTACTGATTGCGTCGGATTGGACATTGCCATTTGAAATCATGTACAACGCAAGCGGGTATGCGATGGGAGCAGATTTAGCGCAAAAGAGAAAAACAATTTTGCATCCCATCGCATATGCGAGTAAAACTTTAAACCCTGCTCAAATAAATTATACCACCACAGAGAAAGAACTCCTGGCTGTGATTTTCACGTTGGAAAAATTCAGGGCATATCTGTTGGGAACTAAGGTGCTCATCCACATTGATCACTCATCAATCAAATACTTAATGAGAAAGAAGGATGCAAAACCGAGATTGATCAGATGGGTTCTTCTCCTTCAAGAATTCGATATCAAAATAATTGATCGGAAGGGGATAGAGAATAAAGTTGCGGATCACTTGTTCAGACTAGAAAATCTCGAGGTTGACCACAATGAATCTGAGGTGAGTGCAGTATTCCCAAATGAGCAACTGTTCTACATAGAAGAATTGGCCTGGTATGCGGACATCGTTAATTATTTGATCTGTGAACAATTCCCTGAAGATTACACCTATCATCAACAGAAGAAGGTCAAGAATGAATGCAGACACTATTATTGGGATGAGTCGAATCTGTATAAAAGAGGTGAAGACCAGATTATCCGATTATGCATACCAAATGCTGCTCAACAATGCATATTGTCACAATGTCACGACTCACCATATGGTGGGGCACTTTGAAGGGTAACGCACTACAACCAAAGTTTTGCAAAGTGGATTCTTTTGGCCTTCATTATTTAAGGATGCTGCTGACTATGCAATGAAATGTGATTGGTGTCAACGCACCGACAACATTTCATGGAAGAACGCAATGCCAATGAACACTATCTTGGAGATGGAATTATTCGACGTATGGGGGATTGATTTCATGGGACTATTCCGTCCTTTGCATGGCAAGCACTACATTTTATTGGCCGTCGATTATGTCTCCAAGTGGGTAGAGGCAACAGCATGCGCCGCAAGTGATACGACGGTAGTCTCCCAGTTCCTCAAGAAAAATATTTTCACTCGTTTTGGCACTCCCCGTGCCATCATAAGTGATGAAGGATCACACTTTGTCAATCACAATATAAAGGAGCTACTACACAAATACAATAACCTTCACAAAATGGCCACCTCATACCATCCACAAACGAATGGTTAGGCTGAAGTGTCCAATCGAGAAATTAAGTTAATAATTGAGAAGGTGGTAAAACCTTCGCGAAAAGATTGGGCGATGAAGCTTGATGATGCGTTGTGAGCATACCAGACCGCATTCAAAACACCAATAGGTATGTCCCCCTATGCGTTGGTATTTGGCAAGGCGTGTCATTTGCCTTTAGAGCTGGAGTATAAGGCATTGTGGGCGGTCAAGAAGTTGAATTTTGATTTAAAGAAAGCAGGGGAAGTGCGAAAAATACAGTTGGTCGAGTTGGAAGAATGGAGGATCAAAGCATATGAGAATGTGAAGATTCATAAGGAGCGCACCAAACGCTGGCATGACAAACGCATATGTGCTAGAAACCTCCAAGTCGGGCAAAAGGTCTTACTCTTCAATTCAAGATTGTGGCTCTTCCCGGGAAAATTAAAATCACGTTGGTTCGGTCCCTTCACCATTAAAGAAATATTTCCACATGGTGTGGTGGAACTAATCACCCAGGATGGCAGTCGAACATTTAAAAGTTAAGGGACAACGGATCAAGGCATATTGCAGAGGAGATTTCCAGTCAGAAACAGCCTCCGCAAAGTTGAAAAACCCGGACTACCCCCCTACATGATTCTTGAACTCTTATCCCTTCATCACTTCACTTTTATCTAAGCTATCTATATCTTACTCATTTCTCTTTCCCTAAAAAAAAAAAAAAACTTGTTGTTTTGTTGTAAAATCATTTGACCCTCTTTTTGTCTGTTTACAAGGATTAAGGCACAGAACTGCGAAGATGCAAATGATCTCACTCCATCACCGCAATCCACAGAAACGATAGATCGCCGCAAGGATGGATGCGTCAATACACAATGCAGGAGACAACACAAAATTTATGGATGTACTCTTCCTTATCTTTATTTCAAATTTTGTGCTCACATTGTATTTTACATTTCAAAGTTTTATCAGTGTATCTTCTTTGATCACTGCAATCATTTGACAAGTAGATAAATTTAGTAGTTTACCGCATTCTGTTTCTTTGCCAAGTATGATTTCAATGATGAAAAATATACTTCTATCTCTTTCGTATATATTAGAGTCAACTTAGTCTTACAATAGTCACCTAATGAAATATTTCTAGAAGTTAGGGGTTTTCTAGCTTTCTTTCAAACTCTCTTTACAACGCATTTCATGACCTTTCCATGACTTATTTTAATGTTTTGGCAATGAGGACGTTGCCACATTTTAAATTTGGGGGTGGAGTATTTGTTTCCGACCTTGCTTCTTTCTCTAAAAACAAAAATAAAAAATCGAGAATAATAACTCCACTGTCAACGTAATGGGAAACCCATGTTGATAAGAGTTAAATTGTGAAAGGCACTTACCCGTAGTTGGATGTCCGCATGATATACGTGGGGGCAAGCCAAAACGAAAGTAAGTCACATGGATCAATGCATAAATCAATGACCGAAACTCTACTGCCAAATTGGTATGAGTTTAGTCTGAGAAAGAGTGCATTGCTCGTAGTTGGATGTCCGCATGAAATCTGTGGGGGCAAGCCAAAACGAAGGCAAGGCACTCGGATCAGCGTAAGGTCAGAAAAAAATAGCAATGAAGAAAATTTTTGATGCAAGGATAAAATCATCTAACACCTCGGTAGAAAATTTTCTTTCAAAATAAATCATGCGATGTTCTGGAATTTAGTAAAGTCCTTTTGAAAGGTATGCTTGCAGTCCCTAGGGCTTAGAAATATTTTAAGAAGAGACTTCAATAAGACTTAAGGAAATTCTGGTATATAGGAGTTGAATGGAGTATTCCTAAGAAATCTAGGAAAGAACTTTGCGGTTGACTTGCTAAAGGAGTCTTTAGCTTATGCTTGAGGACAAGCATTGTTTAAATTTGGGGGTGTGATAACGGGCAGAAAAGCACGTTATCATAGTGCTAAGTTCTTAAACAATGTTGGATTGCGTTGATGAAATATGTTAAATTGCGTCCATTAAGCATAAATTCTATAATATTGCGGTCGCATACGTCCAACGCATTAGAACAGTTGATCTTTATATTTTTGTGTAGAATATGCGTCAACGCAATGTAAAGATTGCGATCATAGGAATTCACTGGTTGAGCAACTTCACTGCAAGGCTTTGCATTGATCGTGCTCGCAAACATTCACCCAAGAAGGATAGCCGCAACTTGGTCAGCGCAACATAGTGGGCGCATCTATGTGAAAGGATAATTAAGAGCGATGGGACAGAAAGTTGATGAAAGTCGGATCCAAATTAAGTTGACAGCTGATAACGGTCACAAAGTACATTCAGCTTTATCGATGACAATTATCCGGTGCATCAGTCAGGAATTAAAGCTGTCCTATCTATACAACCAGGAGAGAGAAGCCGCCTTTCACCATGGATGCTCTATAAATACCAAGTGTATTCTTCAGAGAAGGGGTTGACGACTTTTACAATCTTTTGTTCCACAAGTTCATGCCTCTGTTCTTAGTTCTCTTTCATTTTAAGGCAGACGCGAGGAAGAAAGTTGTGCCAGTAGATCGTTTCGGTAAGCTTAGGAGAGCGCTAGAAGCTTTAAAGACAGAGAGAGGGCCGATGCCTTCGGAAGCGGGAACATCTTTAGATCAGAATAGAGATTCAGTGTAAAAAACCTCGGTCAACAAGGAATTGCTACCAGGCTCTCTACCTTTACTTCCATTGTCATTTTGTACTCAACTCATTTATAAGAATTCAATTTCTTTCTCTATATCTGTTCACTCTCTATTATTCACGCATGAGTAGCTAAATTAGTTGAATGGATTGAGAAGCATTTAGCTAGCATAATAAGGGAATCTTAATTCTTTGCGATTATCTTGTTTATGTATGCTTCATTCGTCCATTAGAGATACTCGGGAGGGTAGTTTAAGGATAGGATCTAGACTTAGGAAGATCAGGTTAGAATCTAGGTTTGGAAGAACTAGATTAGAACGCATAAATGAGAGATAGGCGCTTAGGAATGACCATTATTTGTTATAAACGGATCGCATGCATCTTACAGATAAAATATGATTGTATGCGGTCACCTTGCTTTCATGCATTTTACATCAACGCATAGGACAAGAATAGAGACTTAGAGATAAGCTCTATGGACACTTTGCATTCAACACATGCGTCCTAGATTTAGGAGCATCGCATTTACATTGGAAAATGACTTGCTGTGCATGGTTGTAACATGATCGCATAGTCTGACACATTCCCGAGTAACGCTAGCTAAAGATCTTCTCAACTTGTTCATCGCATACTCATTGCATCTATCAACTCAACTGTCTTTCTCAAATCCGCCGCCTTTATTTATTTCTTTTTCATCAACGCAACAACACACCCAACACTTTATTTATTTACTTGGTTGCCATAAAGTTTTCATAAAAATTACCAACGCAATCTATTTTCACAAGTCCCTGTGTTCGATCCTAGACTTACCAGGAAACTCAGAGGAATTTACACTTGAATTTCACCGGGGAAACTTGAGTGCACAAAGCAAATCCATCAACGCATATCATCCACATTTTCACTTCATAATTACAAGCATCAAGTTTTTGGCGCCGTTGCCAGGGACTTCGGCAAAATAGTTTGTTAACGGTAATTTTTGTGATTTCTTTGTAGACTCTTAATCTCCGGTGAACTATGACCCGAAGATTGAGAGAACGTTTTTAAGGAGATTGAGAGACCGCCAAAAAAAACCAAAATTCGACAAAGAAGAGATGGCGGAGCAGCCTAGAAATGAAGCACCAAACGATAATAATGTCATGGTGAATCCGATTCTGTTGACAAATGATCGCAATAGGCCCATTAGGGACTATGCATCGCCAAACCTCTATGATTTCTCTCTGGGAATCATGAGGCCTGCCTTCGACGGAAGTAGTTCAAGATGAAACTGGTGATGCTGTAGATGATCCAGACTGCAGGTGAATTTGGAGGAAGGCGTGGTGAGGATCCGACCGTCCACCTCCGAAGTTTTATTGAAATCTACAATACTTTTGTGTTCTCGAACATCTCTGCTGAAGAAGTTCGACTAACGTTGTTCCCATTTTCTCTTTGTGATCAGGCTAGGAAATGGGCATATTCGCTCGAACCAGAAGAGATCACTTCTTGGGAGCAGGTAGTGGAGAAATTTATGAAGAAGTATTTTCCACTATCGAGAACGCAAGACGAAGGAAGCTTATTACAAATTTTGAACAAGTTATGGACGAATCGCTTAGTGATGCTTCGACGAGGTTTAAAAGGTTGGTCCGGGATTGTCCACATAATGGGTTACCAAACTGCCTTCAAATGGAGATTTTCTATCATAGTTTGAATCCCGCTTCGTAGACTGCTGCCAATGTGGCAGCCGCTGGTGGTCTGCTTAATAAGACTTACGATGAGGCGAAGAATATCCTGGATCGCATCTCGAAGAACCATGAAGACTGGAGGGAGAGTGACTAGAGATTGAGGCTTAAAGATTCTGACGCAAACAACGATGCTATTGTTTCATTACAAAACCAAATGACCGTAATGATGAATTTGATCCAAGGAATGGCGATCAGCAGCCCAACATCGTAAGGTGGGCAAATCAACGCAATAAGTCAAAACACCGTAAGGTGTGCGATTTGCAGTGATGGGCATGCGATGGAAGATTGCCCACAAAATCCACAATTTATATATTTTGTGAAAAATAATCCCTTTTCAAACACCTACAACCCTAGGTGTAGAAACCACCCCAATTTTGCCTAGAAGAATAAATAACAAAATTTCCAACCTGTGGCGCAAAAAGTAGGGCCACCAGGATTCTTGCAATGCAATAACAGTCAATCGAGCAATCAAGCAAGTAGCTCACAACAACCAACGCGACTCTTCTCTAGAGAGCCTATTGAAGCAATACATAGAGAAAAATGAGACAGTGCTTCAGAGTTAGGCTACGTCCATCTGCAACCTTGAATTGTAAATAAGCCAGATTGCAAGTGAGCTAAAAAGTAGATCACAAGGGGCGTTGCTAAGTTCAATTGAGCTTCCACGAAACCCAGAGGGATTGGGTAAGGAGCAATGTCAGGTTGTGACATTGCGCAGTGAAAAGACTGTGGAGGGAGAAAGGAAGGAGCAAAGTAGAACAACTTCCATCATAAGTGAGCCTGAGATTGCGGTAACGCAAGAAAAAGAAAGAGAAAAACGAAGCAGTAGAACCAGAGGTTGCGTCAACTTCGACGTTGAATGAAACGGGAACCGTGAAAGTTCAGTTACCACCCTTCCCTTAGAGGCTAAGGAAGAAGAAAACAAAGAGGTCAATACCAACGCTTCTTATCTATGTTAAAGCAATTACATGTTAACATTCCTTTCAGTGAAGCGATTGAGGAAATGCCTGCCTATGCCAAGTTTCTGAAGGACATGGTAACTAAGAAGAGGGGCACTGGAAAATTTGCCACGGTGGCACAAACACGAATGCCATGGGGACGACACCACAAGAAAAGAGTCCTAGGTATTCTCAGAGTGAGAACCCAAAGCATGAACTTTGGTGAATTTGGTAGAGGAAGGAGGAAAACCATATCGTGTAGGCGATAAGCAAATGGGAAGGAAAAAGGCGCTATCGCATATCAAAATACTTATCGTTTAGAAGAAGTTATACGATCGTGTAGGTTTTACTGAATGATCATTTAGGTAATGGTACACGATTGTTTAGCAAACTCGGCACACTATATGATCGTTTAGAGAAGCTATGCGATTGTGTAGAACTTAGTGTGTGATCGTTTAGGCGCGAGGTAGACGATCGTTTAAACGAAGAGTGACTATCGCGTAGGCTCTCGATTCTTTTAAGCGATCGTATAGAATTCTACCAACGCGCGCCTACGATTTCTTTTGGACGTTTTGACGAACTATTCAAAAAATGAAACAATTTCATTTTTATTTCATCGTTTACAATAACCGATTCATTCCCACTAATCCACGTCCGAACGTGATTTTTGGCTTAATTATCATATAATTAACCAATTATTAATTAATTAATATAATCATGTTATATTTTTATCCTATAATTTGATATCACATATCTACTATAGTATTTTCTCCTCTACTTGATATAAATCATATTTATATCTAATTTTCTCCAAAATAATGTATCTCATACATTTAGCCAATTATATCATATATAATTAATTAGTCCAATTATATCATATATAATCGAACTTCCTCTTGTCAATTTGAACATTTCAAATTAACCCAAACACTGGTTCTCGACTTTATCCAAGCTACCCAGGGGACCTAATAGACTTATGGCATGAAGCTCTAACGGTCCGTGAATAGCTGACTAAAGTCTTTACCCACGAGATCCACCATCCGTTAACTGTCAGACATTCTACTAAAGACCAACAGCTGAACTCTTCTTACCAAAGATATATTTCTATGTCCATCGGATATAACCAATCATGAGTACGATGACCCTTCATAGATGCTCGTAAGTATAGCTAGGCAAATTTACCATTTTGCCCCTGTAGTTACATCTCACTCCTTAAGTACCACTGTTCCTCTAATGAATAATACAACATAGTCTAACTATGCGTGAACACCTTTCGGGCCAAGAGAAGGTGTGTGACGCCACATCGTTCAAGCCACGAAATCAACTCTTAAGGGAGCTATCTATCTACTTACCCCTCCCTCGGGGAAAGAGTGAATTCCATCTTGTGTAGTTGAGTTCCCAGCTCCCAAATCAGACGAATCCCCAAAATGGTAGGTTTGAATCGGTGACCTGGCCACTCGATCCCATACAAATCATAGGACCGTCCACAATGGCAGGAGTTCTCAACTCACTCAGGATTGAGGTCATGTTACTTATGGTCATCCTAGTGAAGTGAAGTCTTTGTCATGAACGGTGTTATATAATGAGACGTTAACACTTCGTGGTCAGGTCTTATACAAACTCTTTGTATAGGACGCCCCCGCTCGCATGTCCCCTACACGAATGATCAGGATCAGATCATTTGTGACAAGTCACAACACTTGTGACCATTCCACAAAGCGGGCCGCATCCGTAGCGTTACCAGGATAAGGTTTCCCTCTTATATCCATATACTACATACCATTTTGGTTATCACTCAAGACATGATCCAATTGTATGTCACCACATACATGCTTGAGTCACATACAGATAACCAGGGATTTTATGTTTATTAGTTTGTGGTAAAGCAAATAAAACAAGCAATTGAGCAAAATACAAGATGTGAAGTAAATATCATATATTAACAACACAAGCATTCGTACAAATTGTTTACAAACTACAGGACACGAGAATTTAGGGCATCAACCCCGATAGAAGGAGGAATGAAGGATCATGTAAAATGACAAACAAGTGGGAGATAGTAGGTAACTATTGTATAGTTAGGTGCTCGTCGCATAGAGAAAGGTACATGACCGTCTAGGTTTTACTAAGCGATTGTCTAGTAATTAGTAAACGATTGTTTAGAAAAACTTGGCGCGCTAAGTGATCGTTTAGAGAAACTAAGCGATCGTTTAGTGAACGCGTTCAAGTGTTTAGTTCAGCTCGGGTGTGCAATCGTTTAGGCGAAGGGCACTATCATATAGGCTCTCAACTAAGCGATTGTGAAGTTTTCCACACCGTGAACGATTTTTTCAAACTCTTTGCAAAATGAAACCAATTTTCATTTTATTCTTCAGTTACAATAACCGAAATCAATCATCCCACTTTCGCACGATTTAGGAGAAATTTTCAGCCAATTATCTTATAATTGACTAATTAAATAAATAATGAATATAATCATATTATATTCTTAACCTGTAGTTTGATATCATATATCTACTATTGTGGTACGTTCATAATTAACTAGTTCAATTATATCATATATCCTTGATGATTAGTATCATCGTGATCATGTGTTTTCATGTTGAAAAGTTATCGCCAGTTAATTTCTAGGCGCTAAGCAATACTAAAGATGCTGTAGCCATTTTTCAAAAGATTGTTGTTGAAAAACGAACAAAACTTCTATTAAATTTTGATAAATCACATTTTAACCAAATTAATTTTGCAAAATAGTTTCAAGTACCCTAAGTATATGACTTCTATTTTGCAATGATGCCCCATCGAGGTGGGAAAGACGTCACCAGTGGGGTGATCAGATGCCCCTTCACTGGGATGAGACTTTCTTAACCATTAGGAAGAACCAACTCTTAGAAATGAACCTAACAGCCACCATTTATTTGGTCCAGAACTGTTAACCTTTAACAATTCCGTGTAAGTGTGACCCCTCACTTTTGGTGCCAAAGTCTCGCCTTAATGAGCCCACAGTAGAGAAAAAGCAGGTTAGGACAAGAGACTAAATAACCTTATCCTCTTACAGGAGATTAAATAAAGAAACGCGCAAAACTGTCATCCTATAGGGGGACACTCCCAGGGTGCCTCGAGTTGATGTTTAGATACTTTATTCGATCCAACGAGGGAGACCATGGGATATGCTGTCGCACTTCCCGCTCCCACTTACTATAAACATTCTCTCCATCCACATTGATATTGACCTACCCAAACACCGTTCTTTAGGGGGAAACTCCCAGGGTGCCATGAGGCTGAGGATAGATCTCACGGTGTGGACTATATAGAAGAAATGTGAAAGGTTTAAGTAAAGCATCATATGCCCCAAGTACCTCCCACTGAATGTTTTACCTAGGTGTTCATTAACCTAGACAATCTGACTATTGATTTTAGTCTAAGTCATCTTTTTAAGTCCGCTCATAAATAACCTTTGTCTATGAATTATGAACAAGTTCAAGTAGTCACATTTAAACACTTTAATGGACTATCCTTAACTTGCATGCATGCATCAAATTTATCTAATTCACCTTTCCAGGTAGGTTTCTAGGTAGGGTTGTTATGTTTCCGTCAACTTACATACCCCAGCCTAGACAGAACTCACCTTAGACAAAAGGTCCCTTATAGATAGATTTGCTACACTTTAACCTTTTATTAGTCAATTTAATCCTATTAAACTGATTAAAAGATTAAAGCCTAAGGGTTGCTAATCATATTAGAACCGTGATCTTCGGTCTATGTCATCCAAGTTTTAAACGTTTCAAAACCATGAATTAAACCTAAGTGAGCATACATGTCTTTCTTATTGCTTTTAGTTCTAATTTGTCTTTAACCATAAAAAAGAAACAACTAAAAACACATTGCGCACAACTAGGTGTTTATAACGCTTATAAAGAAACCTATGTGTCATGCTTCATGTAATGTCCGCTCATTACTATACATAACTTTTATATATAAAGCGTAATAACCAAGCAAACATGCTTTCCATACACCCTTATATTATAACAATTATAATATAAAGATGATGCATGTCAATGCTTTTATGCATGCATAAATATAACTCTTATATTATATAATGCATGAGCATGCTCTTACATAATTAAATCATGCTTCTCTAAATTATAACATTTACAATAAAGAGATGATGCATGACCAATGCATAACCTAAGGTGGGATTTACTATATGTGTATACCATATGACATATAAAAAACCATACATCTCATGTAATAAACAAGGATTAATGGACCGGATGAACCTTTACAAAAATTGGAATGAAATAACTCTATCTGTTACATTTTCAATCGAGCAAACCGGTTCATAGGTGATAACTTGTAAGAATACAAGTTATTTATGCCACCTTGTCTAGATATTGCGGCCAAAAGTTAGTAATTATGCACCAATTGTATGAAAATTAGCCTAGTATTGCAATAATTATAAATGTTTGTGATTGCACCCACTAACACCAAAAAGATGGAAGACAAGCCGAACTTTACTCTGTTTTGCAGGAGACCAAGTCATCGCTTGTGCTCAAGGCTCACGAGAGACTAATCAATGCATCTCTGTCACATTGCACCCCTCAATCAACAATAAAGAGACGAATATCGCAATGGCGGCGCAATACGACAGTCGATCCGAGAGCTATGTTTGAACAGCATGCGGTAATAAAAACAAACACCGCATGCGAACCTATGATCGAAAGATGCAGCTGAGCAACGCAAGAGTAGAGGATTGAGACACGTGTACTACTAACGGTTGTGCAAAATTGACGGTCTGATTGCATAACAAAAGGAATAATATCCCTTCATCTTCCGGATTACCATAACCACAAGTGGGGACCACAAGGCCGGAGTCAAAGATCTGCACCTATAAATACCCCATTGATTTCAGAGAAAAATATGTTACTTGATACGGGGCTAAGTGTTGCTAGATTGTGGAGAGAAGGCTGAGCTGAGTGCTTAAGAGAAGAAATCTGGGAAGAAGACGAGATAAGGAAGAGAGGTGAATCTCAGATCCAACCTTCCAAACACCCGAACGGAATCTCCGTGCAAAGATCCTTGCTACCGGTAGAGCAAGCCTGAGAGAGAAGCTCTTCCTACCATTATATCCATCCTATCCGACAAGCAGATCTCCATCGAATCTGTGTCAAGACACCATATATCAAATGCTTAGTAGAAATATTAAAGGTTTCGATAAATTCCATTTGCCATTTTCTGTCTATTTCTGTTCACAAACCAATCTATTTCTCCATGATATCTTCGTAATCCTCTGATGAGCAATATGAATCACTAAGAACTTAATTTGTATTAAAGATATAAAATACGTGTAGCTAAAGCATGCTAGACGACATCTTCACCTGTGAGAGCAGAAGTGAAGGTGTCATTCTGATCTATCGAGAGAAGGTCAGGAGAATGCGTTAACTAAAGTGAGTAGTACTTCCAGACATGGAAGCAACCTTGCGTTCATTACGTTAGTCTCTGTTTCACCACAGACATGTGGGAGCGCGGCTGATCACTGAGAGGTGTATGCCAAGAGAAGAGCGGAACAGTATTTGTACTTTCAATTCAATTAAGAACTTGCGCTGTTTATATTATTTGTCTTTCTCTTTTTGTTCTGTTCATAAGACTTGTCACCGCATCCCATGTCTTTGCATAACTTTCACAGCCAGCCTTACTCCCAGCATCTTGTACATGTAGTCTGTATCTTGTATCATCTAGCTTAGGTTTACTGTGTTTTTATGTTTTTATCGCATCTTTACTGTTTTCCTTTATTTTATTGCAATTTATATACTTGTACAAACACGCTTTTAAAGATTGAAAACCTGGTCGCATGTATCATGAACGTACCACAATAACCTAAACCAGTCCCCGTGTTCGACCTCGGATCACACCAAGAAACTTGCAGTGGAATTAAACTTGGTTCCATTGTAAGGAAACTTGTGACAACACATGGTATATGACAAGAACATCCATAATTAACGCATAATTAGATGTAGTATCGCATCATAGTGAGCAATTCATATCATCCATCCACACGCATTACAACAAACAAATCGGGTCTTGAACCGCCAGGAGAACCTCCATCGTTTAGTAAACGTCACAGGTAAACAATCGCTTAGTGCACACTAGATGATAGCGCAAAAACTAAACGATCGCTTAGACGACAACGAGGCTGTGAAGCCTGATCGTCTAGGCGATCACTTAACGCGGCGAAGGGTAAACGATTTACCATGCGTTACTCCACGATCGTTTAGTCAGTTACTAAGCGATGAAGCTTTCTAAGCTAAATGATCGTCTAGTGCGTGCGTGCATTAAACAATACCTGAATATCCAATACTCAGCGATCGCTTACCCATCGTGTACATGACCCGATCAACTCTTGATCGTTTGCTTCCTTGAAGAACAACAACCCTTACTCCGAACTACTTTACGAACGACTCAAGACGTGTGCTCATCCCTTAGAGAAAGGTACGCGATCGTGTAGGTTTTACGAAGCGACCGTCTAGTAATTAGTAAACGATCGTTTAGAAAAACTCAGCGTGTTAAGCGATCGTTTAGAGAAACTGAGCGATCATTTAGTGAACGCGTGCAATCGTTTAGTTCAGCTCAGGTGTGCGATCGTTTAGGCGATGGGCGCTATCGTATATGCTCTTAACTAAGCAATCGTGAAGTTTTCCACACCGTGAGCGATTTTTTTTGAAATATATGCAAAATGAAACCAATTTTCATTTTATTCTTCAATTACAATAACCGAAATCAATCTTCCCACTTTCGCATGATTTAGGAGAAATTTTGGCCAATTATCATATAATCGACTAATTAAATAAATAATGAATATAATCATATTATATTCTTAACCTATGGTTTGATATTATATATCTACTATAGTAATTTCTCCTCTACTTGATATAAATCATATTTATATCTAATTTCCTCCAAAACAATATATCTCATACATTTAGTCAATTATATCATATATAATTAACCAGTTAAATTATATCATATATAATCAAACTCCCTCTTGTCAATTTGAATATTTCAAACTGACTCAAAAATTGATTTTCGACTTTATCCAAGCTTCCAAGGAGACTTTATGGACCTGTGACTCGAAGCTCCAACGGTACGTGAATAGTTGACTAAACTCTTTAGCCACGAGATCTACCATCCATTAACCGCCAGGCATTCCACTAAAGACCAACAACTGAACTCTTCTTACCAGGGATATATTTTTGTGTCCATCAGATATAACCAATCATGAGTATGATGACCCTTCAAGATGCTCGTAAGTACAGCTGAGCCAATTTAACATTTTTCCCCTGTAGTTACATCTCGCTCCTTAAGTACCACTGATTCCTCTAATGAACAATACAACATAGTCAACTATGTGTGAACACCTCTCGGGCCAAGAGAAAGTGTGTGGCGCTACATCGTTTAAGCCTCAGAATCAGCCCTTAAGGGAGCTATCTATCTACTTGCCCCTGCTTCGGGGAAAGAGTGAATTCCATCTTGTGTAGTTGGGTCCCAGTTCCTAAATCAGATGAATCTCCAAAATGATAGGTTTAAGTCAGCGACCTGACCATTCGCACCCATACAAATTAAAGGACCTCCCTCAATGGCAGGAGTTCCCAACTCACTCAGGATTAAGGTCATGTTACCTATAGTCATCCTAGTGAAGTGAAGTCGCTGTCATGAACGGTGTTATATAACGAGATGTTAACACTCCGTGGTCAGGTCTTATACAAACTCTTTGTATAGGGTGCCCCTGCTCGCATGTCCCCTACATGAATAATCAGGATGAGACCATATGTGACAAGTCACAACACTTGTGACCATTCCACAAAGTAGGCTGCATCCGTAGCGTTATCAGGATAAGGTTTCCCTTCTATATCCATATACTACAGACCATTTTGGTTATCACTGAAGACATGATCCACTTGTATGTCACCACATACATGCTTAAGTCACATACAGATAATCAGGGATTTTAGGTTTATTGGTTTGGGGTAAAGAAAATAAAACAAACAACTAAGAAAAATCAAGAAGTGAAGTAAAATATCATATATTATACATCACAAGCATTCGTACAAACTATTTACAAGCTACAGAACACAAGACTTTAGGGCATCAACCCCAACACAGGTCCCAAATATCAGAGTGAATTAAGTTAAAAGGACTATCGCTTATAGAACTAGGTTAAGAAAAAGATAATGTAGGCTGTTTTGCAAGTTTGCAATTCAAACAATCAAAAGATACAAATTTGGAGACATTATTCAAATTATGACTAAAGATTAAATGATGGAGTTTTTCAGAAGAAGCATGACCGAGACAGATGTGCCACTGATAGGTAGTAGAGTCGGTGACAAAGGCAGAAAGAGAACAAACAAGAAGCCGTAGTGATGTGAGCTCAAACAATCTTACCACTTTGTGGCCCATACCAATTGTCTATCCCGACCGCGAATCTTGAACCTGACACCTAGTAGAAGAAAAGGACACAGTTAAACCAAGGTCACACAATTGCTCGACGGAGACAAGATTAAAGGACGGATTTGGGACACAATAAGTATTGGAAAGCTGTAATAGGGAAGTGTCAACATGGAATATGGTCATGCAATGACCATTAGCATCATAAATGGGAGGAAGAGATTTGGCAGGAGTAGGTGCAGACAGAAGAGAAAAATCAGACGTCATATGGTTGCACCAAGGGAAATCAAGAAGCCATCTACTACTTGGGGAGATCGCAAGCATGGAGGAATTGAATGAAATCACCTGTTTAAGCAAGTCTTGTAAGTCACTCATTTGAAAAATAAACGGGGAAGGTTCAGAGGCAGCAGAAGAGGCAGCAACAACTGTAGAGGCAGAGTCAGGATTAGGTGGAAAAGATTGAGACTTGGAGGTATGTCTTGGTGGTCGCGGTGGTCTTGTAGGACAATTGTCTAGAATATGACCTCTTTTGTGACAGTATCTGAACTTGACTTTTGGATAGTCAGCAAAATTGTGCCCAATGAGCTTACAGTTTTTACAAAAGGAAGCTCCATAAATATCAGGCATATGAGTGCTGGCGAGTACAACCTCCGATTGCCAGGAAGATGTGATGTCAGGATGATTTTCTTCAAACAAAATTTCCTGAATTGCTACATCTAAAGATGGAAGAGGGCTACAGTGGAGCAAAGTAGCATAGGTCGACTCATATTCTGGACGAAGTCCCATAAGAACCTTGATAAGGTGAAGGTGATCAATACTAATTTTAGCTTGATCTAATTGTGTCAAGACTGGCTGAAGTGTAGCCAAGTAGTCATTAACAGATTGCCCCATTTCCTGAGTAAGATTAATTAGAGTATTGTGCAATTGATAGCAGTGAGCTAAGCTAACAAACTGAAACCGAGTAGATAGGAAAACCCACAAAGTCTTGGCATCATCAAACACATCAAACTGAACGTGAATGGCCGGTATAGATGTATTTCTGATCCAAGTGATGATTTGATGGTTTTTGTAGTCCCAATCCTCTAATTATTCAATAAATCTAGTATCTTCCTCAATGGATATCTTGACTGGCGACTTACCCCCAATTAAGAAACTCTTCATTTGATGGGCCCAAGTAATATAAATTGTCTCATCAAGAATAGTACTAATGGGACGAAATACATGATCCTTTTCCATGTGGCTTGGCAACTTGGAAAGAGAAGAAAACCAGGGAACAAAAGGGAGGCTTGGCATCTTGGCTGAAGGGATCAAGGGTCGAGTTCTAGGGAATTAGGGATCGAGTTCGATCGAGGATTAAGTTCTGAACTGGGGATCGAGGGTCAAGTTCTGGATCAAAAATTGGGGATTGAGTTTGATCGAGGATCGAGTTCTGGACCGGGGATCAGGGTTCGAGTTTTGGATTTGGAATCGAGGATCGAGTTTTGGATCAGGAATCAGGGATCGAGTTCAATCAATTTTTGGACTGAGGATCAGGGGGTCGAGTTCATCACAATGGGGGTTGAGGATCGAGTTTTTCACAGTGGGGATCGAGGGTCGAGTTTTTCATAGTGGCTTATCTGGGTGGTTCTTCTTCTAGCCAAAGAGGGCTTCTAGGTGGTCGATTGATGACCGGACGACAGCAATGATAGAGAACAAGAGGAAGAAGAAACCAGCTAGCAAGACTCTGATACCATGTGAAAGATGTATTTATCAAGTATATCTTTACAATGAACTGTACAGGGGTATAAATATTTTATTAACACCTTAAGAATAGAGCCTAACCAAATTAACCAAAACCTAAAGACTCTCCAAAGGAGACCTAATATACTGGAGACTTAGTATACATTTACAGTATTCTTTCAAATATTGATATTCTCTTCATTTTTGCATCACTGAAAATGAAAAAAGGATTGCCCTCAATTTGAGAGGAGGAAGGTGTTATTAAGACATTACCATTAGAGAGATAAGATTCTTCTATAAATGATACTTATAAAGGTTGCAATCCTTTAATTGCTCCAACGAATTTTTAATTGTGGATACATTTAATTGGATATCTTGAAGAATCTTTTTTCATAGCCATTTTTTCTTTGTAAATTATTTTTGTTTGATATATAATTAGTCAAATTCTTTTTAGTTAGTACATACGTATATTTATATGCTTATATACTTTAGAAATTATTGTAACCAAATTAATTAATTAAATAATTAAATATTAATTTTATATATATATATATATAATATATATATATATATATATATATATATATATAGTATAAGAGTTCGGAGACTAAATAGATCAAGAGTTTCGAGACTAATGTTCGGAGACTAATGGATTGTTTGAAATATTTTATTTAAATAACATTTTTTTCAAAATTATTCACACACTATAAACTTGAAATTTAATCTATTTTTTAGGTCTTCTCAAAATTATTCACTTGATAAATGTTCAATGCTATGTCACATCAACATACACTAAAAAACTTGAAAGGGAGGAATTTGGGATTCTTTCTCACTTTTGATCAGACTTTGAGTCATGAGAGAGAGATGTTTGAAAATGATGAGAGAAAGAAGCACTATCACAATAACAAAGGTGCGGTTCCATTTGCATATAAAGCTAATGCCAGCCCATTGTCACTAACTTGTGTCTTGTTACTTTCATTTCAGACTCATTGACCAAACTAAACTTGATTCAATACCTTTTTCAATTTATTCTCTATGATATAAACCCCATCTCTATCTAATTTGGGACCAATATTCCATTACCTCTACACACATTTGTTGTTAACCATATGGCTCATAACTCGTTAATCTCGTGTTTTTATTCGTATTATGTTATTGTTTATCTAATTAGATTTTCGTTTGTTGGACATTTTATACCGAATTTACAAGCCTACAAATGGAGAGGAAATGTAAAAATATTGATATACTTGAATGTACTTTTAAGTGTAGTTCATCAACTTAAGGTCTAATGATTAAGTTTGAATATATAGAAACATGAACTAGGTTGGTATAATTAGTTTATGATAAATTAACAAATTCATGTAATTAATTCACATAAAATGCAACTTCCCTAACTTTGGGTTCCACAAAGTTCGCCAGTGAGAGAGTTAAAACAAGTTTTTAAAGTAGTTTGAGGCTTTATGGATAAATTTCAAGACAACTCCTTTATCTTTGGATTATACTAATTTAGCTTTGTGTGAATTAATGAAGTCAAGTAATATCGGTAAAAAAAATGAGCATAGCTCAATAACGTAGTGTTTGTATTATTAATTTCAAAGTGAAAGGTTCAATTTCTCGGTCCCATATGTTGTAAAAAAAAAAAAAAGAAAGAAAGAGAGATAGAAAGTAATATCTTTTCTAGTTTGAGGCTTTTCTAAGATAAATTTTAAAAATATTTAGGCCAGTTTGATTAGAAATTCAAATTTTGATTTATGTTTTTAGATTCACTTTTACAAATATGTGTTTGATAGATAATTTGATTTCTATTTCTAAAAACAGTTACCAGATTCTATGATCCAAACAGTTCAAATTCTGAAAACAAAATTTTTATGTTTTCATTATATCTAGATTTTGAATTTTAAATTTTAAAATGTAGAATTATATTAAATAAAGATTAAAAAAAATTTACAAGTACAATATGCCACATTAAACTCAGTTCATTTATTTTAAATTAAAATATGTATTATATGATAGTGTATTATAAATTATATAATATTACAGAAAATAGCTATACACAAATGTTTTAACATAAAACATATTCATAAATTAACAATAATATTTTGTAGTCAACTCAATATCTAGTGGATAACTACAACTAGTTTTATGATTTATAAATATAGTATCAAACACTCTTAAAACAGTTGTAATATGCTATCAAACATATCTAAAAACATGAAATACAACTTTGTTTCTGTTGAATCCCTATTTTCAGATTTTTCCTATTAAACAGCCCTTATATTCACAAATCACATGTAAAGTAATTTGTTATTTATATTTAAAAAAATGTATTTGATTGAGTGTAGTCCTCTTCATGCATTCCTTCGATAACAAAGAAAAATATTCTTAAAAAAGATATCATTTTTAGAAAATAAAAATTTGTCAACTTGTAATTAAACATTTGAGTGTGATCTACAAAGATGAAAGTAAACTAAGACGTAGTAATATATAATATATATATATATTATATATATATATATAATATATATATATATTATATATTATGTGTCTAAAAGCAATACGAGAAGTTTAACGTGACCCAATTATTTATTTATTTATTTTCATATGTTAAGATGTTGGTCAAATAATTGAACCTTTTATAAGTTTTAAATTGATGATACCATATAAATATAAAGATAGAAACAGAAATAAAATATTTTCCATCCAAAAAAGTAAAGAATTGAAATATTTGTCATCCCTATGGGTTCTATTAAACAATATAAACAATGTTATATTTCCATACCTAATTAACTTCCTTCCCCTACTTTATATAACCGACCATAGCAAAATTGCAAAATATACACACTATAATATATATGAAAAATTAAAAAAAAAATTGTAGGTCATTATTATTGTCCTAATCAAACACACACGTATGATACTCAGAAGCTTAATCTCCTCCACTCACTCTTTCTATACATCCATATAGTTGACGTAATTAAAAACTTAATTAAATTATTATATTACGTTGAAATGAAAATTGTTGATGTCAAAATTCAAATGAAAAATAATACTATTTGATATTCATGTAACGTTAACGATAAATTTATTTGAAAAAAAAATGTGATATAAAAAGAAATAGTGTGAAAACTTATAGTTTGGAGAGGGAAACTCTAAATTATAACAATATATTTATAATAGGGTTTGACCTAGTTCTCTTCTTGTTCTTTCTTAACAAGTTAACCGAATTGGGTTTATAGTAGACATCCTAAATTGGGTACATGTAGGGCACGATCCCATTGGACAAATTGGGCTTCTCGATCTCGACCTAGGTTGAGGTTAAGTCAAGTCCCAATTTTCTTATCTTCTCACATTACCCAATTACCTTTAATATTTCGTTGTCTGTTTTATCTTAGCCTCGATGTTCCAATTTTAGATTTATCCTTTTAGTCTAGAATTATTCCTAACAAAAGTAAATAGTTGCATATATTAGACGAAGACAAGAAAGTGATAAAGAAAACTATCGTTATCAGATATATTATTCCTTTTATTTTGAAACTTTAACTTCCTCCATATACTGTGACCAACTATACATGGCCACTGATTAAGAGGTATTATAAGCCCAAGCTTTGGAGTTCCCTGCCTTAGATCTTTCTAGTGGACAAAAAGAGATGGGAGGCTAAAAGCTTGCATCCATCCATTTGTAAAACCATTTTCTCTGCTTTTTGTTTACGCAAACAATTCCCTTCTTACATTGCATATATATAGTTTCTAATAATAATCTTTGGTGCAATAACTCATGAGTGATGATTTTCGTTTGTTTGAGTTTAGTATACTTTTGAGATTTTTTTGGTACTTTTTGGTAACCTTTTATACATTGAGAAGAGTTATCAAATGAGATTAATTTTTATATCTCCATTTTTTTCATTACTATCTCTTAATATTTTTTAGTCGTCTTTCAGTTACAATTATTAAAATTGAGGCGGTTATATATAAAGTAATGTATTCTTTTTATATATTGGTATAATCTGAAATAATAATATTTAATGGTGAAGATAGGTTTGAACGGACAATCATCTCTTTTATGCGCTGTCACAACTATCCTTTGGTTTAAGAAGTGGTTAGATGAGGAAGTGGTCTATCCTTCGTGTAAGGATACGATCTAGACTACAGATATTATACATGACAGTTTAATGGTGGAGATATATTTGAAAAGTCAATCATGTCCTTTGCTCTATTACAACTATTTAGGTCAAAGCGGTGACACGATAAATTGGTGTATATTTACGTGCATAAATGTGATTTAGATCACTTAGATAAGTGTGATTTAAGACAAAGGATCACCTGGATTGTGTTGTGTTTTAACAGATAATTCTCATCATTTGTCTTAAACATTTTATCTTTATCTTTAAATTATAGTGAGAACTATTTGAGTCGTCAACCAATGTAACAAACTATTTTTTTTTTAATTTAAAATCCTTTTAATTTTGTTCCTATGTTTTAAAATAAAACTATGAACTAATATGGAAAAGGATTCAATTTTTAGGCCTGCATAAAAAAGAAATAGAGCAATCAACAAAGTGTAGTTCTTTAGAAGATCATGTTGCAGTCCAATGATCAATGCTATTCTTCCAAATATTGGATAATGGTTTGTGGAGACCCTTTTTGAAGAACTCCTTTGCGTAACCAGATATTCTTTTGGTACCCTATCGATAAAGCTCCACGTGAAACTTGTAGTTTTTTTTAGTACATAAAAAAAAACAGTTTAAAAAGTATGTAATCAATATATCAAAGAGTTTTTATACAGTTTTTTACTCATATAGTTGTTAAAGAGAAAAGAAAAAGAAAAAAGACAACATAGGAATTTGTGAAATTTTGAAAGACAAAAGTTATTGATGTGTTTCATATCTATGGTATAAATCATGTCCATACATAAAATATACCACTTCAACCTAAATATTTGTAATGTGGTAAAGGACGTGATTATCCGTTCCAAACATATCTTCATCGTTATATCATGATTTTTTATATCTATGATTTACATCACACTCGTACATGAAAATATATACTACTTCAAGCTAAATAATCTGTAACGGATAAAGGACATGACTGTCCATTCAAACATGTCTCTATCGTTAGATAGTGATTTTTCACTTATGTGGTCTACATTACACTCGTACACGAAAAAAAAAAAATACCAATTTGACTTGAATAGTAGTAATAGGGAAAGGATGTGACTGTTCTGTAAATTCTCAATCTCTTTTCCTTCACTTGACCATAAGGTGCACTTAACAATCACTTGAGCCAAAAATTAAGGTGGACACATATTTGGAGAGCAAGAATTCTTCTAAGAATTGGGAGAAATGATGTAATACAAAAGTTGGAAGCGTAGTATATTAGAGAGAATTTTTGCCAAGTGTTCAAACTCTGCTCTGAACTTAAGGAAGATTATAGGAGTAGGAATCAATCCTTGTTGGAAACTGAACAAGTTCAACTCATCATCCTAAGGTTGGAAAAATAGTTGAGAAGTTTTGGACCCAAACCTTGTAGACAAGAGAAAGACTTGTCTAGGGAGCTTGTGTATAGGCAACACCTTACTCCAAGTTACATCTTAAAGCATTCGACATATGCTTTGATCAAGGAAAAATCAATCTGAACTCATGCTAGTTTAAAGGAGTCCACCTTGGACGTATCTAGGATTAAGCATACATAGATGGATATAGGAAATCTTGAGATGGTGAGAGTTGGTTACATGTTGGATGCAACACAAGGCAACCTAAATACATATGATACTATATTGGACGCATGCCTTGAAGATAAGAAAGTTCAGATTACATATCGTAGGAGTATAGCAACAAGTAACTCTAGAAAGAATCCTTGGGCACCTGGAAGGTCATCTTGGGCGCATACTAGAGATGAAGGAGGGTGCCATTGGATGCAAGACCTCAAAGAGTTAGCATTGGTACCTCTTGGACGCATGAAAAACATCTTGGATGCCTAGGAAGGCTATGCTTAGATTCATGAATGAAGAATAAGAGGAGGTGCTCGGATGCAAGGTTGTCTACTTTGAGGGTGCACTGAATGTAAGGGTCATTAGGAAGATGTAAACTAAAGATAGTGCATGGGGAGAAGCATGCGTAAAACTTAAAGAGAACATGCGTCCAAGGTAGGTGGGGGATGCGCTCAAAGTGAGGTTGCTTGGGGAGCAAGGCCAAGTTGACAGCTAAGGAGTGTAGGTGGCTAATACGGAAGAAGTCTTGACTAAGTCCAAGTAGGAGGTGGCCGCCTATGAAGCAAGAAAAATCGTGCAAAAAGTTGATGATGTCACACCCCTCCCGAGTTTACCTCTTTCACCCAAAAGAAGGTGTGAAGACAACAAATACCACCGTTTTTTAATACTTACTATTCGTCTTGACCTATTTTTGCCAACTTAAATCTACTAATTTTTATAGCTCGACAATACTTTTAATAATAACTTATTTTATTACAAATAACTTAATGTTTCTATAACTTATGTTTATACTAATCTTGAATACAATTATACAACCCCAACTTCTAAATTACAAAACTCTGAAGTGTACCAAACCTTGACCTAAGGCACTTTGGAACTCTTTCCTNAACAAAACATTTGGAAAACATGAGTTGGGAAGCCTAGTGAGAGGCATTTTAATATTGACATAGGTTTTTCTTTGGAAAACATTTATAAAATTATTGAATTGTAAACTAAATTGAAATATGCAGTTTATTTCCAAATTATGAGCATCAATGAATAAATCATATCAACTGAGATAGTGTTGTCATGATCACAATTCCCTTAAAACACATCCAAGGATAGTTTCAAATGAACCACATCAATGTCTGAAAATTGATTCCTTTACAACCTACCCATGTGCACATATTACCATGAAATCTCGTCATAGGCTCAGGAACTAAATCTGAAGCCCCTCTGACCATCCTATACGAGGTTTTCTTCACCGGCCTAAAGACTAGGTCCACAGACCCTCCGACCATCCAATGAGAGGTTCCACAATAGGCTCAGAATTCCATCAATCCTTTAACCATTTTGTGCGGTCAATCAAGGTAAAAAAAATATTTTTAACAATCTAGTGGTTTGAAATCCAATTCCATCAAGATCATTGTAAGTTTCAAATTCGGAGTTTTTAAATGAAATCATTTTCCACAAAAGTCATGTCTAAATAGTGATACTAAAACCACAGTAAATATGATTTTCTCAAATCGAACCAGAGTTTTAGATATTTCCTTTTCCACAGAAAATATTTTGAAATAGTACATACAATCTGGTAGAAAAATGTTTTTGCACAAACCATAGATAAAATATTTTTATTTAAATCCAGGTTTCCAATAAGAATAAAATGAGTAAAATCGATCATGTCAAGAATTCAAAATCATACATATATATAGTAGCATATATAACATCGACCAAAACATTTGAAACTAAACCACTCACAGTTCACCAGCCAAAATTCTTTTGCATTCCACCTTCCTCGCTCTTACTTGCAAACCTCCAACCTATTATGGATTTTACTAAAATTATCTTAAGATTCAAATTCATTTTATTTATGGCTAAAATATCCTTTAAATACTTCCTTGGCTCTAAACTTCACTTACCAACTCGAAATAGGGCCAATTAGGTGTTTAGTACTCAATGGACAACAAAAGTTATGTTGGGCGCGCGGTTGGGGCAGTCTGGGCATGCAGGTCATGGTTGTTGGAGTAGACGTGCAGATGAGGGCATCCATGATGCATTGGGCGTGCGCTGATATGCAGATTTGCATTGAGCGGGGCGCGCAGCGAGGCATACAAGCATGTGACGAGGATGCACATGTTGGGTCGGGCATGTGTGTGAGGGACTGGGTGATGTGCACGAGAGAGACGTGGGCGGCGAGTGGCCTGGTGCTTAGGCATTGGGCGGGTGTGCACACAGAAAGTTGCCGGTCTGCCTTCTATGTGTCCAACTAAACCTTTCCCAGCCTTCTTCCCTCCAATATTTCTAGAAGTCTAGGGACACTTTACTCATCTAAATATCTTTAATTTGACTCAAGAAAATTACAATTTTCCTAGGTGGTTTTAAAGAACTAAGCGTCCCTTTTCCCTATGTATACTAGTCCCAAAACCCTCTCTTTGCACCAATTCCTCCTTGCTTGCATGTCTACGTGTCTTCAGCATGCATATCCCAGCATAATGAAGCATCTCTTAATGAAGAGCATCCATGAGTAATTAACGACATGCTTCAAACACTAAAGAACAAAGGGAGATAGTTCTCATACCAGTTGAAGATGCTCTTCAAGCTTTGAAACTCAGATGCAGTGGAAGAACCTCCACCCGTACTCTATCACCTAGCAAACGCGTCGTCTGCAGCAGCACGATCAACCAGAATAAGTGAATGCAGTAGGGACGACACCACCAAAATGGAGCCCTTGGTATTTTCGGAGTGAGAACCCAAAGTGTGGTCTTTGGTGAGTTTGGTAGGTTGGAGAATGAACTAATCGTGTAGACGATAAGCAAGTGGGAGAGAAAGAAACTATCGTATAGCTAAGTATTTATCGTTTAGAAGAAGCTACACGATGGTGTAGGTTTTACTAAGCGATCGTTTAGTAAAAGGTGGACAATCGTTTAGAAAACACGACACACTATGCGATCGTTTAGGACTAGCATGCGATCATTTAGGCACGAGGTGTGCGATTGTTTAGGCACTGAGCGACTATCGTATAGGCTCTCGACTTATGCGATCGTTTACGTTTCCACACCAATGCCAATTTTTTTCGAACCTTTGTAAAATAAAACTAATTTTCATTTTATTCTTCGGTTATCATAACCAAAGCGGCTGTTCCCACTAACGCATGTCCGAGAGAAAACTTAGGCCAATTATCATATAATTAACCAATTAAATAATTAATAAATATAATCATATTATATTCTTACCCTATAGTTTGATATCACATATCTACTATAGTAATTTCTCCTCTACCTGATATAAATCATATTCATATCTAATTTCCTCCAAAATAATGTATCTCATACATTTAATTAATTATATTATATATAATTAACCAGTTCAATTATATCATATATAATTAAACTTTCTCTTGTCCATTTGAACATTTCAAATTAACCCAAATACTGATTTTTGACTTTATCCAAGCTACCCAGGGGACCTAATGAACCTGTGGCTCGAAGCTCCAACGGTCTGTGAATAGCTGACTAAACTCTTTACCCACGAGATCCACCATCTGTTAACTGTCAGACATTCCACTAAAGACTAACAGCTGAACTCTTCTTACACAAGATATATTTCTGTGTCCATCGAATATAACCAATCATGAGTACGATGACCCTTCATAGATGTTCGTAAGTACAGCAGGGCCAAATTACCGTTTTGTCCCTGTAGTTACATCTCACTTCTTAAGTACCACTGATTCCTCTAATGAACAATATAACATAGTCCAACTATGTGTGAACACCTCTCAGGCCAAGAGAAGGTGTGTGGCGCAACATTGTTCAAGTCCTGAAATTAGCCCTTAAGGGAGCTATCTATCTACTTGCCCCTACCTCGGGGAAGGAGTGAATTCCATCTCGTGTAGCTGAGTTCTCAGCTCCCAAATCAAACGAATCCCCAAAATGGTAGGTTTGAATCGGCGACTTGGTCACTTGCATCCATACAAATCAAAGGACCGCCCTCAATAGCAGAAGTTCCCAACTCACTCAAGACTGAGGTCATGTTACCTATGATCATCCTAGTGAAGTGAAGTCTCTATCATGAACGGTGTTATATAACGAGACGTTAATACTTCGTGGTTAGGTTTTATACAAACTCTTTGTATAGGACGCCTCCACTTGCATGTCCCTAACACGAATGATTAGGATCAGACCATCTATGACAAGTCACAACACTTGTGACCATTTTACAAAGCGGGCCGCGTCCGTAGCGTTACCAGGATAAGGTTTCCCTCCTTTATCCATATACTACAAACCATTTTGGTTATCACTCAAGACATGATCCCCTTGTATGTCACCACATACACGCGTAAGTTACATACAGATAACTAGGGATTTTAGGTTTATTAGTTTGGGGCAAAAAAAATAAAACAAACAACTGAGCAAAATCAAGAAGTGAAGTGAAATATCATATATTATACATCACAAGCGTTCGTACAAACTGTTTACAAACTACAGGACACAAGACTTAAGGGCATCAACACCAATACATAACACATTCTCTTGAAGTATCTTCATCTGTAACGACCGGAGCTTAGGTGAGGTACTGAATGAATCAAGATCACATCTGAATGAAAGGGATCCTGAGGACATGAAAATATAGTTGAGAAAGGCTTAAAAGAATTGAAAGTTACTACCTATACCAACAAGGTACACCTTCCTTTTCGATGACTCAATCATAGAAACTTCAAAGTTAAGATGCATGTGAATGAGAATAAGCATGCTGAAAGGACAAGTATTGGTTTGTGGGGATAGTCATCAATCTTGGAAGTACAAGAGGATAATGTGTCGGGTTGTAGGGGATGTAGAAGAATGCCAGGACAAATAAGGTGTTGAATCTAGATTATGAATCTTGGGCTTGGGGAGTTATAGATGGTATCAGAGAGGAACCACTCCCAGTAAGATGTGGTCCAAGGATGAACCAAGCGAAAGTTGATAGATATGTAACGACCCGAGTTTATGAGGGGTACATGAATGAATCGAGATCACGTCCAAATGAAAGAGATCCTTAGGACATGAAACTATGGTTGAGAAAGGCTTAAAAGAACTAAAAGTTACTACTTACACCAACAAGGTGCACCTTCGTTTTCGGTGGCTCAATCATAGGAACTCCAAAGTTAAGCATGCTTAGCTTTGAGCAATTCTATGTTAGGTGACCTCCTGAAAATTTTCTTAGGATGCATGTGAGTAAGGACAAAGCATGCTGAAAGGACAAGTATTGGTTTATGGGGATAGTCTTCAGTCTTGGAAGTACAAGAGATTAACTTGTCAGGTTGTAGGGGATGTAGATGAATGTTGGGACAAATAAGGTATCGAATCAAGATTTCGAATCCTGATCTGAATCCTAGGTCTAGGGCATTACATGTTCATTCAAACATGTCTCTATCGTTAGATCGTTAGGTTTCATATTTATGGTCTAGATCACACGCGGACGTAAATGAATACCCCAAGACAAATAGAGACATATTGATGTGTTTTTAGACATTAAAATGCAAGTTCAGTTACATTATTTTACAATAAAACTCTAACATTATATAATTATATTCAATAAAAATCCAGATCTTTGAAACAGATTGAGATACCATGAGTCCGAGTAGTATATATTGATCAATAATATTGATTTGATTAGGGATTGTGTTTCTCTCTCGATCTTCCTTTGGAGCTTGATTAAGTATTCTTGATGGAGAGTAAAGTCAATTCTTAGAATTTTATCTATATGTTTCTCTAAATGTTTATGAAAATTATCTTTTACTTGATGTTTAGTATACACATTTTTTCTAAACGTTTAATTTAAAAATTTTTCTTTTACTTAATTGAATCCATCCTAAAGTATTTGAGAGGAAATATTATAGTTACCTAATAACACTATTAAAATTAAATCTACATGAGTTTGAAAAAATTGTATTTTTTTCATCCACAAAATTATAAAAATAGATTAAAATCTATGAAACATAAACATGGATACGGCTACACGATATGGATATGATTGGATACGGTGATTCATCAATCTCTAAAATACTAAGATACGGATACGTTGAAGAATACATCATTTTTATATATTATTTTAATATATATTTTTAAAAAACGAGGATATTGATACATTGAAGGTACATTTTCTCTTGCTTAAAAGAAATAGGTTGTCGAGTTTTAGATTGAAAAAGATTGATGAGTTGTTTGTCTTTTTTCTTTAAATAAAGTAAGCATAAAATAGATACATCGAATAGTTCGTCAGATAAGTATCTGAAAGTATCGGTATTTAATATGTGTCTGATACGGATTCTTTGCCTCACATGAAGTATCTGTGCTTCATAAATTAAAATAGTTAACCAGACATTTTAAATTAAAGAACAAGAGAGGAGAGAGAGGAAAAAAAGAAGAGAAATGATAATATTTTTAATTATTAATTTTAATTTAAAATATCATGTCAATATTTAAAATAGTAACTTTAAATAAATGGTCAAAACGATCCTAGTTCAATTCACACTAAATATGTATTGACGACTAAAAGATATATTGTTCGAATCTCCTACCAATATTAAACTTTTGAAATTTTAGGGCTAACCGACTAATGGTTAAAAATTTAGAGACTTAAAATAATGTAGTTCTTTTTTTTTTTTTTTCCAGAACTTTAATACGGACAAGATTAAGAAAGATACAAATATATTAGGCATTAGATCACTACATAAATCCATGATAGGATGTATTTGACTTCCACAAAATGATGTCAACTATTTAATCATAAAGGAGGGGCGGCGACCAAAAACGTCAATACGAAGCTTATCTTTAGATATCTAGGGTTTTCTCTAATAAAGGCCAAAGCCCAATTTATTCCTAGAATATATAGGTATACTTGAAAGAGACGTGTCAATGTCACAAACAAAAAAAAATTAAAAACAAAAAATGATAGAGAAAAATGGATTATTTTTGGTCTATTTGATAATGAAAGTCTTGTGGGTTTAATCTAAAAAAGTGTTTAAAATAATGTCTTAAATTTGTTATCTAGTAATTCGAATGATCAAACATTTTTTTATAGCCAAACTTAATTTGTATTTATTAATAATGTTCTAGGGTTTAGGGTTTAGAAATGTATCCTATATAAACTCTCTGATCCTATTAGTACTTGTGCAATCTGTATTATTTGATATTTTTCTTTAATAATAAAATGATCTTTCCCTCTACTCACTGATGTAGCTAACACATTACTAGTTAACCACGTAAATGTTTGTATTGATTTCTTTACTATTTACGTTTTCTTGCTTTCTTTGATTGTTGATTTTATAACAAAAATATATTTCATAAAGTTAGAAATAACTTGCTTAATTTTCAAATTGTACATAACTCCAATTAGCACAAAGTATGTACTATTAACTTTGATGTTAGAGGTTCAAATTCCCTCCTACATTTGAACTAAAAAAAAAGGCTTAATTCTTGCTTGGGAAGAATTCAATGGATGTAAATATAAGGTACAAATAAATGCAATGGAACAATGAGTCCAAATCAAACTTATAAGATCATAGATGTAAAATCACTGGTTTTAATAGTAGTATCAAATAATTGTCGTTGAGGATCATTTTCAAATTATTCACCAGAACCTTTCTAATTTCTCTTTACCAAAAAGGAATGATTTTGGATAATCATTAAACTACATGTTTAGTGAACTTTTTATGTTTGTATCTATTAAGTTTTCAAACTTTAAAACATATTTATTAGGTCTTTAGAATTTTAATTTTGTGTCTAATAAATCTTTGATCTTAACATTTTTTAAAACTTACGAACTTTAGTGTGTACTAAATTGAAAGTTTAATATCTTTATTAGACACAAAATTTAATTTTTTCTCTTTTTTTTCTTTTGTAAGATATTTAATTGTATGTCTAAATTAAAAGATTAGTTAACATGTAAAATCAAAATGTTGAACAACCTAGTAACCTGTTAGATACAAAATAAAACGTTCAAAATACCTATTTGACATTTTTAAACTTTAGAAACGTATTGGAGATCCAAGAGATGTATGATATGACTCAAATCAATATCTTGTTTTGAGAGAACAGAGAGTGAGTACATCTGCACACAACTACTGCCGAAGATATCGACTGATGAATTGGTCAACATACTTCCCCCGATTGATTCTGATAGAAAAAAGGAATTCATGTGAGATTGGAATAGAAAAAAGGGGGAAATTATATTTGAATTACAGAGATCGGATTTGTCGGAGTGGATTTCATTGCCCAAATCTGGACCAAATAGTTTAACTGTATCCACCACAACAAACTACTAGTCTTAATTGCAAGACCGAGTCGAACACAGAGAGCCCTTGAATTTCTTAATTAAAGTGTTTTCAGCTTGAGGCTAACCGAAGAGGGAAGGGGTTTGAAAATTGTTTTCATAGCAAGGAAATTTACATGCATAAAATAAAAGTAAAGTAGTTGTGATAAAAATGAGAAAAATGCCTAACTTGGGTTGCTACAGAATTCTCCTATTCGATGTGTTCAATCATACAATTCTTATTACTAGAGTCAAACAATTGTTTGTACCTAACCAAAATAATTGGAACAACTAGTTAATTCGATCTAATCAACTAATTAGCCCAATTGAAATTGATGAACAACATGCAAATTCAAGTTGGCCTAATTGTATTAAAATCTAGGACAAAATTAAGTTGAATATCTAACCGGAACAACCTTAATTAAATATTCGGTTGGTTTGATTCTAGGTTGATTAGAAAAATACTCATCGAAATGATTTGCAAGCTAACCTAACCTATTGCTTCCAGTTGATTAACACAAGATTAAATGTCACATATCAAATGTCAATCAAAAGCGATAATTACAAAATTTTCAAGTGTCCAATAATATAATCATAAACATTCAAAAACATAATCAAATCCGAAAATTATTAACAACTAGTTTGGAAACTCACAACTATATCAAATAGGTAGAAAAATCCTAAATCCAAGTTAGAAATCATTTTGATACCTCCTACTAAACAAAAGGAGAAGAAAAGATGAGAGATGGTATGGAAGTTGGTTGGGTGAAAAAATCATGATCTAATTCGATAAGAATTCAATTTATATTAAGGTCGCAACGTAATGACAATGGTAGGAGCGTAATTCCTCTCCAATCGAAGTGTAAGTCTCAGGCGTAAGGCTGAAATAACGACTTTTGTACATTTGGGCAGGCGCGCACGTGTTTCTTGAATTTTCCGTCAAACTATTAGCGTAACTACGCTGTGGGTAACATAATTATGTTGCCCTGTTCCTTTACATTGTGCCTTCAAGCGTATCGTTGGAGCGGAAAACAAGGGTAGTTACAGTGAGTGGATTAGCTGCTCACTGCCTTTCAGCGTAGAGTTATGCTATGTGGAGGCTAGGCACACTGCCTTAGGGATGTTTTTGGTAATTTTCCTCATTTGAAACTCAAATACTCAAATTAACTCCAAATTACTTCAAATTAAACCCAAATAACTACAAAGGCTCAATTCTATCTCTTGAGTGCTCAAAACCTACAAAATAGCATAATAAACATATTAAATCCTAGAACAATCCTGAATTCAGTGGAGCCAGATAGCACATTGTTTGTGCTATCATGGATCCTACGGATCCTTTTCCTTATCTTTATATATGTACTATTTGAATTGGTTAAGTGCTACCTAATGCTACATTTTAATACTAGAGGGTCCACACAAAAAGGGTTATAAATTAGTTGAAGGATATATATTTTCTTGGTAGTCTTACTTGATGTGGTTTAAGTGTTTATCAAAATCCTTTTCTTTCAATATATAAACTAATTTGGTCTTATTTTGTTGATTAATCTTGATTGGTGTAGTTCAAGTGTTATTTCATTCATTTTATGTTTTATTCCAATGATTAAGCTTCTAGTAATTTGTTAAAGTTGGAATGAAATTAGTTCAAAAACATGTACTTGGTTGATAGTCTTACTTGGTGTGGTTCAAGTGTTATCAAAATCTTGTTCTTTCAATTATATATAAATTAATTTGGTCTTACTTGGTTGATTAAGCTTGATAGGTGTGGTTCAAGTGTTATTTCATTAATTTTATGTTTTGTTTCAATGATTACGCTTCTTGAAATTTGTTAATGTTGGAATGAAATTAGTTCAAAAATATGTACTTGGTTCATAGTCTTACTTGGTGTCATTCAAGTGTATATCAAAATCCTTTTCTTTCAATTATATATAAACTAATTTGGTCTTATTTGGTTGATTAAGCGTGATAGATGTGGTTCAAGTGTTATTTCATTAATTTTATGTTTTGTTCCAATGATTAAGCTTCTTGAAATTTGTTAATGTTGGAATGAAATTAGTTAAAAAATATGTATACATTAGAAATGATTGTGAGGGTAGATGAGTTGATAAATAATGTATTAAACATAGTATATCATTTACTATGGTTATATGTATTAAATATTAAGATCATATGTTTTTTGTGCGAGTAATGTTCTTTTTTTTATTTATTTATAGATTCACATGGAAAATTCAGCAAGTAGCAGCGAGAATGATAGAAATATGATCCCACAAAAAAATAGCAGAATAAGTATTCTACGTGGCCCAACTACTATATCTGAGTTGGCACAAATAAGAACATCTGGGTAACGATTGGCCATTGATTATAGTGAACATGGGCAACGATTGGCCATTGATTATAATGAACATGGGCAATGATTGGCCATTGATTATAATGAATATGGACAATCAATTGGATTTGGTGCAAAGAAAATACAAAGTTATATCGGAGTTTGTGTTCGACAACAAATACCTATAACATATAATTCTTGGAAAAAAGTTCCAAACCATCTTAAAGATAAACTTTTTGATTGTATAGCAGTATGTTTTCTAAAACTTTAATTCATGTGCATAGTAGTTTTTAGTTTATTGTTTACTACTTTTTTCATTTTGCAGATGTCGTTCGATGTGGACTCTAAGTCCAAACATGGTATACTCATGTCTGCATCTAGGAATTTCAGACTTTCAAGACTACATTGACTCAAAAGTTCATACTTCCATTTAAAGATGAACCCTTGGTCTTCTAATTTCCTCCTCAATAATATTCTCATATAGATCAAGATCAGTAGACATCGTTTGTTAATGAACGATTAAGTGAAGATGCAGACATGATTGGTTGTACAGAAAATCAGTCGGGCAACTTTATGTCAATATTATCATTCTAAATAAATGTGATGTCAATATTATCATTGTTTTGATAGGCAACTTCAACTAGATTGGTTGTATAGGAAATCAGTCTTCTTAAAAAATAAAGAAGGTCGAAATGTGTATATAATCATCACATTTCTCGTAAGGATTATGCGAATCTTGCCCAAGAATTAGTAAGTTTTTTTACTTAAATTAAATCTTTTATTCTAATATGTTTATGCTAATTAAATATGTATGTTCATGTAGAATATATCGAGTGATCCTTCTTATCGGGCGACTTTATGGAAAGAACCACGAAAAGGAAAAATAATGAATACTTTGATGAAACCACTCAAGAATGTGCCAGTCGAATTATAAGTTTATATTGTGCAAAGTTTAAGGTGACATATATATAATGTCTGAAACTTGTGATAACATAGATATTGTGTGAAAATTAAAGCCCTTTAATGTTGGTTTTAAACTGACATTAAAGCCTAGAATTCTTGTAGTGTGACTATAGTTAAGATTGGCTAGCGACCCAATTTCAAATGAAAGATTTGGGAGAGGTTCAGTTTGTTCTTGATATTCAGATCTTTCGAGATCGAAAGAATAAAACTAACAATGTCTTAGGCATCGTACATTAACAAGATGTTGATTAAGTACTTGATGCAGAACTCCAAGAGGGGCCTATTACCTTTTAGGCACAAAGTTACATTGCCTATTAACTTTCATGCAATGTTATTGACTAGACCTGACATCTACTATGCAATGGGGATAGCCAGTAGATATTAGTCTAATCCAGGATATGGTGAATGGACAGCCGTCAAGAACATCCTCAAGTATCTTCGGAGAATGAAGGACTACATACTTGTGTATGGTTCTAAGGATTTGATTCTTATAGAATACACGGACTCTGATTTCCAGACTGATAGAGATTCTCGGAAATCCACTTCAGGAATAGTGTTCATTCTTAACGGAGAGGTTGTAGTATGACGAAGCACCAAACAGGGGTGCATCGCGAACTCCACCATTGAGGCCGAGTATATAGTGCCTTGTAAAGCTGCTAAGGAGGTCGTTTGGCTCAAGAAATTCTTGACTGATCTGGAAGTTGTTTCAGACTGATCTAGAAGCTGCTAATGGTGTTGTGGCTAATTCCCCTGAGCCTAGGAGTCATAAGCGCGACAAGCACATTGAGCGAAAATACCATCTCATCCGAGAGATTGTGCATCGAGGGGACGTGATTGTTATGAAGATAGCTTCGAAGCACAACATTGTTGATCCGTTTACGAAGGCCTTCACGGCTATAGTGTTTGAGGGTCACCTATAGAGTATGGGTTTATAGGACAGACCACGGCTAGACTAGGGCATATGGGAGATCTTGTATTGGGCGTATTGTGCCCTAGTTTATTGTTTTGTGTACTTGTAACTTGATTATCTTGTGTACCTCACTAGCTTTAGGACAAGTGGGAGATTGTTGTGGTCGATGCCCTAAATCTCGTAGGGTCCTATAGTTTGTAAACACTTGTATGAACAAACGTTTCAATGATTAATAATATATGATATTTTAGTTGCATTAACCACAAACCAATAAACTAAGATCCATGGTTATCGTTGTAACTTAAACATGTATGTAGATGAAGGAGTAATATAACATGCAATAGAAGACTTCATAATCAATAAGTACTTAAACTACATTTAATTTGAGTTTTAAACATGTTGTTCATATGACATTCATAAGAGGGTATAAAACACATATTACCTTTGAAGATCTCTTCCACGAATTCAGCAGAAATCTACCAAGATAGAGCTTGAATCTTCAAGAAGACTACCGCCAAGATATTCTCCACTATGCTCAAGCAGGAACGTTGGTGGAAATACTTAAATCAAACTGAATTGAGGATGAACAAGTGAGGGTTGAGTAGGGATTTCAGATTTTTTTACTTCAGCAAGTAAACTCAGATTTCTTGATCATCGTTCTGTATGAAGCTTCTATATATAGATAAAAATCATGCAAAACCAATAGGCTGCATAACATATTACAATTGGATTTTAGTGATAATCCATCAAAATGTAGTTAGTGGATTTTTCTCAAAAATTAGAAAAATCCACTAAAAATGATTTTATTTTTTATTTTTAAATTAATTTTATAAAATTAATTAAAAAATATTTAATTTAAATAAAACTAATTTTAATTAAACTTTTTAATTAAAAAAATTAATTTAATATATTAATATTAAATCAATAAAGTATTAATTTCACAAATATAAATCAATTTCATATTTAATCATAATTTAAATATTAATTAATTTTCCAATCTCGGTTAATTTCAATTAAATTAAACGTTTTTAATTGTATCATATACAATCAATTGAAAACCCTAAAATTGAATTTGAACATTTCAAATTCATAACCCTAATTTCATACATCAATACTCAATTTGTTATTCCAATTTAAGAGCTAGTAGAAGGACCTAATGGACCTACAAATCATGAGCTCCAATAATATGTAATTAATTCGTTAAACTCTTTAATCGAACTAATTACTATTCGTTAACTATCAAGACACACCACTATAGCTCGATATTATAACTCTTTTTACTGTAGCTATCTTTCTGTCTATGTAAACCATAATCAGTAAGTCGATCCTTCATAGGTTATTCGTAATTACAGTTAGGTCAAAATTACCGTTTTACCCCTGTAAATACATCTTGTTCTTTAAGTTCCCACTAACCCTCTAATGAACCATTTGATTCATAGTACTACTTATGAATCATGTCCCTCTCTATCATGAGAAGGCGGGGCCCCAATTGTTTAAAACCTGGAATCAGCACTTAAAAGAACAACCTATCTGGTAACCCTAAAATGGGTAAGAGTGAATTCCATCTTGCAGGACTATGTCCCAAGCTATCCATCCGGTCTTATCCTCAAAATGGAAGGCTTATTGAGCAGTGCTGTTAGACTACTCTCACCCATGAGATCAAAGGATAATCCCAAATAAATAGGAGTTCATAGCTAGCTCAGGATTAAGATCGAGTTATCCTAGATTACTTTAGTATGAAATAGTCAGTTTTAACAGTAAACGGTCGTTATAAAGAAAAGTGACTATTTCGTGGTCTAGTCTATATGCAAACTCATTGCATAAGATGCTCCCACTCACATGTCTTTGTATGAATGATCTGTGGATCACAATGTATTAACTATATAAAATGGGCCGCATCTAATAGTGTTACCAGGATGAGATATCCAATTTCATCCATATACTTATAGACCATTTAGGCTATATACTATTAACTTGATCCTATTTATGTCACCACATCAAGTTAAAGTATTCATACTATAGTCATTGATATGTTTATTGGTTTTTCATAATAGAATGAAAAATCAACAACTTTATTGAATAAGATACTCAATAATATTTTATTGATAAATAGAATGTTTAACACAAAATTTACGAATTACGAGTTCTAGGACATTCCCTATGATCTCCCACTTGGATTAAAACTTCAGTGACAATAAATATATACAATCCACTATTGAGAAACATAAAGGGAAAATACAATAAACTAGGGCATCTCTAATACCATAGATATTCTCCAACTTGCCCTAGGTTACGTTGCTCGGAGTCCTAGTCCAACCAAGTGGCCCTCGAATACTTTAGCCGAGACTGCCTTCGTAAATGGATCAGCAAGCTTGTCTGCAGAGGCTATCTTCGTGACGATCATGTCTCCTCGGTGTATTATCTCTCTAATGAGATGGTACTTTCTCTCAATATGTTTTCCACGTTTGTAACTCCTTGGTTCTTTCAAGTTGGCAACAACACCACTATTGTCACAATACAGTGTGATAGATAGGTGCATATCTGGGACTACTTCCAAGTTAGCCAAGAATTTGTGTAGCCATACTGCTTCTTTAGCGGCTTCACATGTGGCTACTTATTCTGCTTCCATCGTGGAGTCAGCGATACAACTTTATTTAATGATTCTCCAAACTATAGCTCCTCCATTGAGAGTGAAAACAGATCAAGAAGTAGATTTTCTTGAATCTACGTCAGTCTGAAAATCATAATCAGTGTATGTAGTAAGGATCAAATCCTTAGGTCCATACACAAGCATATAGTCCCTCGTTCTCCTTAGATACTTGAGGATGTTTTTGACAGCAGTCCAATGTCTGTGTCCTAAATTGGATTGGAACCTGCTGATGATTCCAACTGCAAAGCATATGTCAGGACGAGTACATAACATTGCATACATCAAACTCCCAACTGCAGATGCATATGGAATTCTTGTCATTTCCTCAACATCTTGAGGTTTCGTAAGACACTGTTCCTTTAAAAAATGAATTCCATGTCTAAAAGGTAACATACCTTTTTTGAAATTTTGTATATTATATCTTGACAACATATTGTCAATATAAGATGTTTGAGATGGTGCTAGGGTTCTATTCTTTCGATTCTGAAAGATATGTATTCCTAGAACGTATTGAGTATCACCCAAATCTTTCATTTGGATCTGTGTTGCTAACCATATCCTTACGTCAACAAGGAATCTTGCCTTATTCCCAATGAGCAAGATATCATCAACATAAAGTACTAAAAATGCTACAGTCTTGTTGACTATTTTCTTGTATACACAAGGTTCGTCAACATTCTGTTCAAAGCCATAAGATTTGATCACAATATCAAATATTATATTCCAGGATCTTGAAGTTTGTTTTAACCCATAAATGGATCGTTTAAGCTTTCAGACTTTCTGTTCCTGTCCTTGTTCGATGAACCCTTCTGGTTGAAACATAAAAATACTTTCATCAAGATGGTTGTTCGGAAAAGTTGTCTTGACATCTATTTGCCATATTTCATAGTCATAATATGTGGCAATGGATAGAAGTATTCTTATAGACTTTATCATGGCAAACGGAGAAAATATTTCTTCATAATCAACCTCTTCTATTTGGGTAACTCCACAAGTCTGGCTTTGTAGGTTTGCACCTTGCTAGTTTGGTCTCGTTTTCTTTTGTAGATCCATTTGCAACCTATAGGTTTAGGCCCATGTGATTGATCTACAAGTTCCCAGACAGAGTTGAAGTACATAGACTCCATTTCAACATCCATGCCTTTTATCCACTGTTCCCTATCAATATCTACTATTGCCTTTTTAAAGGTTAATGGATCCTCAAATCCATCATCATGTATGATGTTTTTAGTTTTTGTTAAACCCATATAGTGTTCAAGTTGCTGAATAACCCTCTCACTACGTTGAGGCATACTCCACTCTTGAGACGGACGTGACGGGACAACAATAGTTGTTGATGGACCAGCTTGATCAACAACTGTTATTGATTTTTCCATTGCATCTTTCGCCATTTCTTGTAATATTAGTTTATTGTGAGGTAGATGATTTTTAATATCATCTTCTTCTAAAAATGTAGCATTTGTCGATACAAACACTTTTTCTTCTTAGGGATCATAGAAAAATCCTCCTTTTGTTTCTTTAGGGTATCCTACAAAGAGGCATAATTTCGAACGTGTTTCCAGTTTCTTAATATTTTGTACCAACACGTGTGTTGGACAACCCAGATACGGAGATGATGTAAACTAGTTTTGCATCTTTTCTATAATTCATACGGTGTTTTTGAAAAACCGTTTGAAGGAACATCGTTTAGAATATATACTTCAGTCTGCACTGCATACTGCCAAAAGGATTTAGGTAACTGAGCATAACTCGTCATTGATCAGACCATGTCTATCAAGGTTCGATTTCTCCTTTCTGCAATACCGTTTTGTTATTGTGTTCCAGGTTCTGTGAGTTGGGATTGAAGTCCATGATCTACTAGATAGTTCTGGAACATTAAATCCATATACTCACCACCTCGATCAAATCGAAGTGTTTTAATTCTTTTACTTAACAAATTTTTTGTCTCGATCTTAAATTCTTTAAACTTTTCAAGAGTTTTAGACTTGTGACTTATTAAGTAAACAAGCCATATCTCGAATAAGCATCAATAAAACAGACAAAATACTGATAGCCTCCTCGTGCTTTTAAACTCATCAGACCACATAGGTCTGAATGTATAAGTTCGAGAGGCTATTTGGCACGAAGACCCTTTTCAGAAAAAAATCTTTTTGTCATTTTTCCCTAAAGACATGATTCACATGGAGGTAAAGAACTATCTTCTAACTAACTTAGATGACTGTTTTTTACCAATCTCTCAATCCTATTGAGATTAATGTGACCAAGTCTGAGGTGACAAAGATAGGCATTTGCTTTAAGTGTTTTTAATATGTATAAGTTATTTTCGAGTCTTGCAAAACAAATATGAACACCTCTTGAAAAAACAAACACTTCATTAGATTCAAAAGATATTCTGTACATATTTTCTAGCAGATAGGAAATAGAAATTAAGTTTCTTTTTATCTTAGATACATAATATACATTCCTAAGTAAGAAGAAAGATTCTCCAAAAAATAGCTTGACATCTCCCACTGCATGAGCTGAAATGACTTCACCCGTTCCCACCTTGAAAGTCATTTCCTGTTCAGAAAGTTGTCTCCAAGAACTAGTTTCCTATAGAAAAGTGCAAACATGATTAGCGGCGCCTGAATCTAATATCTAGGTTAGGTGAGTATTCTCGACTAGACATGTTACAAGTACTAGTAAATATGATTTACCTTGTTTTGCCTTTTCCATTTTCTTTTCGGCCAAATACTTTGGGCAGTTACACTTCTAGTTTCCATCCTCTCCATAATGGAAACACGTTCCTTTGTGAGTCTTGTTTTTGTTTTTGTTTTTCTTAGCAGTGGTTTTCTTATTCCCTTTACCCTTCATTTGTACAGATTTTTCTTTTGAAGAAGAGGAACAGACTTCTTGTTATCAGTGGGTTTTGTTCCAAACGTCGATCCCTTTACAAACTTTTTAGATCGAGAAATAACATTTACTTTTTTTCTTTAAGTTTCATCATAGACTGATATGTCTGTAACTCGTTCAACAACATAGTCAAATTATAATAATTTTTTTCATAACAGCATTGGTTCTGAAAGGCAGATAACTCGCCGAGAGAGATTCCAATATCATACTGACTTGACTTATCTCATCTATCATCGCCATGAGCCTTAACAATATTAAAATGGACCATCATATTAAGAACATATTTTCTAACGTTAGTACCATCTTTCATGCAAGTATTGTAAACATACTTAATGGCTTCATGTTGAACAGAAGATGATGGTTGCCTAAACATCTCCTAGAGCAACGCCATTATCTCACGGGCAGTGAGCATTACCTCATGTTTCTTATTAAGTACATCAGATATACTTGCTAAGATGTAAGCCCGGGCTTTTTCGTTAGCCTAAACCCACCGATCATAGATGTCCTGAACATTTCTGTTCGTTGTTGTACTGGGAACCGGAGGACATCCTCTGTCAACACAAACCTCAAATCATCCACAACTAATATCGTATTAATGTTGGATTTCCAGTTTGAATATCCTTCACCATTAAATTTATCGGAAGCAAGCAGTTGTATAATTGAATTTAACATTGCTGAAAAAATTAAACAAATTCTATTAAACTTTATGCATCGAAACTCAAATTTAGAAAAAATAATAAAGTACCCAAAAAAAATTATTTATTTGCAATGATACTTTAGTGATTTAGAATAGTTGCTACCGTAGGATAGTCAATAATTCATTCAATGAAGCAAGATAATTCTTGACCAAATACTATATCAGAATAACGCTTTATTCCTATGGTTCTTTTGGTTATCTTTTTTGGTTAGGATCTTTACTAATGATTAGTAATTCTTGTAAGTGTGACCCACCATTTTTAGATTTTATAGAACGGTATGGATATGCCCTTGAGATGGAAGACAATACTCAAGATGGAACCATAAGACCCCATTCATTACTGAAGCTTGGGTTATTCTGAATCCTATGTTACAACACTCTGTGGGGGTTGTCGTGGGTAACAACTAGCTAGTGCCGCCTAAAAACGATAGCAGGCACAACATAAGAATCTCACGGTTCAAATTAATGGTGGAGACCGTAGGATAATGTTGACACATTTTCTTCACCCATTTACTATGAACTACTTCCCTCATTCACCTTGTTATTGAACCATGAAAACACTTTCTGAATGGAGTAGTCGCGGTAAAAGTGACACGAAGCCGAGCATGGATCTCACGATGTGAACTCTTGAGGACGTGAGAGCTAATAACTATATATCGAATATATTGTTAATCTCCCACTGAAGTTTTCTAAATATTTGGGTATCTATTTACTTAGGTAAAAACCAACTAACATTTAAACAACATAAGTCTATATTATTTTTATCCAAGTATAACATTTATATTTGGATATAACCCTATGATGTCTAAGTGTTTAAACCAGTTTTAAACCTCAAATCACTCATGCAAGCTCATAAAATCAGTTAACAATGCTCAATATTTCGATCATAATCCCCTGGTATGAGGTGTTATGTAAACCGTCAACTTAAGTACCCTCAGCCTTAGACAGGTTTATGAACTGATTTGAGTTTGTAACCAAATTTTATAAGGTAACAATCTATTTTAACAGTTAAAACTAGTTGTTAACCTATATGAGCATGCTGTATATCTTTGTTATGGATTTTAAAGTCTAATTTCATTTTATAACAACTTACAAAATTTTAGACGTGCTAAACATCCACAACATATCAAAGGCATCCAATACATTTATTTTAAAAGAAACCCTATACATGCATACTATATATTATAACAATTTATAACATACTTTCAATGCATGTAACATGCTTCCTATGGTGGGATTTTAAATCTACATAGCATACTGTATGCATATACACTATTTATTTAATTATAACATACATCACATGCATAAACAATTAAACACATACTGATATGATTTTAATTTTGACATTTTTAAGAAACAAAAGCCTAAGTATTACAAAAAAAAAACAAAAAAAACAAAAAAAAAAATTCGTAACAGCTCGAAACAGCTTTCATACTGCTCGAACAGCTCCAAACCGGGCCCAAAAAGGCTTGAACCAGATGTGAACCACCTGAACCAGACCAATCAAAACAATTTTGAAAGTGAACCGGGTCAAGTTTGAAGAAAAATGGATAAATGAAATTTGATTTCAAAATTCCAAGGACAGACGAGCATACACGATCGAGTATCTACACGATTGAAGTTGAGAGCCTATGTGATAGTCTCATTTTCTCTAAACAACAGAGTGTCTTTGCTATACGATAGCCTTATGTCTACTTGATCGTCGTCCTCCTCAAACTCTAAACTTTCCCTCTAACCAAAATTAGCCAGAGCCCATCATTCCTGGATTCTCACATCAAGAATACCAAGGTTACCAAGTGATAGTATCCTGCTGGTTCGAGGATCGAGTTGCTGCTTGCTGCTTGTTCGAGGAGTGTTCAAGTTGTTCAATGCGTTCGTGAACGAGTTAGATCGAGGGATTACTTGAAGAACGGTTCTTCAAAGGTATAGTCTCTTGATCAAGTTTTTATTTCGAAAGCATGCTGTAATTTAAGTTTTATGCATATTCTGTTCTTGTATGACTATAAATGTATGTGTTCAATCATAATGGGATTTGGATGATCTACTTCTACTCAAAGGTTCTCTGTAAATAGAGTTCCTTCAAGATATACCAAGAGCAATGATACACAGGCCACACATAACAAAAGTCCATTGATAGGAAAAATGAAAACAGAGGTTAGCTAAGTTTGGGAAAAAAGAAACAAATCTCGTATAGAAAATTACAGATACAGTTTTACATATGTAGAGGCTCTCTCATTGAAGGGAAATATGACAAAAGAAATAGAAACAAAAAGCACATCAACTATACCTGTCAAGGATACCTCAATGATTGAGAAAAAGCCTTTCTCTGAAGCAGAACCAAAGGAATCCTTCAAATGGGACTATTATAGTCCTCTCCCGAAGATACTTTAACAATGATTGTACCGAATACTTGATGCCCTTAGAAAATCTAATGAAGCAATCAACTCCTTCAATCCATCTCATGCTGATAAAGTCATTCTAACAGTAAGAGTCAAGGAGCAAGTGCATTTATTATGTATGAATAAAGGATGGTGAAGAGATCAAATCCCGGTACGAAAGTGTGTGAACGTCGATATCAATGATTTCAATTTTGAAAAACATGAAAAACAGAGAAATAAAACATACAGGATAAACATATTTATAAACAACATGCTTTTTCAGGGAAGAGGAGGCTTACCCTTGAAGTTTATTTTCTATGCTAATCCCTCGAACAAACTCACATGTACGGCAAGCTTCTCCCTTGGACACGAACTCACCGAAGAAAGACTATCACTAGTGTCTTCCTCGTTATTCTCATGCAAGAACAAGGATTGTGGGATCCAACCCTTAGAGAACGAAAGAACAATTTCACAAAAGGAATGATTCTATAAAATTCTTTTGAAAGAGGGAGAAAGATCTTTTTAGAGAGATAAAGATCCTGTGAATAATATGTTATACTAACTCTAATTGTAAACATGTTGCAATTTTGAAAGGAATGAATGAGGGGAGTTACTCTAGCTCCTCACTCACTCTATATAACTTCCTTATAGATAAGTTATATGTATTTTCTTTATTTAAATAAAATCATTAAATCATATTTAATAAATAAATATCGCATATTTAATTAATTATGCATTTAAATCGTATTATAATGCATATCTCTCTTATAATATATAGTTTAAATGTGAATCTCATTCACATTAATTTTAACCTATAGTTGTATATGAATCTCATTCATACAATTAGTATTTGAATCTTATTCAAATATATATCTCTCTTATATTATAAAATTTAATTTTAAATCTTATTCAAAATTAACTTTATATTATAATGTATCCATATGCATTATATTAATTACATCTCATAAATTAATATTTCTTTATTTGATTTGAACAATTCAAATTAATCCAAAACTTAGTTATTCTTGTTTTATTCTTAGTGAGCTAGTAAGGGGACCTAATGAACCTATAAATTAAAAGCTCCAATGATACGTGATTAATTAATCAAACTCTTTAATTAAATTAATCAACATTCATTAATTATGAGTCACTCCACTAAAGATCCATTGTTGCAGTCTTCGTACTGTAGATATATCTCTGTGTTCACAAATATAACCATTACTAGTAAGTCAACCCTTCACGAATTGCGTCAAAATACCATTCTACCCCTGTAATTACCTCTTACTCCTTAAGTACCATTGATCCCTCTAATTAACAAATAGTTTATATTCCAACTATAAACTAAATCCCTCTCGGGCCAATGAGAAGGTGAGGCCTCTTTGTTCAAGATTTGGAATTAGCCCTTAAGGGAGAAATTCATCTACTTACCCTAAAACGAGAAGGATTGAACGCCAAGTTTTCTTATTCTTTTATCATTTTATGTTGTACTGCACTATAGTTTAAGAAATTATTCACTTGTATTCAACAACTATATCTCTATATTAATATCATCATGTCTTCATTCATCATTTCCTATATCTTTGCTTTCATTTTAACCTTTTCCATGAGTCAATAATCTCATGAACTAAGCAGAACCTGAGGAAGTTGTCATGTTTGCATTATGTATAGTCATTTAAATTTTGGCCTATGAACACTCATAGAGACAAGTAGCTATAACTAACCTCCTGAGAAGGAAAGCAGTTATGGAACTTGTTAAGCAATGCAAGAAGTATTTCTAGAGATAGAAACAACCTTGCACTCATAACAACTTCATTCACGCATCATAGATGTCTCTTATACACATCTAGATGTGTATAAGAGACAGCTCCTGAGAAGGAAAGTAGTTATGGAACTCGTTAAGCAAAGCAAGAAGTATTTCTAGAGATAGAAACAACCTTGCACTCATAACAACTTCATTCACGCATCATAGAGATATGATAAATGTGGCTGGCCATCGAAAGGTGTGCAATAATTAGAAGTTGTGAGCCCGAATAAGTTCCTGTGATAATGCATGGTGACGTCGTATTAATCTTCTCCCCGAACCTGACTTCTCCATACATTTTACCATCACGTTAATGTTGTTATTTTCTACAATCTATTTTTATGATTATCTCCCACGAGCATCTCTGGTAGTTTAGAACTGAGTTAAAAGCATGTTTTCAACATCATTCTTATACATTTGTAACTTTGCCGCATACTCACAATTATTTGTCTCGATTGGTACAAATCCTTGTCTTCGACCTTAGGACACCCTGAGAGACTCGTAATCAAGTTACACATGGCCTGAGAATGAGAAAACTTGTGATCCATGCATACTCACTAAACTTAGACACTGGATATTAATAACGTAAATACACCTCAGTGTAGACCAAAATCAATGCATATTTTAATCGCAACAGTCGTGCATGCAAAAAAGGCTCACAATGTTGCAAGTCATGGGTCTACAAATCCTTCTTATCATGCTCTGTTTCTCAAATTGAAAGACGATTAGAAATTCCTTGATGTGCAAAAAAAAAGTATTGAAACTTTGATAACTGAAAATCACAGACTTATGTCTACTATTGCCAAATTGAAGTGTGAAGTTTTTGAAGTTAAAGTTGGGAAGGAGTCAATGTACAAAAATGTCAAAATGTTGAACACTGGTATTGAGTCTCAAGAAAAAAATTTTGACAAAAGGAAAGATAGCTGGTGATAACTATGGGCTTGGTTTTTTAAGTTAAAGTGGGGAAGGAGTCAGTGTACAAAAATGTCAGAATGTTAAACACTGGTATTGAGCCTCTAGAAAATTTTTTGTCAAAAGAAATATAGCTGGTGATAACTCTGGGCTTGGTTTTGTAAGTGGAGGAAGTCAACATAATAATCAGACTAAAAGGAAACAAAATATTGAGTTTGTTAGAGCTTAAGAACTAGATTTCTACGGTTCTACAGATACTTCCTCTAGCAATTCTATTAGGAAAGATAGTCATACGTTCAGACAGAGATAGATTTGTCATTATTGTGGCAAAGTGGGACATAAACATCCTTTTTGCTATGAATTATTGAAAGTTCTTCACAGACCCACTTATCTCATAAAGGCTCCCAACTTCTCTCAGAATTACTGCCGAAGACAGAAAAAAGTAAAACAAGTGGGGAAAGAGAAGAATGTTCAAAACAGATACAATGTTTTTTCTACCTTCCTCAGATCTTATACCAAAGGAGTTGATACTTTGATAGTGGAAGCTCTAGTCATATGACTTGTGAAAAGAGCTATTTGTTTGATCTCAAATCTTTCAATGCAAGAAAAGTCACATTCTGTGACGGTGCTTGTGGTAAGATCATTGGGAAAGGAAAACTAAATTACCTAAGTCTTCCACAATTGAATTATGTATTGTTGGTTGAAGAGCTTAAGACAAATATTATTAGCATCAGTTAACTATGTGACTAAGGGTTGAATGTGAGTTTTACAAGAGACAAAATGTGTTGTTACAGATGATGTCAAAGCTCTTGCCATGACAAGTATGCACTCTTCTGATAATTGTTATTTATGGAGTTCTGACGATTCTTTGCAAGTTTGCCATCTCTCTAAGAAAGATGAAGCTCGCCTATGGCAGAAACGCCTTAGGCATATGAGCATGAAAACTATACAAAAGGCTCTTAACAAAAATGTTATATCCAGACTCCCCTCACCTACTTCCGCTGGAATTATATATGGCGATTGTCAATTAAGAAAACAAACTCATACTTCTCACAAGTAAACAAGTCACTCTCGTCCATCTCGTGTTTTGGAACTTCTTCATAAAGATCTTATGGGTCCCATGAAATTAGAGGGTTTGGGAGGCAAACGATATGTTTTAGTTGTTATTAATGACCTCTCCAGATACACTTGGGTACGTTTTCGACGTGATAAATCAGATACGTTTTCTACTTTTCAATCTCTCTATCTTCAATTACATTGCGAAAAATATTTGAATGTGATAAAAATTTGAAGTGATCATGGTAGGGAGTTCAAGGACTCCCAATTTACTGAGTTCTGCCAGTCAGCTAGAATTCACCATGGATTCTCAGCCTCCATCACTCCCCAGTAGAAGAAGTTGTGGAAAAGAAGAACCAAAACTTTTTAGGAGATGGATTGCACAATGTTGCATGCCAAACATATACCTTGCCATTTTGGGCAGAAACCCTGAACACAGCTTGTCACATACACAACAGAGTTGTTTTATGACCAGGAACCTCTAGCACAATTTCTGAAATATGGAGAGGAAAGAAACTAACTGTGAAATACTTCCACTTTTTTTGAAGAACTTGCTACATTCTTCTTAACAAAGAGGCTAGACGAAAATAGAATTCCAAGTCAGGTGAAGAATATTTTTTAGATATTTCATAAATAATCGATCTTACCATGTCTACAATAAATGAACTCGCTCTATAATGGAGTCCATTGATGTTGTAATTGATGATGATGTTGGCTCTTTTGGTTCTACTTCTGTAAAGGAAGAAGATTATTGTACTACTCCTCTTGTCAATACTGGTCCCTAACATCTCATCTAACATGCTATATGACATGAATTTGGAAATCCCTGTGGAAGACAACCTGAATGTTTTTTAACAGACGAAGGGTAGTAACAAGTACCCTTCTAGTAGAGTTCATAAAAATCATCCTTCTAGTAACATAATTGGTGATCTTGAAGAAGGGGGTGACTACTAAAAGGAAGGATAAAGTCAACTATCTTAAGATGATCAATAATATTTGTTTCACTTTCCCAGTTGAACCAGGAGAAGCTCTTGAAGATGAATGTTGGGTCAATGCAATGCAAGAAAAGCTTAAGAAATTTATGAGAAACGATGACTAAACTCTTGTTCTCATACCAAAATCCATGAATATAATTGACACCAAGTGGATTTTCAAGAACAAGACTGATGAGAATGGCAATATCACTAGAAATAAAGTCAGATTAGTCTTTCGGGGCTACACTCAAATAGAAGGCATGGATTTTTATGAAACCTTCACTCATGTTGCAAGACTTGAAGCTATTAGACTCTTGCTTGGTATTTCTTGTCTTCTAAAATACAGACTATATCAAATGGATGTAAGAAATGTGTTCCTGAATGGATATCTAATAAAGAAAGTGTACGTTACTCGGCCTAAAGGATTTGTGGATCCTACTCATCCTGACCATGTGCATAAACTCAACAAGACTCTTTATGACCTCAAACAGGCACCTAGAGCCTGGTATGAACATTTAACTCAGTTTCTTGTCAACAACAAGTACAACGGATGAGGAGTTTATAAAACTCTCCTTGTGAAAAAAACTCATGAGAATTTATTGATTGTCCAAATTTATGTTGATGATATTGTTTACAGAGGGATGTCACAAGAGATGGTCGAGCTCTTTGTGAAACAAATGCAGGAAGAGTTCGAGATGAGCATGGTAGGAGTACGGTTCTCTTACCTAGGATTTCAAATAAAGCAATTGTATAAGGGAATCTTTATCTTAAATGTTAGTGTCAAAAGAACTCATGCCCCAACTCATGTCAAAATGTCAAAAACCTCAGGTGGAACTCAGGTCGATGAGAGCCTATAAAGAAGCATCATTGGGAGCTCGGTCTATTTAATAGCCAGTAGGCTAAATATTGCTTTTGCTAGATATGTGTGCTAGATGCAAAAAGAATAATCAAGTACATAAATAGCCTAAGTGAATATGGTTTACTGCATACGTTTAATACAAGTAGCTCATTAGTTGGCTATTGTGATGTTGATTGGGCAGGCAGCTCAAAGGATAGAAAGAGAAGGCCAAACAAAATCTTTATGTGCCTAAGGATGTTCCTCCCGCTTTAATCAACAAATATGGAGTTCGTGTGCATGGATTATCCACTCAACATATTGGAATCCAAGTTCTTTCTACATCGTCGAAGTGGAGACGCTTTGGGGTAGGATTGATTGACGAAACAAAAGGAAAAGAGAATGTAAGTTCTTGTGCCTTGACATTATTTGAGCTGATTGGTCCTTGATAACGGGCAGAAGTGTACGTTATCATAGTACTAAGTTCTTAAATAATGTTTGATTGCGTTGATGAAATATGTTAAATTGCGTCCATTAAGCATAAATTCTATAATACTGTGGTCGCATGCGTTCAACGCATTAAAGCAGTTGATCTTTATATTTTTGTGCAGAATATGCATTAACGCAATGCAAAGATTACGATCATAGGAATACATTGGTCGAGCGCAACTCACCGCAAGACTTTGCGTTGATCGTGCTCGCAAACATTCGCCCAAGAAGAATCACCGCAACTTGGGCGCAACATGGTGGGGACATCCGGATGAAAGGATAGTAAAGAGCGATGGGACAGAAAGCTGACGGCAGTCGGATCCAAATTAAGTTGACAGCCGATAACGGTCACAAAGTACATTCAACTTTATCGGTGACAATTATCTGGCGCATCAGTCAGGAATTAAAGCTGTCCCATATATACAACTGGGAGAGAGAAGTAACCTTTCACTATGGAAACTTTATAAATACCCGAGTGCATTCTTCAGAGAAGGGGTAAAGTAGTCGATTAGTTGATTAGTAACAAGTTCACCAATGCTTCTGTTCATAGTTTTCTTTTCCATTTTACGGTAGAGCAAGAGAAGAGTGGTGATGCCGAAGATCGCCTGGGGCAACTCGAGAGAGAACCTTGGGGTGTAAGAGCAGAGAGCGAGTTGCCTCTCGCGAGAGCGAGAATATCTTTAGAGCACGAGTAGAAACAGTGTAAACGCCTGGCAACAAGAAATTGCTCCAGGCTCTTTAATATACTTGCATTGTTATTTTGTACTTCATCTCATATCTATTCAATGGAAGTTCTATTTCTACATCTGCTCACTCTCTTAATACGCATGAGTAGCTAAACTAGTTGAATGGGTTGAGAAGAACTAAGCTAACATGACCTAGAAAGTTCATTGCTTACGATTGTCTTGTTTTATGCTGTGCAAAATACCCTTTAGAGTTACTCGAGAGAGAATCTAAAGAAAGAACCTAATGTCTTGAGAGAGCTAGGTTAGAATCTGAACTCGAAAAAGAAAGATTAGGCTTGCATAAACAAGAGATAGGGACTTAGAGATAAGCTCTATTTGTCAACTTGCATCGCATGCATCCTAGGAATGGAAATGATATTATGCGGTCGCATATTTGTGGGAATGTCATGTTGTCATCGCATAAATAGTTATAGAGGTTTATGTGTAAACCTTGTAGACTTATCACATATTTATCGCATGCATTTGTTGACATAAAAATGGAGATGGAATGTTATGTTATCGCTTATGCACACTACTGATGAAATAACGAATCATACAAGCTCATGTCCCCGACAACGGCGCCATAAACTTGTAACGATAAAAATTAATTCCTTGTGTTGTATGCACTGTGATGATAGATAATGTGCTAAATATATGCTTAAGTGCTTTGCGATAAAGAGAATTTCTATGCGATACTTTGTCTAAGTATATACGTTGTTAATGATATGTACGTAGTATGTGATGTAGTAGTGCTTGTCACAAGTTTCCTTACGCTGAAACCAAGTATAATTCCAACGCAAGTTTCTCAGAATAATCCGAGGTCGAACACAGGGATTGTTTTTGTTAATGCGTTACTTTTGTGATACATGTGACTGGTTTAACAATAAATAAAGAATTGGGTTTATAAAGGACTATAAATTGCGGTGAAAGTAAAATTTCGTTGATAAAATAAAGTTGCATTGATAAAATAAAATCCTAAACTAATATGATGCAAGATACAAGATACATGATACATGATACTGAGGTCGAGACTGACTGTGAAGTTATACAAAGAATCATGGTATGCGATGACAAGTCTTTATGAATGAAGCAGAAGGGGAAAGAGTAAATAGTAAAAACAACGCAAGTTTGTCAATTGCGTTAAAGATACAACTAAGGTTCCGCTTTCCCTTGGTGTACACCTCTCGGTGATCGGCCACGTTCTCATATCTCTATGGTGAAACGAGGATGAACGTGATGAACACAAGGTTGTTTCCATCTCTAGAAATACTTCTTGCTTTAGTTAACGCATTCTTCCAACCCTCTCTCGATAGGCAGAATAACATCTTCACGTCTGCTCTCATTGGTGAAGATGCCGTCGAGCATGCTTTAGTTAAACTTAATTATTTCCTTAACACCAATTAATTCACTTGCTTAATTTTTGCTAATTACCCAGGGAATTAGGAAAACATCATGGAGAAAATGGATTATGGATGAACAGAAAGAGATAGAGGGATGATAATGGTAATGATCATAACATTTAATACTAAGATTAAGCGTTCGATACATGGTATGAATGAAAGATTAAAGAAGATGAATACAGATGATGAAAAAGAGATTAGAAACGAATACAGAAGGAGTGTCAACGTCTTGACACAGATCCTGAATGGAGGTTATGCTTGCCAGTGTGTGGAAGTAATGGATAGGAAAGTTTCTCTCTCAGGCTTACTTTCCTAGTAGAAGTGACCTTCGTACAGAGCTTCAACTATGGAGATTGGAAGGATTCTTTGCCCGGAGACTCACCTCTCGGCCTTGTCTCGTGGTTCTTCCCGGAATGGACAGTTGCCTCAGACCAGTCTCTCTCTCAGAAATCAATATATGCACGTCTCTATCTATTCAAGTGTATCTTTCAGTGAATTCGTAGAAGCTATTCATAGGCGAAGCTTGGCTCTTTGATTTTGTGGTCCCCACTGTATGGTTATGGTAGTTCCTGAAATGGCGGAGTGACTATTCCTTCTGTTATGCAATCAACCCATCAGATATGCATAACTGAAAGTTGTACACTTGTCAGAATCCTCCTCAAATGCGTTGTTCTTTACATCTTCGATCGATCGCCGCATGTGGTGTTATTTTTTATTACCACATGCGGTTGAAATTGCATTGATCGCTAGAGCTCTTGATCGATTGTCGCATGCACTGTCATTGCGTTGATCCTCTCTTCGTTCTCGATTGATGGGCGCAATGGGACGAGATGCGTTGTTTATTTTACTTTTGAGCCATGAACACATACGGTGACTGATTTCCTGCAAAACAGAAACTGAAACATTCTATTCTACCATCGCAATGGTGTTAGTGGTTGTATTGATGACATTTTATAATTTTCGCATTTCTTAGCCAATTTCTGTTCTATCAACACAACTTTTCTTTCTTTTTACCGCAATATCAAAATAAAACAGTATAAATAACTTGTATTTCTATAAGTTATCAGCATTCTAGCCTTAGAAGCTATAGCATTCACGTCGAGAGGTGGTTTACTATTGTATGCATGTTGCATGATCGCAAAGCATGAACACATTCTAAGGAGTGTTAGCCAAAACCTTTCTCAACTTGTTCACCGCATATTCATCATATTTCCTGTTCACCAACTCTTTTCAAACTCTGCCACATTCGTTATTTATTTTCATCAACACAAACAACAAACCCAATGATTTATTTAACTGGTTATTGCAAGTTTTCATAAAAATCACCAACGCAACTATTTTCACAAGTCCCCGTGTTCGACCCTAAACGTACTAGGAAACTCAGGGGAATTTACACTTGAATTTCGCTGGGGAAACTTGACAGCACAATGCAACCCATCAACGCATATCATCCATAATTCCATTCAATAAAATAACGCATCAAGTTTTTAGCGTTGTTGCCGGGGACTTTAGCAAAATAGTTGTTAACGGTAATTTTTGTGATTTCTTTGTAGAACTCTCAATCTCTGGCAAACTATGACCTGGGGATTGAGAGAACATTTCGAAGGAGGCTACGACACTGCTAACAACAACCACAATCCGATAAAGAAGAGATGGCGGAGTAGCCTGGAGGTGGAGCACCAAACAACAACAATGTCATGGCGAATCCGATTTTGTTAGCAAACGATCGCAATAGGCTTATTAGAAACTATGCATCGCCAAACTTCTATGATTTCTTTCTGGGAATCATGAGGCCTGCCCTCGATGGAAGTAGATTCAAGATGAAATCGCTGATGCTGCAGATGATCTAGACTGCAGGTCAATTCGGAGGAAGGCGTGGCGAGGATCCGCACGCCCACCTCCGAAGTTTTATTGAAATCTGCAATACTTTTTTGTTCCCAAACATCTCTACTGAAGAAGTTCAACTAACGTTGTTCCCATTTTCTCCCTATGATCAGGCTAGGAAATGGGTTTATTCACTCGAACCAGGAGAGATTACTTCTTGGGAGCAGGTAGTGGAGAAATTCATGAAAAAGTATTTTCCACCTACCGAAAATGCAAGACGAAGAAAGCTTATTACTAATTTTGAACAAGATATGGATGAATCGCTCAGTGATGCTTGGGCGAGGTTTAAAAGGTTGGTCCGAGATTATCCGTATAACGGGCTACCAGACTGCCTTCAAATGGAAATTTTCTATCACGGTTTGAACCCTGCTTCGCGGACCGCTGTCAATGCGGCAACCGCTGGTGGCCTGCTTGATAAAACTTATAAGGAGGCGAAGAATATTCTAGATCGCATCTCCAAGAACCATGAAGATTGGAGGGAGAGTGACTAGAGATTGAGACTCAAAGATTCTGACGCAAATAACGGTACCATCATTTCATTACAAAACCAAATGACCGCAATGATGAATTTGATTCAAGGAATGGTGATTAGCAGCCCAACACCGCAAGGTGGGCAAAACAACGCAATAAGTCAAAACACCGCAAGGTGTGCGACTTGCGGTGATGGGCATGCGATGGAAGATTGCCCGCAAAATCCACAGTCTGTATATTTTGTAAACTTACAACTCCGAGTGGAGAAACCACCCCAATTTTGCTTTGAAGAATCAACAACAAAATTTTCAATCTATGACACAAAAAGAAGGGCCACCAGGATTCTTTCGACGCAACAACGGTCAACAGAGCAACCAAGCAAGCAGCTCACAACAACCAATGCAATCTTCTTCTCTAGAGAGCCTATTGAAGTAATATATAGAGAAAAACGAGATAGTGCTTTAAAGTCAGGCTATGTCCATCGCAACATTTTGGGGAACTAAGCCCGAGATTGCGGAAAGAGAAGGCCAAACAAAATCTTTATCTGCCTAAGGATGTTCCTCCTTCTTTAATCAACAAATATGGAGTTCGTGTGCATGGATTCTCCACTCAACAGATTGGAATCCAAGTTCTTTCTACATCGTCGAAGTGGAGACGCTTTGGGGTAGGATTGATTGACGAAACAAAAGGAAAAGAGAATGTACGTTCTTGTGCCTTGACATTATTTGAGCTGATTGGTCCTTGATAACAGGCAGAAATGCACGTTATCATAGTACTAAGTTCATAAATAATGTTGGATTGCGTTGATGAAATACGTTAAATTGCGTCCATTAAGCATAAATTCTATAATATTGCGGTCACATGCGTCCAATGCATTAGAACAGTTGATCTTTATATTTTTGTGCAGAATATGCGTTAACGCAATACAGAGATTGCGATCATAGGAATACATTGGTCGAGCGCAACTTCACCCTAAGACTTTGCATTGATCATGCTCGCAAACATTCGCCCAAGAAGAAAACCCTAACTTGGTCAACGCAACAAGGTGGGCGCATCCGAGTGAAAGGATAATTAAGAGCGATGGGACAAAAAGCTCACGGCAGTCGAATCCAAATTAAGTTGACAGCCGATAACAGTCACAAAGTACATTCAACTTTATCGATGACAATTATCTGGTGCATCAATCAGGAATTAAAGTTCTCTCATCTGTACAACTAGAAGAGAGAAGCCGCCTTTCACCCTGGAAACTCTATAAATACTGATTTCATTCTTCAGAGAAGGGGTTAAGTAGTCGATTAGTTGATCAGTTAACGAGTTCACCAGTGCTTCTATTCATAGTTTTCTATTCCATTTTACGGCGGAGCAAGAGAAGAATGGTGACGCCGGAGATCGTCCAAGGCAGATCGAGAGAGAACCTTGGGGCGTAAGAGCAGAGAGTGGGCCGACTCTCACGAGAGTGAGAATATCTTTAAAGCATGAATAGAAACAGTGTAAACGCCTGGCAGCAAGAAATTGCTCCACGCTGTTTACTATACTTGCATTGTTATTTTGTACTTCATCTCATATCTATTCAATGGAAGTTCTATTTCTACATCTGCCCACTCTCTTAATATGCGTGAGTAGCTAAACTAGTTGAATGGGTTGAGAAGAACTAAGCTAACATGACCTAGGAAGTTCATTGCTTGGGATTGTCTTGTTTTATGCTGTGCAAAATACCCTTTAAAGTTACTCGAGAGAGAATCTAAAGAAAGAACCTAATGTCTTGAGAGAATTAGGTTAGAATCTGAACTCGAAAGAGCAAGATTAGGCTTGCATAAACAAGAGATAGGGACTTAGAGATATGCTCTGTTTGTCAACTTGTATCGCATGTATCCTAGGAATGGAAATGATATTATGTGGTCGCATATTTGTGTGAATGTCATGTTGTCATCGCATAAATAGAGATAGAGGTTTATGTGCAAACCATGTACACTTATCGCATATTTATCGCATGCGTTCTAGCCTTAGAAGTCGTAGCATTCACGCCGAGAGGTGGTTTACTATTGTATGCATGTTGCATGATCGCAAAGCATGAATGCATTCTAAGGAGTGTTAGCCGAAACCTTTCTCAACCCATTCACCGCATATTCATCGTATTTCCCTGTTCGCCAACTCTTTTCAAACTCTGCCGCATTCTTTATTTATTTTCATCAATGCAAACAACAAACCCAACGATTTATTTAACTAGTTACCATGAAAGTTTTCATAAAAATCACCAATATAACTATTTTCACAAGTCCCTATGTTCGACCCTGGACGTACCAGGAAACTTAGGGGAATTTACACTTGAATTCCGCTGGGGAAACTTGAGTGCACAATGTAACACATCAACGCATATCATCCATAATTCCATTCAATAAAATAACGCATCAGTCCTAGAAGAGAAATCCTTTCAAATATTGAAAAACCTTCTTCAAATGGTTCTTCTAATCACATTGATTTTATAGCTATGCCTAGAAACCCTAATGAGATTTTTGAACCACCTGCCAATGATCAAGTAGAAGTTAGGACTTTTTAGAGTAGATTAATTTTTTATGAAAATCTAGCATCTGGTTCTGACACTGTTATTTCTACTGTTCTTGCTTCTAATACTGTTATGGGAGAAAATGTTGCTATTTCTGGTAGTTTTGAGTTTGATAAATTTTTTGTATCTTTTAAGAGTACTATTGAGACTGCTGCTGAGATTGTAGAAATTGAAGGTGTGAATGCCTCTAAAGAAAATGTTTTAAAGTTTGTCATTTAATATATTGTTTCAACTTCCTTTGTGTTTTGATGCTATTGATTCGCTAAATGCTTATATGATTTTGATTGTGGCTAGTATTGGATCTAGTGAAGAGGCTCAAACTGTTGAAGAGAATATCAAGACTCTGACTGAGTCTTCCTCTTTACCGAATAAAGACTCGTGACTGGTGATTTGTTGACTACTGAGATTCCTAATAATGTGAAACATGATACCTTATCTGATGATGCTACTGACTCCAGTGATCAAAGTCATGTGAATTCTCTTCACTCCGCTCTTACAAATGATAAAGACGATGAAGACAATATTACTATTGCTGAGCTTCGATCAAGGAAAAATGTACTTGATGTTGGTGCTTCTGATGCTATGAATGTGAATGTTGATGCCTCCTCTAAGACATCTGAGAATGAATCTGGGAAATTTGCTTGTGAGGAAGCTTTAGACTAGGGTTTCAAAAGTAGCTCGGACAATGATAATACTGGTTCTACTCGTGTCACTAGGGCCTCTACTCAGGCCAAAAGAAAATAGCCAGTTATTTCCAACATTCCCCCTATGCCTTTAGATGGTATTCCCTTCCACTCTAAAGAGGCTACCAGCCTGTGGAAGTATATTGTTAATGTTGGGGTTGATGCCTTAAATCTCGTGGTCTTGTAGTTTGTAAATTATATTTGCATAAACATATTACTTATCTAATAAAATAGGTTGTATTTCATTTGACATTTAGTTTCATTGACCCAAAACCAATAAACTAAGATCCAAGATTATAAGATGAAGCTTAAATATGTATGTGGAGACATATAGGTGGATCATGTTTAAGTAATAACTTGAACGATTGGTGATGAAAAATTTAGAAGTCGATTTTACTCGACAACCAAAGTCCCGTGGACGCAGTATGCGATGCATGTTCCTAAGATATGTGTTGATAATCATATGTCAATGGTCATGCGTTGGAGTGACTATGCATTAATCAAATGTATGCGATGACCATGCGTCCTGTCACAAGTTTTCTTGCGCTCACGCCAAGTATAACGCAAACGCAAGTTTCTTGGGTGATCTGAGGTCGAACACAAGGACTTATAGCTATATGTATGCGGTAATGTGCATGCGACGGTTTGAATAAAAGAATGGAAGGGAGGTTGCTAAGTTAACCCTACTCCTACTCCTATCTAACAGACAACGCAATGAGAAAATGAATGAGAGGTAGAAACACGACAACTCTTGACATGAAACAAATGGATGGAAAAATAGATAGAATGCGGAGATGATTTCATTGCAACCCTTAAGAGTGATCGCAAGGGCAGCCTTAGTCAACGCTAGCCATGCGATCATGCAATACACATACAATAGTAAACCACCTCTCGGTGCGAATGCTACGGCTTCTAATGCTAGAACGCATGCGATATATGCGATAAGTTTATAGGACCTACACATAAGCCTCTATTCTTATTTATGCGATGAAAAAATGACACACACACAAATAAAAAGACCACATAATATCATTCCCATCTCTAGGATGCATGTGATGTAGGTTGACAAACAGAGCTTATCTCTAAGTCCTTATCTCTTGTTTATACCGATCTAATCTCGCGCTCTCGAGTCTATATTCTAACCTAGCTCTCTCAAATCATTAGGTTTTTTCTTTAGACTCTCTTTCGAGTAGCTCTAAAGGGGTGATGGGCACAACATAAAACATGACAATCGCATGAACTTGGATGATGCAAGATTATTCCTATCTCTAGTGAACAATGCATACATTGCTTAATGCAACCAACCACTTACCCTCTCGGGCAGTTGGTTGTTGCATACTTTACTCATAGACAAGAAATATGTTAGCCATAGACAGATGTTGTCGCAGCTTCACACTAAGCAAATAAGGTTACCCACATACTCACGCAACGCACACTTCTCGGTGGTTTGCTACATGCTTCATTTCCCTAATCCACATGACTAAGCATGCAATACCCAAGCAATCCCACTAAGTGTTGCAATTAAAATAAAGATGCTAAGCAAAGAAGATGGAGATGGAGTTGAAGGAAACAGAGAAGTGCATTGAAAACAAATTTTATTAATTCCTTAATCACAAAATGTCATACAATACGATATAAGAAAAGAAAGGAAAAGGAAATGACCGGCTGGAAGCAAAGACTTGCTTCCAATGGATGTGCATCAAGGCTACCGATGGTGCCATGGATGGGCGGAGGAGCTGACTCTCTCAAGATCTAACTCCGGTCGAAGGCTTCAGTCGTCACTCGGAATGGATGAAGAAAGTGAAGAACTCTCAAGTTTCTTCTTATGCATTTTGTCTGGATTGCAAGGATCCGCCCTAGGCGAACCTCAGGCGAAAACCTTGGATCCCTTGAATTTCTACTCATCGGCTTCTATTTATAGAGCTTGGGTCGCCGACAGCATTAATTAGACTACTCTGAGTCTAAAATTTGGTGCGTTAGTCCTTTCTGAACCTCTACTACCAACAGCGTGGTAAGTGAAATGTCAGCATCAGCTTTGGATTTTCTCGAGGTAGATGCATTGATGCATTCATTCCACCAACCTTGCATTGATCCCATTAGTTTGCATTGTCACGTAGCTGCAATCATTCAATGATCGCATTCACTTAATCCGCAACTCTACACGATGACCACAATCGCTTGACGAGTGCAACTCCCATGCGATGGATGCATACGGCTGATTACCGCAACATCCATGCATTGATCGATGCGTTTGCCTTTACGATGGAGAGTTTCTCCGCATGCGGTGGTCCGATTTCCACGTTTGCGCCCATTTCCTGTATTAACTACAAAAATAGAACATTGAACGCATAATAATGCAAAATAACGGGTTAGCTGAGATTCATCATGCTGATCGATGCAAGCTCACTTTCTCATGAATTCCTATCATGATTGATGCATATTTTGCTTAACAACCTTCATAAATCTAAGTAAAAGGCCTAAGATGACTTGCATTTCTGCATGTCATCAACGGTCTGTAGTAGATGGATAAGGCTGGGTACCTTATCTTGGTGACACTACGGATACGACCCGCTATATAGTTGTTACAATTGTTATAAATTGCTACAAATGATCTAATCCTGATTATTCATGTGGAGAAATGTGAGCAGAGGTATCCTATACAAAGAGTTCGTATAAGACTGGACCACGAAATGAATAGTCTCGTTTTATAACACTGTTACTAAAGAAACTTACATTTCATCAGGATGACCATAGGTGACTTGACCTTAATCTTGAGTGAGTTGTGAACTCTTACCTATGAGGGCAGTCCTTTGATCTGCATGCGTGAGAGTGGCCAGTTTTGCCGACTCAATATGCCTACCAATTTGAAGAATCTTCTGATTAGGGAGTTAGAAACACATCTACACAAGAAGAAATTCACTCATTCCCTATTGTTAAGGTAAGTAGATAAGCTGCTCCCTTAAAGGCTAAATCTGGGTCTTAAATAATGTGGTGCCACACCCTCCTAGCTCGAGAAGGTTCGGTAATCAATGGACTATAACTAGTTGTTCATTAGAGGAATCAGTGGTACTTGAGGAGTTAGATGTAACTACGGAGGTAAAATGGTAATTTTGACTCAAATGTACTTATGAGTAATTTATGAAGGGTCAATGCACTGTTGATTGGTCATATCCAATGGGCATAGAAATATATCTATAGTGCGAAGAGTGCAACTGTCAGTCTTTAGTGGAGCGACTGGCAGTTAATGAAGGTTGATTAATTTAATTAAAAAGTTTAATTAATTAATCAAGTATTATTAGAGCTTCAATCTATAGGTCCATAAGGTCCCGTTGTTAGCTCAATAAAAATTAATGAAAATCAAATTAATTTTGGATTAATTTGAATTGTTCAAATTAATTAGAGGGAATTAATTATATAAGATATAATTAATATAATGTATATGATGCTTATAAAATAAAATTTTGATGAGAGAAATAAATATTTGAATATGACTCAAATATTAATTATATGTATGTGATTCATATAAAAACTATAGATTAAAATTAATATGAATATTATTCATATCAATACTATATATTATATAAGAGAATGATGAATTATAGGTTATATTATATGTGATATGATATAAACTATATGTCATATGTTATATGTGATATAACATATAGTTTAATATTTATATATTAAGTTAGTTAATATATATATAATTAAAATTCAAATTATTTGAATTTTGGAAATTAAAAAAGGAGGGAGAGGGAGTTATTTTGATTACTTCTCTCAATCCTATTTTTTCTCTCAATTACATGAAACACAAGGAGTTTCATAAGTGTTCAGTTATTGATCATCTTCATCTTCACCCAACAAGCTTTCTTCGTGTTTTTGCTTTCTCAGAAAATTCTTCTCCCTTTTACCAAAATGAAGAAAATAGAAGCCCACACGTTCTCTATTGATTTTCATCCTTGAGAATTACAAGGAAGATTTTTGGCTGCACTGTTCATTGTGTTCGTGGTGCCGAATTCGGGAGAACAAGAGAAGCAGTGGATTGTTCGTGCTGTTAGAGAAGAAATGCAAAGAAGTGAGACTTCAAAGATAAGTTTCTATTTTTCCCTTTCTTCTATATAAATCTCAGTAGAAGAAGCATACTTAGTTAATTTTTATTTATCGTAGTTTCTGTCCCTCTGAATTTTATGTTCTATAAATCAAGACACAATTGTATTTATTTACTTCCACTTCAAGGAATTCAAATCCCTTCAATTGGTATTAGAGCCAGGTTATATCTCTGATTTTCGTTTTTGAACTTCAATTCAAAGTTTTGGTGGGATTTGTACACTGCATTTATGTACACCGCATACAGTGTAAAGCTATGCTTTAACAACTCAAAAGCCAGCGTAGCTATGATGTATGCAGCATAGCACCATGTTGTAGGAAAGGAAAAGCCAGCGTAACGAAGTTGGCCTAGAGCGTCGTTACACGCCAAATGTGATGCGCGCACGTCAAGCATCTCCAATTCGTGGCTTCAAGCGTGGATTGAAGCAGTTTTAGCATTTTTTTATTATTAATTTGTAATAATTAATTTATTATTTGTATTTTCATTAATTAAATTAATATATAGTTTATAGTAATTTAATTAATGTTTAGGACACCAATTTTCGGTCCTATGTTGCTTTTATTATTTTGTACATGTGATGTATGATTTTTTTTTTTTTTTTTTACATAGCATATTGTATGCCATATAGTATAAAAATCCCACCATAGGATAAACATTTTTGCATGCATCATTTTTAATATAAGTGTTATATTACGAAGTTACATGATTTAATTAATCATGCCCATGCATCATATTTAATATAATTGTTATATAATACGAATGCATGCATTAATAACAGTATAAAAATCCCGCGATAGGATAAACATTTTTCCATGCATCATTTTTAATATAAGTGTTATATGATAAAGTTGCACGATTTAATTAAGCATGCCCATGCATCATATTTAATAAAATTATAATATTTTATGAATGCATGCATTAATAATATGTTCGTGCTTCATATTATATTATAATTATTCTATATATAGTTGTTGATGATGGACTATGATTTGTTTATTACTTTATTATATAAATGTTATGTATAATGTAATGAAAATGGAGATACATGAAGCATGATACCACTTTAGAAAAATATAATTATTTTTTTTTTTCAGTATGTCATTAGATGCATGTATAGGTTTTAAATGTTTCATTAAACTTTATAAGTGATAAGTTAGTTAAATTAGAATTAAAATCTATATTAAGAGTTGCACGCAAACATAGGTTCAATTAATTTTAAGTGATTTGAAATTTATTTCACATAGACTTATGTTAATCATATTTCTAATAAGATTAGAAATAGGTTTAATCTTTTAATTTTCTTTTAATAGGATTAAATTGGAGTAAATAAAATATTAAATTTATAACATAATTATCTATAAAGGACCTATGTCTAAGGAAGCTTCTATCTAGGCTGTGGTATTTAAACTGACGGAAACGGAATGCCCTTACCTGAAAATTGACCTAGAAGGTGAATTAGATAAATTTTTTATAAGCATGCAATGAATGATTAAGTTTTATTAAAGTGTTTAATAAACAAGAATCATTATTGTTAAACTATCCAATATAAGTGTTATATTGGGCAAATTTAACAATCACTTAGGAAAATTATTAGTTAGGTTTTTCTATTTTAATGAACCCTACGTTTCTCCCTAAATAGTTCACACCATGAGATCTATGCTCGGTCTCAAAACACCTTTGCTTCTGTCATGATGTTTGCATAGGTCAATACCAAGGTGAATGAAGAGAGTGTTTATAGTAAGTGGAAGAGGGATGTGTGTCAACACATCCCACCTCTCCTTTATTGATTCATTGAAAAGTTTCATGCTCGGCCTTGAGGCATCTTTGCTTGTGTCCCCCAACTGATGGCATTTTGCATAAAATTTTACATAAAATCCAAAAATGGATAGGATTTCTTTAGTTTTTGCCCCCATTGATTTTTTCCTACAGTTGCCTCATTGGGGAGGTACTCTAGAGTCTAAAATAAAGGGTTACACTTACAAAAAAATTGTTAAGTAATTTAATGATTTCTTGACCAAATAATGGTGACTACTCATTATAGGGATAAGAGTTGTTGTAGTTGATGGTTGAGATTGTCTCAATTCAATGAAGGGCTAATTGATCACCCTATGGTGGCTTTTATCCTAATTCACTGAAGCATCATTGCAACATAGATGTCAAATAGGATACATCAGAATTTTACTAAATTGATTGATTTTTCATGGGCAATATCTTAATAACTAATATAAATAATTTTATGTTTAAGCAAACTTCAAAATGACTAGAGCTACATTGAATTTGCTAAGTGCTGACAAACTAAACAATGATAATTATGCTAGTTGGAAGAACATTATAAACATTGTGGTAATTCTCGATGACCTGAGGTTTGTTTTCATAATGTATGAATAGTTTTGTTAATTAGACATGTTTTCAAAAGTTGTTTTGAAAATGTGCTCAACATTAAATATATAGATTTTTGTGTATTAAAGGTTAACACATTTACTACTCAACTGTGAGAGTATAAGGATTAATGAATTCAGAAATAAAGACAAATTTTATTCTCCTGAAGGATACATGACTTTGATTTTTAGAAATGAAAGTTACGGGTAATTCTCTAAGAGTTAGAGTTAAATTATTATTACTTGTCAAAAGTCTAGCTTCTCATGTAGATGTGTCATTAAACCTTATTAGATAAGGTTATCTAACCAATGTTTGACTTTCTGTCTTTGACCCAAGTGGTCTTATGTTAGAAAGCATAAGTCTGATTTCATAAATAATCCATTAATATGATCGACGAGTATTTATGAATAAATGTATCCTGTTCCAATTCAACTCATGTCTTATTTTTCTTTTAATGTTCAAAAGAAATTAGACTAAATTTTAAATCACTTAGGCAAGTGTATTCTGACATTATGATCTGATCATAATTAGTACCGAATATTTAATGTACTAAGCCTAATTGACAAAGATGAGATGAGATCTCACTTGGAGCATTCAGTATAATTTGTGGGACATTTTGCTACAGGAGAAATACGACCTTATTCAACTTAGTACATTTTATGTTCTCTGTTGAACTAAGTTCTAATGGTTTTAAATTACACTAATGTCTGACTTCATTAAGGTAATGCGAAATAGATTGCATTGTTTTGAATGTTATTTCTGCCAACATGTTTGCGAAACATTGTTGTATCATGGAAGTGTTATAAAAACTTGTTTATGGCATTTCATATTTCGAGGAGCTGTTGGCTATGTTCATTGTGTTCATGGTCGTGAGTTTCCAGTCGTTGCGTTCGAGTGTTATTGTGGACGCATTGTAGATTGTTCGAGGGATTCTTAGAGAATGTTTCTGTAAAGGTATGCATCCTCTATCCCTTGTATCATCCTTTAGCATGTTGTAATTTCTATATAATCATAACCTGTTAGTTTCCGTTTTAGACTATAATTGATTGTGTTCACTCAAATGGAATTTGGAACATCCCTTCTACAGCTCATGGAAATCCTCGTGTTTGATTTCCTTCAATTGGTATCAGAGTCAAGCTATTCTGACATTCCAAATTACCATTTCTGTATTGAACTTCTTTTACAGTCGTGGTGGGTTTTAAGTTTTTATGCATTGTGTTTAAGAGTTAAATGCATTTGCGGATGTGTTGATGAATGTTTACGGGATGGTTGCCTCTATTTAAAGCTTTCTTTAAGATTACAAAATGTTAATTTGTAAAGGTCCCTAAGTTTTTTGGCATAATTAACAAGCAATCAAGTATGTATTCAAAGTGATTGAAGTTTATTGAGTCGTTTGTGATGAAGATTCGAAGCATGGAGATGCAGTTCTCATCGAGGAAAAAGACCAAAGGTTAGTTGTATCGTGTAGCCTAAGGTAAATGATCGTTGAAATTTGGCTAAACGATTGTGTAGAAATGTTCTGCCCGATCGTGTAGTATTTACTAAACAATCATTTAGCTAATGCTAAACAATGGGGTAAGAGTTTTCTCTATCGCGTAGCATTGGTTGCTAGATCACGTGGATACTGGAGGCAAACGATCGCGTAGAGCATTTGATACTCGTCGTTTAATAAAAGGCGCGCGCTTTAAACGATCGTGTAGCTTAGCATGCTTCTTCGCATAGTCACTGACTACACGATCACCTGGTATATGATATCTTGATGCTTACTCCACGATCGTTTAGACGATTTTTCTTCACCGCATCGTTGTCGTTTAGTCAATCGCTTAAGGCTTGTGTTGTATGATGCGCGCTGCACGATCGCATGCTTTATGCTTCATCGCATAGTCAAAGGTGCCATGATCGTTGCTAACGATTGTTATGCGTCATACAGCGTGCTAAACGATTGAGTAAGCATCTACTCTCTCGTGTAGGTGATCACAAGGATTTGGTACACGATCAAGGAGACGCGTTTTCTTCGCTCGGACGGTTCAAGGCCCGGATCGCCTGTTAAACCAGTGACTCATTGTGCTTTGTAATAGTTTGCTTTGGTTTTTTAGGATTGAGGCTAATAATCCCGATTCATCAACTTTTACTTAATGTACATGAGATGTATGTTGTTTATATGCCATAATGTATGACATATAGATTTAAAACCCACCTTAGGTTATGCATTTTATTCATGCATCATATATTATAAGTGTTATAATATAGTTAGAGGAGTGATGAAATTACAAGAAAGCATGTGCATGCATCATGAAATATAAGAGTTATATTTATGCATGCTTTAAGCATATTCATGCATCATCTTTATATTATAAGATTTATAGTATAAAGGTGTATGGAAGCATGTATGCTAGGTTCATTGCTTTGTTATATAAGTGTTATATAAAAGTAGAAATGAATGAACAATGCATGGGGCATGAAACTTAGACTTGTTTATAAAAGTTATGAATGCCTTATATGTGTTGCTTTGCATTGTGCTTGATTTTGGTTGTTTCTTGTTATAAGTTTATAATGGAAATTAGAACTAAAATCAATAAGAAAGAGTTACATGCGAACTTAGGTGAACTCATGTTTTAAAAGGGGTTTTAAAATTGGATTGAGATAGACCTAAGTTCAAGGTTCTAATGAGATTAGATACCTAAGTTTAATCTTTTAAATCGGTTTAATAGGATTAAATTGATTTCCATAAATGATTAAATTTATACTAAATCTATCTATAAGGGACCTTTTGTCTAAGGCACGTTCTGTCTAGGCTGGGGTACTTAAGTTGACAGAAACAGAACACCCCTACCTGAGAACCTACCTGGAAAGGTGAATTAGATAGATTTGCTACAAGCATGCGACAGATGATCAAAGACTTCGTTAAAGAGTTTTATAAATGATGATTAAAAGTTGTTCAACTTTCCAAGGTAATTGTTACTCTTAAGCAAACCTAAAAAGTCACTTAGTTAATGATTCCACATTTCTCCCTGAATGTTCACGCTGTGAGATTCATGCTTGGCCTCATGGTGCCCTTGGAGCATCCCTCTTCAGATAGTGTTTGCATGATCTGATCGTGGTGAAGCATCCCCTTTCAGATGGCTTTTGTGCAATTGAGCAAGTGGGAGATGGAAGAACGTATCGTATAGGTCGATACCCAATCATTTAGGAAAAGCTAAGCGATCGTCTAGCAAAAGTTATGCAATCGTTTAGCTCATCACTTAGCTGAGTGTCAGTCGCCTACTAACACTACACGATCGTTTACCTTACTCCAAGCTATCGCTTAGTAAATCCAATTTACTTGACAACTTCCATGAGAATTTGTCCGAGAAATTAGGAAAATATTTTTCCTTTTAATTCACGGTTGCTATGAAACCACCAATAACCTCCCACTCAATTGGTTATTAGAGAAAAAGAGTTAATTATCCAATAATTAATATTATTATAAATATAAATGATAACTAACTTACCATATTATATTTATAACCTATAGTTTTAATATTTCATCTCATGAAACATATAAACTATAGCTCTTTTTCTATTCCATGGTACTTAATGTAAATCTCATTTACATTCATCCTTCACTAGATGTATCTCATACATCATATCGATCATATCATATATAATCGAATTACCTCTTGTCAATTTGAACATTTCAAATCAACACCAAGAACTAATCCTCAACTGAATCCATTGAGCTACTAAGGGGACTTTATGAACCTGTAGCTCAAAGCTCCAACGGTACGTAAATAACTGACTAAACTCTTTAGTCATGGGATCCATCATCCGTTAACTGCCAGGCACTCCAGTAAAGACCGACAGCTGAACTCTCCTTACCATAAATATATTATGTGTTCATCTTAAACAATCAAATGTGCGACAAACCTTCACATATCGCTCGTAAGTACAGCTCGGCCAATAACCATTATGCCCCTGTAGTCAGATCTAACTTCTTAAGTACCACTAATGCCTCTAATGAACATAAGTCATAGTCCTACTATGACTGAGTCCTCTCTTCCAAAGAGAAGTTGTGGCCACTATGTTCAAGCCCCGGAATCAGCTCTTAAGGGAGCAATCTCTCTACTTATCCCTAATTTAGCAAAAGACTGAATTTCATCTTGTGTAAGTGAGTTCCCAGCTCCTATATCAGAAAAGTCTCCAAAAAGATAGGCATGTTGAGTTGGCAATCTTGCCACTCACCCATACTAATCAAAGGACCACCCTTAAAGGCAGAAGTTCCTAAAACACTCAGGATTGAGGTCGTGTCACCTATGGTCGTTTAGATGAGATGTAAGTCTCTAGTATCAATGGCGTTATATACAAAGTCTAGTCATCTCGTGGTCTGGTCTTATACAAACTCTTTGTATAGAACACCCCAGCTCGTACGTCTCCATATGAATGGTCAGGATCTACCATCTGTAGTAGTTTACAATACTTGCAAACCTCTACAAAGCGGGCCGTATCTGTAGTGTCACCAGGATCAGGCATCCCACCTTAATCCTTATACTACATACCTATTTACGTTATCACTTAAAGCATGATCCACTTGTAAATCACATATACATGCTTAAGTTTACATAAGATAACCATGGAGCTTTATTTATTGCATATGAGAAAACGCAAGAATGAAATAAAAGTTATTTTATTCATAAAACAATGTGTATCATTACAAACAACGAGACTCCAGGAGAATTAGGACACCAATCCCAACAATCTTCCACTTGTCTTAATGCCTCGGGAGACTACTGTACAATACAATAAAAAACATGAACAATATACAATAAATTAGGGCATACCCCAGTATCATCTTCCACTTTTCCTAGATAAGATGCTGCATGTCCCACAACCCAGACTCTCAAGGTGACCCTCGAACACTTTAGCAATCAAAGCCTTTGTAAAGAGATCAGCAATGTTGTACTCCGAAGCGATCTTCGTGACTATCACATCACTGCGATACACAATCTCCCTGATCAAGTGGTATTTTCGCTCTATATGCTTACCCCGATGATGACTCCAAGGCTCCTTTGAATTTGCCACAGCCCCGCTGTTATCACAATAATGAGTGATAGGCAAATCCATATTTGGAACAACTTCCAAACCTGAAAAGAATTTCCTCAGCCAAACAACCTCCTTAGCTGCTTCACAAGGGGCTACATATTCGGCTTCCATAGTGGAGTCCGCGATGCATCCTTGCTTGATGCTTCGCCACACTAAAGCCCCTCCATTTAGAGCGAAAACTGACCCCGATATCGATTTGTGAGAATCTCTATATCAGTCTGAAAGTCAGAGTTCGTGTATCCTCCGAATATACTTGAGGATCATCTTGACTGTCTTCGAGTGATCAAATCCTGGATTGGACCAATACCAACTGACAATCTCAACTGCATAGCAAATGTCGGGTCTGGTACACAACATTGCATACATTAAGCTTCCTATAGCTGAAGCATAAGGAATTCATCTCATCTTCTCAACCTCTTGAGGTGTCTTAGGACATTGATCCTTTGACAAAACGATTCCATGCCTGAGGGGTAATAAACCCCTATTGGAATCCTGCATTCTGTACCTGATCGACATTTGATCAATGTACAATGTCTGAGACAGGGTTAACCATTTGTTCTTACGATCCCGAATGATCTGAATCTCTATAACATACTGTGCCTCACCCAAATCTTTCATTTGGAACTGGGCAGCTAGCCATTTTTTAATGTCAGTCAGATACCCTACACCATTCCCAATGAGTAGGATATCATCCACATACAGTACCAGGATAGCTACTGAGTTGTTGATGATCTTCTTGTAAACACAAGGCTCATCAACGTTTTGATCAAAGCCAAACGACTTGACCGCAGTGTCAAATCTGATGTTCCAAGATCTAGATGCTTGTTTCAACCCATGGATGGACTTATTAAGCTTACAAACTCTTTTCTCTTGATCTGGAACTATGAACCCCTCTGGTTGAGTCAAATAGATGGTCTCCTCAAGATTACCATTAAGAAAGACAGTCTTTACGTCCATTTGCCATATTTCATAATTATAAAATGTGGCTATGGACAGGAAAAGCCTGATAGAATTGAGCATGACAATAGGTGAGAAAGTTTCCTCATAGTCAACTCCCTCGACCTGGGTATAACCCTTTGCCACTAGTCTAGCCTTAAAAGTTTGCACCTTTCCATCTACACCTTTCTTTTGCTTATAGGTCCACTTACACCCAATAGGTCTTACCCCATCAGGTGGATCAACAAGCTCCCAGACGATATTGAAGTACATAAACTCCATTTCCTGGTTCATGGCCTTAACCTATTCATCTTTTTCAACATCCTCCATTGCTTTCTTAAAAGACAACGAATCCTCGACCCATCATTCGTAATGACGTTTTGGGCATCAGTCAAACCCATGTAGCGATTCAGTGGGTTCATAACCCTCCCACTACGTCGAGGAAGTCTCAACTCTTGAGCTGGTTGACTAGACGTTCCGACCTCAACAACTCTTGTTGATCTGTCGGTCTGTTCAACAACTCTTGTTGAACCCTCAACAGTCTCAGTCTCACTAGAGATCTCACGTAAAACGAGCTTACTTCGTGGCTTATGATCTCGGATGTGGTCTTCTTCCAAGAAGATAGCATTTGTAGAAACAAACACTTTGTTCTCACTTGGATCATAGAAGTATCTACCTCTTATTTCCTTAGGGTAGCCTACAAAGAGGCAAACCCTTGCGCGGTTCCAATTTCTTTGGGTTAGTCACTAGCACATGTGCCTGACAGCCCAAAATCCTAAAGTGGAGTAAATTACCTTTACGGCCCCTCCACAACTCAAAAGGTGTTTCAGAAACGCCTTTCGAGGGAACGTTGTTCAGGATATAACATGCATTCTCCACTAAAAAACCCCAAAACTAGTATGAAAGATGAGCATAACTCATCATAGACCAAACCATATCCAACAAGGTTCTGTTTCTTCTTTATGATACACCATTCTGCTGAGGTGTACCAGGAGCCGAGAGTTGGGATGCAATCCCATGTTTTATCACATAGTTCTGGAATTGAAGTTCATATACTCTCCACCACGATCAGATTGTAGTATTTTTATCTTCTTACCTAACAAGTTTTCAACTTCCGCCTTATACTTCTTGAATTTTTTCAAGGGCTTCAAACTTATGTTGCATTAGGTAGAGATACTCGTACCTTGAATAATCATTTATGAAAAAGATAAAATATTCATACCCACCCCGATCTCTAACATTCATTGGACCACGGAGGTCTGAATGTATGAGCTCCAAGGCTTCCTTGGCTTTGTAACCTTTTCCAGTAAAAGGTTGTTTGGCCATCTTGCCTCCGAGGCATGATTCACATACCAACAATGAGTTTTCTTCTAAATTCTTTAGAAGTCCACTTTACACAAACTTCTCAATCCCATTGAGGTTGATGTGACCTAATCTAAGATGCCAAACCTTTGGTCTTTTAGCTATTGTTGTCGTACTAAACATTTCAATGTTAAACAAGGCTTTTATGACTAATGGCCTTAGTACATATAAGTTACTTTCCATAGAACCTTAACCAATCTCCATTCTATTCTTGAAAATAAACACTTTATTTTCAGAAATGAGACTGTATACCCTTGTTCAATGAGACAAGAAACCGAGATCAAGTTCCTCTTAATATGAGGAACAACAAAAACATTATCTAGTAACAGATAATGTTTCTTATCAACAAATAACTTCAGCCTGCCTACAGCAACAACTGAAACAACCTCCTTCGTACCGACTCGTAGAGTTATCTCTCCCTGTGGCAACGTTTTCCAGGAACTAAATCCTTGGTAAGAGGAATGACATGATCGGTAGCACCCGAATCTAAGATCCAAGCAGAATGCAGTGGAAGTATCAAGGATCCATAAGCATTCTAATTCACTAATTTTGGTAAAAACTAAAGCATGTTCTTCATAAAAATGGGTTTTCAAAACATACCTTTAATGAACTCTCAAGAAAATGTTTGTTCAGCTACTGTCTTCACTAGATATCAACGTGAACCACCTCAAAACCTTCCCTACTATGCTCTTGGAGTTTTAGGTAGAGTTGTGGGGCTTAAGAACAGCTTGAAGATGTGAAGAAACAAGAAAAGCTCATAGCAGCAAATTGAAGACAGTTTCTTCTTCACCAAAATTTCTCTCAAAATTTTGTATTCTCTTTTCTTCTTTCTCTTCTCCAACAACTCCAATCTTCTTCATATATTTAGATAAACATGCAAAGTGATGGAGTGCAAGGCTTGCAGCTCCTGCTTGGAGAATCAAAGTAGAGGAGATAATGGTTTTTGTGTGAACATAAAGATGATGGTAATGGAGAAAATCCATTTTCCATTTTGTGCAACCATGCAAAACATTTTTCCATTTTCTTTTAAAATCATTTTAATTCAAAATTGATTTTCTTAAATTAATTTCATAAATTAATTTAATATCAAATATCAAATTAATTTTTGCACAATAATCATCTTCATATATTTAAATCATATTTAAATATTTATTCTCTTGTTCCGTTTAATTTGAACGTTTTAAATTAATTTCTCAAGCTGCCCTAAAGCTTACCCATTTATGAGCTAGTAAGGGGACCTTGCGGACCTACAGATCATAGGCTCCAACGATCCGAGATTAATCGGCTAAACTCATTAGACCGATCTAACCCCTATTCGTTAACTAATGGGTGATTCCACTAAAGCCCATAGTTGAACTCCCCTCACCGTAAATATATTATGTCCACTCGATATAACCATGATTAATAAGTTAACCCTCCACAGGTTACTCGTAATAACGTCTGGGTTGAATCTCTGTTTTACTCCTGAAATTACCTCTTGTTCCTTAAGTTCCATTGATCCCCTAATGAAAAATTGATTTGTGATCCAATCAACAAATTGAATCCCTCTAAGGCACTTGAGAAGGTGAGGCCTCTTGTTCAAGACCCAGAATCAGCACTTGAAGGGAACAACCTCTCTACTAACCCTAATCGGGTAGGAGTGAATTCCCTCTTGCACCCTATGTTCCTAGCTATTCATCTAGTCTTATCCCCAAAATGGTAAGCTTATTTAGCAGAGGTAATTGGTCTACTCTCACCGTTTACAGATCAAAGGATAATCCCGAACAAACACGAGTTCATAGTTAGCTCAAGATTAAGGTTAAGTTACCTAGGTAATCTCTTTGAAATAATCAGTCTTAAACAGTAAACAACGTTATAAAGTAAGAGTGACAGGTTTCGTGGTTCGATCTTGCACAAAACTAATTTGCACAGGACACCCCCACTTCTCATGTCTCAACATGCATGAATTAGGATCACTTCGTATGTAGTACTTTACAAAACTTTGTAACAACTACAAAGTAGGCCGCATCCAATAGTGTTACCAGAATAAAGTACCCAACCTTATTCATATACTATAGATCATTTTGACTATTTACTAGAACCTGATCCACTTGTATGTCTCCACATAAAGTTCAAGTACTCATATAATAGTCAAGGCACTTAGGTTTATTGAATTTCTAAAAAACAATATATTCAACAACAACTTTATCGAATTCTCAGAATAAGTTCTAATGTTTACAAACCACGAGTTTTAGGACATAAAACCCAATAGTTCCTAGGTAGGGGTGTTATGTTTCCGTCAACTTAAGAAACGCAGCCTAGCCAGAACCCGCCTTAGACAAAAGGCACCTTATATATAAATTTAAAACAAATTTAATATTTTATGCCAACCAATTTAATCCTATTAAACTAATTTTAAAAGATTAATCTAGGTTACTAAACTCTTTAGAACCACTTGAACTTAGGTCTATCTCAATCCAATTTTAAAACCCTTTTAAAAAACTTGAGTTCACCCTAAGTCCGGATGCAACTCTTTCTTATTGATTTTAAGTCTAATTTCCTTTATAACACGTATAAATGGAAACCAAAACCACAATGCTAAGCGAACACATGCAAGGCATTCATAACGCTTATAAACTACATACGTGTCATGCTCAATGCCTTGTCCATTCATTGCTACTTCTTTTATATAACACTTATACAAAACTGCAATGAAGCAAGCAAAGCATGCTTCAATTTACCCTTAGACTATAACATTTATAATAAAAGGATGATGCATGATAATGCTCACTGCATGCAAAAAATAACTCTTATATTTTATGATGCATGCGCATGCTTTCAAGTAATTTCTTCATGCTCGATTATAACATTTATAATACATGATGCATGAATAATTGCACAATCTAAGGTGGGTTTTAAACTATATGTCAAACACTTTGCCATATAAGAAGCATATATCACATGTATAATAAACAAATGTTGATGAACCAGGTAAAATTTCCTTAAAAACACAAAATTAAAGCTAACTATTACAAAACCAAGGAGTTTCCCGTTCAAACAGGTGAACCGGGTCTTGAACCGCTCGAGCAAAGCAACGCGTCTCCAACCATCGTGTACTAAACTCCTCATGATCATCTACATGATAAAACAAACACTTCGCTCTATCGCTTAACAACGTTCCCAAAGCTAAATGATCGTTTAGCAAATACTACACGATCGTGTACCTTTCACTAAGCAATGAAGCCCGAGGTACGCGATCGCTTAGCGCACTCCACACAACGTCCGCCTTACGTAATCGTCTAAACGAATACGATGTGACAAAGCACCATCACCTAAATGATCACTTTACGCTAGCACCTCTGTATTGTATACCACGCGATCGTGTAGGTTGTAACTAAGCGATGAGGCTTGCTAACTACACGATCGTCTAGTACGCGCCTTTTACTAAACGATGAGCACCACATGCTCCCACTACGATCAACTACCTTCAGCGTCTAACGCGATCGGGCAACCAACGCTACACGATAGAGAAAACGATTTACCCCATCGCTTAGCATTAGCTAAACGATCGTTTAGTAAATACTATACGATCGTATAGAAAAATCTACACGATCGCTTAGATAAGTCCCAATGATCGTTTACCTTAGGTTACACGATACGACCAACCCTTGGTCTTCTTCCTCGTTGAGAACCGCATCTCCACGTTTCGAAACATCATCATGAACGAATCGACTAACTCAAACTCTTTGAATTATAGACTCGATTGAAAGTTAATTACGCCCAAAAAACACAGGAGCCCTTACAAATTAACAGTTTGTAATTAAAGAAAGCTTTAACTAAAGGAAATTAAACCCGAAACATTCATCAACTCCAACCACAAATGCACTTAACAATTAAATACAAATGCAGAAACCCACCAAGACTGTAAAAGAAGTTTAAAACAGACTTCTAATTTGGAATATCAGAACAACCTGTCTCTGATACCAATTGAAGGAAATCGAACACGAGGATTTCCATGAGCAGTGGAAAGATAATTCCAAATTACAATCATATATGAACTTTACAATTACATTCATAAATAGAAACATACGGTTATGCATTAATCACAGAAATTACAGCATGAAAATACAAATGATCAAGAAAAAATGATACACACATTTGTAGACTCATGGCTAATGCCCTTGATCATGAACGCTCGATAACAACAACACAACAGCCATGAACGTTCGTCCAACACAACCGCTACACTGCACAAACATCGCGCACTCGAACTCAGCGATCGCTTTGGTCACAAACACCCCAACTACACGAACGGCCTCTACAAAACCTGGATGGTGTCGAGTTGAGTATGACAACACCAAGAAGGCTACCTTGGTATTCTTGGTGTGAGAATCAAGAGAGTGGGCTCTGTGTGGACTTAGTTTGAGGCAGAAGATGGAGGAAACAACAATCGTGTAAACGATTGAGCAAGGGAGAAGGCAAAACCTATCATACAGGTCGATGCCCAATCGTTTAGCAAAAGCTAAGTGATCGTCTAGCAAAAGCTATGTAATCGTTTAACTCCTCGCTTAGCTATGTGTCGGTCACCTACAAAACACTACACGATCGTTTAGCTTGCTCTAAGTTGTCGCTTAGTAAATCCTATTTACTTGAGAACTTCGATGAGATTATTTCCAAGAGAGAAAATCTCAAATTCAAAAAATTTAACATTCCTAAAATGAGGAAAACATTTTTCCTTTTATCTCACGATTACCATGAAATCCACCAGTAACTTCCCACTCAATTGGTTATTAGAGAAAAGAAGATAATTACCCAATAATTAATATTATTATAAATATAAATGATAACTAACTTACCATAATATATTTATAACCTATACTTTTAATATTTCATCTCATGAAACATACAAACCATAGCTCTTTTTCTATTCCATGCCACTTAATGTAAATCTCATTTACATTAATCCTCCACTAGATGTATCTCATACATCATGCCGATCATCTCATATATAATCGAACTACCACTTGTCAATTTGAACATTTCAAATCAACACCAAGAACTGATCCTCAACTGAATCCATTGAGCTACCAAGGGGACCTTATAGACCTGTAGTTCGAAGCTCCAACGGTACGTGAATAACTGATTAAACTCTTTAGTCACGGGATCCATCATCCGTTAGCTGTCAGGCACTCCACTAAAGACTTACAGCTGAACTCTCCTCACCACAAATATATTATTGTTCATCTTAACCAATCAACAGCGCGACAACCCTTCACAGATCGCTCGTAAGTACAGCTCGGCCAATAACCATTATGCCTCTGTAGTTACATCTAACTCCTTAAGTACCACTGATTCCTCTAATGAATATAAGTCATAGTCCTACTATGATTGAGTCCTCTCTTCCAAAGAGAAGTTGTGGCCACTATGTTCAAGCCCCGAAATCAGCCCTTAAGGGGAGCCCCTCGGAATCAACCATTAAGGGATCATCTCTGTCTTTATCCCTGCTACGACAAAGGATGAATTCCATCTTTGTGTAAGTGACTTCCCAGCTTCCAGATCAGACAAGTCCCCAAAAGGTAGGCATGTTGAGTTGGCAATCTAGCCACTCTCACCCATACTAATCAAAGAACTGCCCTCAAGGCAGGAGTTCCCAAAACACTCAAAGATTGAGGTCGTGTCACTATGGTCGTTTAGGTAAGATGTAAGTCTCTAGTATCAATGGCGTTATAATACAAAGTCTAGACATCTCGTGTGTCCGGTCTTATACAAACTCTTTTGTATAGGACACCCTCGCTCACATGTCTCACATGAATGGTCAGGATTACCATCTGTGTAGTAGTTTACAACACTTGCAAACCTCCACAAACAGGCCATATCCGTAGTGTCACCATGATCAAGTATCCCACCTTTAATCTTATACTACAGACCTATTTAGGTTATCACTTAAGGCATGATCCACTTGTTATATCACATATACATGCTTAAAGTTTACATAAGATAACCATGGAACTTTGTTTTTTGGATATGAGTAAATGCCAGAATGAAATAAAAGTTTATTTTATTCATAAAAACAATGTGTATTATTACAAAAAAAGAGATTCCGGGAGGATTAGGACACCAAATCCTAGAGATGTCAAATTTCCCGTGGGGCTCGCCCCGAACAGCGTGGGGATTCCCTATTAGGTGGGGAATGGAGGAGAGAGTGGAGGAAAAAAATTCTCCGTGAGCTAAACGGGGACGGGGATGGGGAATGTATTCCCCATCCCTGCCCTGATTAGCTTTTACATATTTATTAGTATAGTTATCTAATGTTATGTTATTATTATTATTGTATAAATATTAATCTTTAAATTTCAAATTTGATTATTTATTGGAAAGGATAATGAGTATATTTAAATTGAATGTTTAAATTAGATTATATATGTGAATAATTTTATTTTACTATTTATTCTTTCTACTAAAAAATTAATTAGCTTTTTTAGGCCAAAAATTGAGTAATTTATCTTTAAATTCAAATTGTCAAATAAAACTTAACCATAATAAAAAATTTAGTGATAAAGTTAATTATTTAATTAAAATTTGTTTACATTAGTGATTTAAATTTAATTGGCATTTAAAAAAAGGTAACAGGGAAAAATTCCCCGTGGGAACCCGATCCCCTCAAATTCCCGGGGAATCGCCGCCCCAATCCCCAGAAATTTCACGGGATGGAGAATGGCATCCTCCGGCCCCGCCCCCCCCCCCCTCAACCTTGGACATCTCTACCGATCCCAACAGTTTCTTCAAAGGTATTCATTCTCTATCCCTTGATCATCATTTAGCATGCTATAATTTATGTATAAGCATAACCTGTTAGTTTCCGTTTCAGACTGTAAACGATTGTGTTCACTCAAATAGAATTTGGAACGATCCCTTCCGCTGCTCATGGAAATCCTCGTGTTTGATTTATTTCAAATGTCACTTGAACAATATGTAGTTGACATACAGGTGGTTCATATTCATGTTACAACCTAAAAGGTTTGCAGTAAATATATGAAGATTGGGTGCCTTATCTTGGTAACACTGTGGATATGACCTACTTTGTAATTGTTACATCAGATATAAGTATTACAAACAATATGAACCATATTGTTCATATAAAGAAATATGAGTAAGGATATCTTGTATAAAGGATTTTATACATATACCGGACTACGAAATAATTAGTTTCTCTTTTTAACACCGTTACTTCAAGAAACTAATATTTCACTAAGATGACCATAGGAGACTTGACCTTAATCTTGGGTGAGTTGTGAACTCCTGTTTATGACGAAAGTCCTTTAGCCTATGTGGGTAAGAGTGGCTATGATAGTCGACTAAACGTCTACCATTTTTTAGGATTTGTCTAATTAAGGAGCTAGAAAACTACTACACCAGATGGAATTCACTCCTTCCCATTCCTTGAGAAAGTAGACAAATCGCTTCCTTAATAGCTGGTTCGGGGTCTTGAAAAATTAGGCCTCAACATCTCACTGGCCCAAGAGATGTTAGTTTATAGTTGGACTATAAACTATTTGTTCATAGAGGAATCAATGGTACTTAAGGAGTTAGATGTAACTGTAGGGTTAAAATGGTAATTTGTCCCAACTGTAGTTATGAGCAATTTGTGAAGGGTCGACTCGCTGTTGATTGGTTATATCCATGGACACAAAAATATATCTAAAGTGCGAAGAGTGTAGCTATCAGTCTTTAGTGGAGTGATCGGTAGTTAATGAATGTTAATTAATTGGATTAAACGAGTTTAATCAATTAGTCTCATATCATTGGAGCTTCTAATCTGTAGGTCCATAAGGTCTCCTTGCTAGCCCACAAAAGGATATTAACTAGGAACGATTTGAATTGTAAAAAATAAAATGAGGAAAAATTCTTTTAATGAAATTAATATATAATGGCTAATTATAGATATGATCTATAATCCAAATTATGTTAGAGAGATATATTTGAATAAGATTCAAATATTAGATGCATATGAATTAAATTCACAAAGAAATTTATATGTTAATTAACTCCATATGAATATGATTTAATATGGTTACTTAATTAATTAATTGGTTAAGAAATAATGGAAATTGGAGGTTAGCATAAATATATGATATTTATGATGATTAATTAAATGCATATTAAATAGGATTTAATATATTATTATTTAATTAATGTGTCAATTAATTAAATAAAAATTATTTAATTAATTAGCACTAGGGGCATAAAAGAAAATTCTTGGAGAACGGTTTAACCCTTCTCCATATAAATACATCCTTATAGCCATTTTAGTTAAGGTTTTGATAAGACACAAAAACCTAGCCTCCACCTTCTCTCTAACTTCTCTCTAGAATTCTCTATCCTTTTCCTCCTCAAAGTTCTTGGACACCACAATTTCAAATTATTTGAATCCTAGAGAATAGCAATGTAACCTCATTGGTGGTGTCCTTCTATGTTGGAGAAGTTCGACATTATTAACAAAGTGGAAGAAGAAAACTAGAGGAATCAACATAGGTAAGCTGTGATTTCTCATATTCTTCCTTTTTCAAGCATGCCTATGTTTTCTTTCAATGTTTATCCTGTTGGGAATGGTATCCTAATTCTCCCGGAGTCTCGTTGTTTTGTAAAGATACACATTGTTTCATGAATAAAATAAGTCTTATTTAATTATGGCATTTACTTATATCTAATAAACAAAGCTCCTTGGTTATCTTATGTGAACTTAAGCATGTATATGTGATATACAAGTGGATCATGCCTTAAGTGATAACTGATAACGGACAGAAATGCACGTTATTACAACGCAAATTCATAAAACAATGCAGGATTGCGATAATAAAAATATATAATATTGCGTCCAAAAGCATTAAGTTCACAATATTGCGGTCGCATGCGTCCATCGCATTAAAAAAGCTAATTTGAGTATTTTTGTTGAGAAAATGCATTAGCGCAAGGCAGAAATGCGATCCACAGAAATTAACGTCTGAGCGCATTAAGAGATTGCGTTGACGCAAGGCTATGCGATCAAATTGCGCTCACGAATATCTGCTCAAGAAGGTTGCCGTCATGGTGGGCACATTTGGGTGAAAAATATAATAAATCATGATGGGACAGAAAGCTGATGACGGTCAATTCTGAATTAAGTTGACAAGCCATTAACGATCTATTGTAGTAAGTACACTTAACTTTTCGATGACAAATATTCAGCGCATCAGATAGAGAATTAATACCATCCCATCAGTGCAATCATAAGAGAGAAGAAGCCTTTCACCTCGAAGCTCTATGAATACCAAAGGCCACTTTCAGTGAAGGAGTTCGTGCAGTTCGATAATTTTCTCCATAGATAGAAGTAGTCTTGTTCATAGTTTTCTTATACTTAGAAGGCGGAGCGAGAGAAGGGAAGAGATGCCGGAAGATCGCCCTAGTCAACTCGAAAGAGAACCCAGGAGGCGTGGAAAACAGAGAGAGGGCCGACACTTGTGAGAGCAAGATTATCTTTTGAGCAGAGTAGAGAAGAACAGTGTAAAAGCCTTGGGATGCAAGAAATTGCTACCAGGGTCTCTATTCTTATTCCGCATTGTCATTCTATATTTCAATTATATATCTATAAAATGGAACTTGCTTATCTACATTTGTTCACTCTCTTTAAAGCATGCATGAATAGCTAATCTATTGAATGGGTTGAGAAGAACTTAGCTAACATGACCCAGGATCTTCATTGCATGCGATCATCTTGTCTTATGTTGCGCCCAACACCCCTTTAGAGCTACTCGAGAGAGAGTCTAAAGAAAGAACCTAAGACTTGAGAGAGCTAGGTTAGAATCTAGACTCGAGAGAGCAAGATTAGATCTGCATAAGCAAGAGATAGGGACTTAGAGATAAGCTCTGTTTGCCAACATGCATCGCATGCACCCTAGAGATAGGTTATAGTAATATGATTTATATGTTGCATATTGTATGTCATATATATTTAAAATCTTACCTTAGGATAAACATGTTCATGCATCATGTCTAAATATAATTGTTATATTTTTTTTATGCATGATTGAATTAACATGCTCATGCATCTTAATATAAATGTTATATTATTTAGATATATGGTACATTAAGCATGTACATACATCAAACAATGTTATAACTGTTATAATGTATGATGGCATGATGGTTTTGATGATGCTTAATGATTGTTTAATATAAGAGTTATATTTTACAATGAAAAACGAATTTGCATTGAGCATGACATTGCTTACATTAATATAAACATTATAGTTAATCAAAGTCATCCTAATGCAAATGAAAAAGGTATTTGACAAATTCATTATTTTATAAAAGTTATAGGTTCAATGAATTAGAATTAAAATTAATGAAGAGTTGTATGCAACATCGGTCATAATTAATTTTAAATAGTTTAAAATTAATTCACCTAGACTTATGTTAAATGTGTTTCTAATAAGATTAGAAATAGGATAATCTTTTCTATTAAAACGAACTTGGTTAAAAAATTAAATTTATAAAATAATTACCCATAAGGGACGTTTGTCTAAGGAACGTTCTGTCTAGGCTAAGGTATTTAAGCTGACGGAAATAAAACACCCCTACCGGTGAACGGACCTGGAAGGTGAATTGGGCAAATATTTTATAAGCATGCAATAACTTATCAATTTTGTTAAAGAGTTTAATGAATGAGATCATATATTGTTACATATTAAAAGTGTTATATCGAACAAATTAACAAATAACTTAGCTAAAAATTAATTAGCCGGATTTTACTAAGTTAATAAACCTAAAAGGTAGAACACTTAATGGAAGGAAAAAGATGATATGTTGTTTTTCCACCCACACTCTCCCTAAAAGTTTACATGGTGAGATTCATGCTCGACCTCATGGTGCCCTCAGCGCACCCTCACTTAGGAAAGTATTTGCATGGGTCAATATCAAGGTGAATGGAGAAAGTGTTTATAGTAAGTGGGAGAAGGACATGTAACAACATATCCTGCGGTCTCCTTCATTAGTTTGTAATGTTTCTTTCATGCTTGACCTCATGATGCCCTGGGTACACCCTCCCTTAGGAAGGTATTTGCGTGGAGAAAGGGCATTACAAACTCTAGAAATGGTTAAGATTTCTATAATCAATTGTTTCAATCATGTTCTTCCCTGAGGCAAACTAGTTGGGGTAGGGTTATAGGGTTGAAAATGAAGGGTTACACTTACGATAAAACGTTAAGGCAATTAATGTTTTATTGACCAAATGAATGGAAACTAAATATTATGTGAATAAGAAGTTATTCTAGGATAATATTTTATTGAGAGTGTTTCACTTCAGTGATAAGAATAACTGTACACCCTGAGTTGGCATTTATTCCAAATCACTAAATGTATCATTACAAAATAAATAATGTTGGATTCATTATTAGTTGTTTTTTCTTAACTGATTTGATTACAATGAAAAATGAATTTTTTGCATAAGTGTCTAATATAAGTAATCTGTGTTGTATAAGCATGTCTAGCCCAATCGTTACTTTGCTTGGTGCTGAAAAATAATTGGAGAAAATTATACAACATATAAAAATACGATGAATACGATTTTGGTAGTGGATGACCTCATGAAGGAATGTCCTCCAGCCCCTAGGCCTAACGCATCACAAATTGTTCGTGATGCTTATGAGAGATGGACCAAGGCCAATGACAAGGCAAATGTCTATATTTTGGCAGGTTTATCTGAAGTCTAGGCCAAAAAGCATGATACCATGATCACTGAATGCCAGATCGTGGACTCATTACATGACATGTTTGGAAAACTTTCCTCACAAGCCATGGATGATGCTCGTACGTTCATCTTTACTACATGGATGACTGAAGGATCGTCTATTAGGGAACATGTTCTTAACATGGTGAACCATTTCAACATTGCTGAGATGAATGGAAGTCTCATAAATGAGCAAAGTTAGGTGAGTTTTATCATGCAATCACTGCCGAATAGCTTTATGCAATTTCGTAGCAACTGTGTTATGAACAAAATTGACTACAACCTCACTACCCTCCTTAACGAGCTACAGAGTTTTGAGTCTTTTATGAAAGCCAAAAGAAATAATGGGGAGGAAAATGTTGCTTTCTCAAAAAAGAAAAAGGTCAACAGAGGTTCGACCTCTAGAACTAAATATGTGCCTTCATCTTCATCTGGTGTGGAGAAATGGAAAAAGAAGAAAGGTGGAAAGGGGAATAAAGCCACCACTGCTACTATTACCCAAAAGAGCAAAAAGGTCAAGATTGCAAAAGGAACCTATTTTCACTACAACCGAGATGGGCATTGGAAAAGGAATTGCCCAAAATATTGGGCGAAAAAAAGAAGGAAAATGAAGGTAAATATGTTCTAGAAACGTGTTTAGTGGAAAATGATAACCATGCTTGGATACTTGATTCAAGAGCCACTGACCACGTTTATATTTCTTTGCAGGAAATTAGTTCTTGGAGACAGCTAGCAGTGGAAGAGATGACTCTACGGGTTGGAACAAGAGAGATTGCCTCAACGGTTGCAGTTAGGAGTTTGAAGTTATTTTTTAATCAAAGTTTATGTTGTTAGACAATGTTTACTATGTTCCTAATTTTAAAAGGAACTTGATTTCAGTTTCATGTTTATTGGAACAATTTTTTAATGTATCTTTTAATCGGGATAAAGTGTTTATTAAAAAAATGATATTGATATTTGTTCTACAACATACGAAATCAACTTATATGTACTAAGATCATTAATATAAAGAACTATCCACAATATTGAAATGTTCAACACTACAACCACTAAAACTAAGAAAAGAAAATTTTTCTCCTAAAGAAATTGCTCATCTTTGGCATCTAAGACTAGGTCACATTAACCTCAATAGAATTGAATGGTTGGTTAAGAACAAACTTCTAAACGAGTTAGAATAAAAATCTTTACCCATATGTGCATCTTGTCTAGAAGGAAAAATGACAAAACGACATTTTACTAGAAAAGGTTATAGATTCAAAGAACCCTTGGAGCTTATACACTCAGGCCTTTGTGGTTTGATGAGTGTAAAAGCCAGAGGAGGGTTTGAATATTTTGTCACTTTTATGGATGACTATTCAAGATATGGGCATGTTTAACTGATGCAACATAAGTCTGACACACTTGAAAAGTTCAAGGAGTATAAGGCTGAAGTTGAAATTTTGTTAGGTAAAAAGATTAAAATGCTTCGATCAGATCAAGGTGGAGAGTACATGGGTATTGAATTCCATAACTATTTGATAGAACATGGAATCACATCTCAACTCTCAGCACCTGGTACACCTCAATAAAATGGTGTATCAAAAAGGAGAAATAGAACCCTGTTGGACATGGTTCGCTCTATGATGAGTTATGTTTCTCTACCTATCTCGTTCTGGGGTTATGCAATGAAGACTGTGGCTTACCTCTTAAACAAGGTTCCATCAAAAAGTGTTACCTAAACACCTTTTGAATTATGGAGAGGTCGTAAAAGTAGTTTATGGCATTTCAGGATTTGGGGATGTTCAGCATATATGCTTGTGGAAAATCCAAAGAAATTGGAACCACATTCCAGATTATGAATATTTGTAGGTTATTCTAAAGAAACGAGAGGTGGTTTGTTCTTCAATCCAAAAGAAAACAAAGTATTTGTATCGAAAAATGCTACGTTCCTATCGAACGTCATGCCTCAGCAATCTCCTCGAACAGTAAGGAGTAACGCTCAACCCTCGAACAGTAAGCAGACACCACAACGAGGCTACCTTGGTACTCTTGTTGAGATAATACAAGAGTTATGGGCTCTATATGGATTTGGTAAAGGGAAGGAGGAATTGACAGATCGTATAGATGATCGAGTAAGGGGAAGATGACAGAAGTCTATCGTATAGACTGGGTACTCGATCGTTTAGTAAGTGAGTGTCTGTCGTATAGAAAACTCTATGCACAATCGTTTATGCTCTCAAGCTATCGTATAGCTATTTCCTTCTGTGCATATGATTATTAATCACTTATTGGCCGCATAATGAAAAAATGAAAACGATTTTCATTTTATCCATCAGTTACCATAACTGATCACAACTTCCCACGAAGTTGGTTATTAGGAGAAAAAATTGAAACCAATGATCCCATAATTGATTTAGTTACAAATAAATAATATATTCATAACCTATAGTTTTAATATCACATCTCATGCAATATATAAACTATAGTTCTTTTCCTCCTTTATGGCATTTAATAAAAATTTCTCCAATTAATGTATATCTAATACATCAAATCAATTATATCACATATAATTGAAGCAATTATATCATATATAATCAAATTTTCTCTTGTTAATTTGAACACTTCAAACTAACCCAAAAGCTAATTCTCAACATGAATCCATTGAGCTACTAAGGAGACCTTATAGACCTGTAGCTTGAAGCTCCAACGATACATGAATAACTGACTAAACTCTTTAATCACAATATCCACCATCCGTTAACTGCCAGGCATTCCACTAAAGACCAACAGTTGCACTCTTCACACTACATATATATTTCTGTGTCCATTGGATATAACCAATCAATAGTACGATGACCCTTCACAAATCGCTCGTAAGTACAACCGGACCAATTTACCATTTTTTCCCTATAATTACATCTAACTCCTTAAGTACCATTGATTCCTCTAATGAACAACATATCATAGTTTTGCTATGATTAAACCCTTCTCGAGCCAAGAGAAGGTGTGGCATCACATTGTTCAAGCCCCGGAATCAACCCTTAAGGGAGAAATTTATCTACTTACCCCTGAATCGAGGAAGGAGTAAATTCCGTCTTATGTAGCTGAGTTCCCAGCTCCCCAATCAGACGAATCTCCAAAGTGGTAGGAGTCGGTGATCTGGCCACTCGCACCCATGCAAATTAAAGGATCGCCGTCATAGGCAGGAGTTCCCAACTCACTCAGGATTAAGGTCATTTGTCATGAACGACATTATAAAACAAGACTAAACATTTCGTAGTCCGGTCTTATATAAACTTTTTTGTATAGAGCATCCCCGCTCGCATGTCTAATACATGAATGGTCAGGGTCAGACCATTTGTAGCACTTTACAACACTTGTAACATCTACAAAGTAGGCCACACTCATAGTGTCATCAGGATAAGATTTCCCTCCTTTATCCATATACTACAGACCATTTAGGTTATCATTTAAAGCACGATCCACTTGTATGTCTCCACACACATGCTTAAGTTACAATGATAACCAGGGATCTTAGTTTATTGGTTTATGGTTAATGCAACTAAATATCTCATATTTCATAGACAGTAATGAATAAAATATCTCATATTATTACATCACAAATAGTTTGTTCATACAGGTGTTTACAAACTACAGGACCCTGCGAGATTTAGGGCATCAACCCCAACAAAAACCACATTAGAGAACATAAGAAACGAGCCAAATCGTATTAAATGAAATTTCCAAAGAAACTATTGAAACTTCAACAAAATTTGTTGAAGAGGCAAGCACTTCAACAAGAGTTGTTGAAGAATGTTGCTTCATCTAGGCAAACACATCATTCTCGAGTGTTGAGAGAGCCTCAACGTAGTAGGAGGATTGTAACCCAATCTACTTGTTGTTTGGGTTTAACAGAAATTCAAGCCGTCATATTAGATGATAAGGTTAAGGATCCATCATCTTACAAGAAGGTAATGGTTGATGTTGACAAAGATGAATGGATTAAAGCTATGGATCAAGAAATGGAGTCTATGCACTCCAATTCTGTCTAGGAACTTGTAGATCAACCTAATAGAGTAAAACCCATAGGTTGCAAATAGATCTACAAGAGGAAACTAGGTGTAGATGGAAAGGTGCAAACATTTAATGCTAGACTAGTAACAAAGGGTTATACCAAGGTTTAGGGAGTGGACTATAAAGACACTTTCTCATTTGTTGCTATGATAAAGTCTATATGGATTCTCTTATCAATCACTGCATATTATGACTGTCATATATGGAAAATGGATGTCGAGACTGCCTTTTTGAATGGTAATCTTGGCAAAACCATCTATGTGAACCAACCATAGGGATTCATTGAATAATGTCAAGAGCAAAAGGTTTGCAAGCTTAATCAGTCCATTTATGGATTGAAACAAGCATCTCGATCTTGGAATGGAAGGTTTGATACTATAGTCAAATCTTATGACTTTGATCAAAATGTTGATGAGCCTTGTGTTTACAAGAAGATCATCAATAGTTCAGTAGTTTTTCTTTTGTTGTTTGTAGACGATATCCTACTCATTGGGAATGATGGAGTTTACCTGACTACCATTAAAGAATGGCTAGTTGCTCAATTTCAAATGAAAGATTTGGGTGAAACACAATTTGTTCTAGAGATCCAAATTATAAGGGATATAAAGAACAAATCACTAGCATTGTCTCAGGCATCCTATATTGACAAAGTGCTTGTCAGATATTCGATGCAAAATTCCAAGAAGGGTTTGTTACCTTGCAGGCATGGAATTATCTTGTCTAAGGAACAGTATCCTAAGACACCTCAAGAGGTTGAAAATATGAGACGGATTCCCTATGCATCTGCAGTGGGTAACCTGATGTATGTCATGTTATGTACTAGACCTGACATCTACCATGCAGTAGGAGTAATCAGTGGATATTAATCCAATCCAGTATTTGATCATTGAATAGTAGTTAAAGCTATTTTCAAGTATTTTAGAAGAACGAGAAACTATATGCTTGTGTATAGAGCTAAGGATTTGATCCTTACAAGATATACTGACTCTGATTTTCAAACTGATAAGAATTCAAAGAAATACACATCAGGATTAGTGTTCACTCTAAATGGAGGAGCTATAGCGTGATGGAGCATTAAGTGAGGTTGTATTATGGATTCCACCATGGAGGTTGAGTATGTAGCTACCTGCGAAGCTGCTAAAGAAGTCGTATTGCTTAAAAAATTTCTCACCGATTTGGAAGTTGTTCAAAAAATGTCCTTGCCCATCACACTTTATTGTGATAACAATGGTTCTATGGCAAACTCCAAGGAGTCTCATAGCCACAAATGTGGAAAGCATATAGAGCACAAGTATCATCTTATTAGAGAAATTGTACAATGGGAAGATGTGATCGTCACAAAGATTGCCTCGGGGCATAATATTACCAATCTATTTACAAAGGCTCTCATGGCTAAAGTATTTGAAGGTCACCTGGAGGGTCTGGGTCTATGAGATATGAGTCATCTAAGCTAGGGCAAGTAGGAGATTTTATTGGGTATATTGTATGCCTTAGTTCATTATATTGTATATTGATACTTTACCTTCCCACTCGTCTTTCATTATATGTTGATATATTCGACTAGCTTTGGACAAGTGGGAAATTATTGGGATTGATGTCCTAAATCTAGTGTATCTCGTAGTTTGTAGTTTTTGTTAACAAAAACTATTTATCTAATAAAATCAGAGGTATTTTATTTGAAATTTAGACAACATTAATCCAATCCAATAAACTAAGATCCGAGGATATATGATGTCATTTTAACAGTATGTAGTTAACATATAGGTGGTTCATGTTCAAGTAATAACCTAAAAGGTTTGCAGTAAATGGATGATAAGGTTGGGTGCCTTATCCTGGTAACACTACGGATACAACCCACTTTTGTAATTGTTACATGAGATGTAAGTGTTACAAACAATATGAACCATATTGTTCATGTAAAGACATGTGAGTGAAGATATCCTATATAAAGGAGTTTATACGTAGATCGGACTATGAAATAATTAGTATCTCTTTATAACACCGTTACTTGAAGAAACTAATATTTCACTAGGATGACCATAGGAGACTTGATCTTAATCTTGAGTGAGTTGTGAACTCCTGTTTATGACAACAGTCTATTGATCTATATTGGTGAGAGTGGCCATGATAGCTGACTCAACAAGCCTACTATTTTGGGGATTTGTCTAATTAGGGAGCTAAGAACATAGCTACACAAGATGGAATTCACTCCTTCCTATTCCTTGGGAAGATAGACAAATTCCTCTCTTATAGTTGGCTCCGAGTCTTGAACAATGAGGCCTCAACCTCTCACTAGCCCCAGAAGTATTAGTTTATAGTTGGACTATAAATTGTTTGTTCATTAGAGGATTCAGTGGTACTTAAGGAGTTATATGTAACTGCAAGGGTAAAACGGTATTTTGACCCAACTATAGTTATGAGCAATTTGTGGAGGGTCGACTCACTGTTGATTGGTTATATCTAGGACACAGAAATATATCTACAGTGCGAAGAGTGCAGCTATCGATATATAGTGGAGTGATCGGTAGTTAACGAATATTGATTAATTGGATTAAAGGAGTTTAACAATTCATCTCAAATCATTAGAGCTTCTAATTTGTAGGTCCATAAGGTTCTCTTGCTAGCTCACAAAAGGATATAAACGAGGAATTATTTGAATTGTTCAAATCAAATGAAAAAATTTTATATTAATGAAATTAATATATAATGGTTAATTATGGATATGATCTATACTCCAAATTATGTAAGAGAGAGATATTTGAATAAGATTCAAATATTATATGCATATGAATTGAATTCATAAAGAAATGTATACATATAAATATGTGATATTTATATGTTAATTAACTCCATATTAAATATAATTTAATATAGTTACTTAATTAATCAATTGGTTAAGAAATAATGGAGATTGGAGGTTAGCATAAATATATGATATTTATGATGATTAATTAAATGTTATTAATAGGATTTAATATATGGTTATTTAATAAATGTGTCAATTAATTAAATAAGAGTTATTTAATTAATCAGCACTAAAGGCATAAAAGGAAATTCTTGGAGAAGGACTTAACCCTTCTCCATATAAATACATCATTATAACCATTTTAGGTAAGGTTTTGATATCACACAAAAATCTAGCTCCACCTTCTCTCTAGCTTCTCTCTAGAATTCTCTATCCTTTTCCTCCTCAAAGTTCTTGGAGATCACACTTCCAAGTTCTTTGAATCCTAAAGAATAGCAAGGTAACCTCATTGGTGGTGTCCTTCTACGTTGGAGAAGTTCGAGATTATTAACAGTGGTGGAAAAAGAAAACCAAAGGAATCAATAAAGGCAAGTTGTAATTTCTCCTATTCTTCCTTTTTCAAGAATGTCTATGGTTTCTTTGAATGTCTATCTTAAAACTACGTGTTGTATTTTACTATTTTTGTTTCTTTAAAAAATGGATTTCTAAATGCAAGGTGTTCACACGCTTCCATTTGAGATTCGATCCCTTCAATATCATCTTATTATAGAGATCGTGCAACGAGGAGAAATGATTGTCACGAAGATAACATCAAAGCACAACATTGACAAATTCTTTGAAGGCTAAAGTGTTTGAGAGTCATATAGAAGGTCTAAAACTACGAGATATACATCATCTTGTCTAGGATAAGTAAGAGATGTAATTGAGTGGTGTATGCCTTAGTTTATTGTATTGTACAGTCCCAGTAGCTTTAGGTCAAGTGGGAGATTGTTGGGTTTGAAGCCCTAAACTCATGGTTTGTAAATAACTAAACAAATTATTGATGATTAATAAAATAATTTGTTATTTTATATTATGCCATCAATTTGCATAACTATTTCCAATAAAGAAAAATCCAAGGTTATTAGTCGACATATAGTGAATTATGTTCAAGGAATAACCTAAACGGTTTATAGTAAATGGATAACGTTGGATGTCTTATCCTGATAACACTATGGATACGACCCACTTTGTAATCGTACAAATAATGTAATCCAAATTGTACATGTGGAGACATGTGAGTGGGAGTATCCTATATAATGAGTTTGTATAAGACTAGATCAAAAAAATTAACCTCTTTATAACTTCCTGAATTGAAGAGATTATTAATATTTTATAGGATGATCATATGTAACTCGATCTTAATTCTGAGTGAGTTATGTGAAGGATCTCATACCGAGAGTTCCATGAGCACATTTGGATCGCTCCGATCTCACCGTGATCGAAATAAAAATTTTATACATTCAACACATACAATTATGCAAATAAATCTAATTATCAGTATGCTTAGAACAAGATAATTAACAGGGAAAGGATTCCATACAAGTTGAAGACTATCTTCGAACCTCAGAACCCCAATGCAGCGGATCCCTTCAATAGATCTACCAACACCCGACGGGAACGTCGACTACAATAGCACAATCAACGCGAACACGAACGCCACAACAAGGACGACACGACCACTAATGAGCTTCGAGTATTCTCGGAGTGAAAACCCAAAGTGTGGGCTTTGGTGAATTTGGTAAAGGACGAAGGACAAACAAGTCGTGTAGGAAATAAGCAAGTGAGAGAGAAAACAATGCTATCGTATAGCAGGACTGCTTATCGCATAGAGGAGCTACACGATCATGTATGAAATGCTGAACGATCGTTTAGGAAAAATGTATACGATCGTTTAGTTAAAACGCGAGGTGAATGATCGTTTAGCCGGAGAAGCAACTATCGTCTTAGGCTCTCGGGCGATCGTTTCATGAAATCTTTTTGGGCAGAAGAATCAATATCGATTGCACGATTCAAAATGAAAAAAAATTTCATTTTTAACCCATCGGTTACCATAACCAACGCTGCTCACTACCCACGTACGAACATAGAAAAATGATTAATTATCATATAATTAACCAAATAATTAATTAATTAATATAATCATATTATATTTATATCCTATAGCTTGATATCACATATGTATTTTCTCCTCTACTTGATATAAATCATATTTATATCTAATTTTTTCCAAAATAATGTATCTCATACATTTGCCAATTATATCATATATAATTAACAAGTCCAATTATATCATATATAATCGAGCTTCCTCTTGTCAATTTGAACATTTCAAATTAACCCAAATACTGGTTCTCGGCTTTTATCCAAGCTACCCAGGGGACCTAATGGACCTGTGGCTCAAAGCTCCAATGGTACGTGAATAGCTCACTAAACTCTTTAGCCACGAGATCCACCATCCGTTAACTGTCAAGCATTCCACTAAAGACCAACGGTTGAACTCTTCTAACCACAGATATATTTTTGTGTCCATCGAATATAACCAATCATAAGTACGATGACCCTTCACAGATGCTCCTAAGTACAGCTGGGCCAATTTACCGTTTTGCCCCTGTAATTACATCTCACTCTTTAAGTACCACAAATTCCTCTAATGAACAATACAACATAGTCCAACTATGTGTGAACACCTCTTGGGCCAAAAGAAGGTGTGTGGCGCTACATTGTTCAAGCCCCGGAATTAGCCCTTAAGGGAGCCATCTATCTACTTACCCCTGCCTCGGGGAAGAAGTGAATTCCATCTTGTGTAGCTGAGTTCCCAGCTCCCAAATCAGACGAATCCCCAAAATGGTAGGTTTGAATCGACAACATGGCCACTTACACCTATACAAATCAAAG